>NC_134963.1:4576451-4881048 GCF_965638725.1 Aptenodytes patagonicus
GTTCAGTTCTTACTGACAACGTCAATTCTTTAATCTCTTTCATTCCAAAATACTGTAGCAACAATTGCACTAACCTTTTGAAGACCCACTTGTTTTTAATCTTACTACTTTTTTGTAACGTAATCAGGCATAGGGCAATAAAGGATACATGATCTTTCTTGCTTCATAAGTTTGGAATGGCTCACATGAGACACTTTACTCCGTGAGTCAGAGACAACCTTTATATTACACTCAAACCAAGCAAAAGTTTGCTGCTTTCATCCTTAAAAGACTGACGAGGATGCTCATCAGACCAATGGCAGAGACAATCAGATCCTACATCCTAATCCAGTACAATATCTTTGGGCAGTTCCTTCTTTCCCTTTTTTTGGCCACCTTTAAAAATTCTTAATGACAGATTTTACTTTTGATGTTAGCAGTTTTGCTGTAGGAACACTCCATGCTTAAATCAACAGAATCTACTTTACTCTCTAGAGGATTATGAAACACACTTGCTGATAAACATTGAGATCTAATTTCTGTCCACAATAATGTGCTGTTGGTTTACAGTGTGTAGTTGAGATAAAGAGCATGTTCTGACTTCTCAGCAGATACAGTATCACCCTCTCTCTTTTCAGTGTGACTCTTGTTTCTGAACAGGAGAACTGCCAGGTAATCAGCTCAGCTAGAGATTAATGCCTAAATGAAGAAAGCACCCCGGCTGGATATGCAGTGTTAGCTAACAGAAAAACTCTGAAAATTCCTTTTATCTACTAATATCCTGCTAGCAAAGCCAATTTTGCACTGGTATCCCATCCGACTGGATTCTGTTAACACAGTGTATTTTGGCTCCAGCCAAGCGTTATCACAAGGTACAGAAATGAGATAAACAAACACAAGAAAGCTTTGCAAAGAGAAAGGTTTAATGATTTCATTGTTTGAACCCTTTGCACAACCCAGAGTGCCTAATGGTACATCTGTTGGGAATAAACGATCTCACCTTATATGATTTATACAACGCTAAATTCATTCATTTAGACCTCCAGTTCTTAAAGGAACCCTTGCAGGTAAGATGAATTTTAATCTAGAATAGACACAAGTAAATATTGAACCTTCTATGCAAGTGCAAAGGCATTAGACCCTGATATGAGATATTAAAAAAAAAAATCTTGATTCCCTCAGATATGGAATACAGAGAAGCAGCTGATGAATTCTTTCAAGAAATGAACAAGAAGATGTTAAGTCTGCCAGTAGACAGATGTCTATAATTTGGTACTGGAAGGCATCTATCTAAAAATAAAATCTGACCACAAAAGCCTTCCTTACGCACGTTCTCAAACCTCTAGAGGACAGATGCTCAAATATGTATTCCCTCTTCAACTCCACAGGTAATGAGAATGATTATCTCCCTCTCAGATCTGGAATGTAGCACAGGCTTTCTGCTGACTTAACAGACTTTGGATCAGGAAATTGCTGGGCATGTCCTCATTTGATATGAGCAGCAGTTTTACTCTTCAAAGGGGAAGAATATATTGAAGACTAGGACTTCCAGGAAATAATACTCATCTAATTATCTGCTGCAAACCACTGAACACTGTTTAAAGAAAAGACTGCCAGAATTTCACCACCAAGATTATGCACAGGAGAAGCAAAATTCACAAGTGGGATGGATATGTCTAACTCTTCTTCCAAATCCTGAGCTCTAACACTGACTAATGGTAGCATGTGCAGTTCCTCTAGTGATTGACACTTGGTCCTGTTCTAGGTAGCTGGCAGCTTTGTGCTTCTCCCTTTCCTGAGGTTCAGCAGGACTTCCAAAATAAATGCTCAGTGCCTACTTCACCTGTGAGCATGGAAAAAGTTCTCAGCATGTACCGAAATCCCACAGAAAATAAAATGCCTACCTAAAAACAATGCACTTGAGATGTTGGAGACTCCAGTGAAATTTCTTGTTTGCTTGATTCGGAGCAGGAATTCAGTCCTAGGTTGTTCACTCACAGGAGGGGGCCCTACCTGCCAAGTCTCAGTGCTCCCACTGTCCCAGCCTTGCTTTGCAGAAGTAATTGCATCTTCACTGGGCCAGAGGAAGAGAAGGAGACACTGCTTCCACAAATCACATTTGTGAGCTTTGTAAAGACAGGCAACGGGTACGATTTCACAGGGAGGCAGGTAGCCCACAACTGGTGCTACAACACTGAGCAGAGCAAGTAGATTTTAACTCAAGGCATTTTTCCACATGAAAGTCTATACTTCATTTTTCTTAAATATATTATTGAGGCTGTTATTATTTTCTGTTTCTTCCTTGAAACCACAGGTTCTTACACTATCAGGGAAACAGCCAGCGAAATTATTATCAGCCTCAGCCTACTAAGGACCAAGGAACTTAAGCTTTAGCAGAAGGTGCTCGAGGCCCTCTAAAGTTGATCTACAGCTTGCAAGTTCAAGCCATGTAATGGCAATTAGAAACGGGAAGGTAAATCTGCTTGGCTTTGTGTTACCAGCTGGTAGCCTGGAGGGAACCATGCATGGCAGAAATTCAGGATTTAAAGTCTGAGACATTTTTAAAGTGGCAGCATCCCTTTCCTCTGTGGTAAGTTTATAAGAACTGAAATTGTGTGATGTGTACAGACCATTAAATGAGGGCATGATTTTAGCAAGTAGTCCTATACAGATATAAAATGGGGAGGCAGAGCAGAGAGCACTCCTTTGCAAATCTATCTGAGGCCTCGTATATGTTTTCTCAGACTACATACAGATCAGATGGAACAACATGTTGAAACAGTTTCTTACCATCGCCAGTGGAACAATTCCAACAAGATCCTTCTGGCAGATGAAGATTTCAGACAAGGTTATGTCTGTTGTCCCCTTCCGAGGGTATTCCACCTGCCAGGTGATGGGCTGCGTTCCAGAAAGGCTGCTGAAACTGGCTATTTCAAAGTTCATCTGCACGACCTCATTGAATAAACTGTTACTTCTGAAAAGAGGAGAACAGGGAAAGGAAAGAGCTATTATTTTTGCTGAAGAAGGCAAATGAAGTGAATCATATTAGCTACTGGAAAATGCAGCTATTTATATGCAGATATAACACAAGGCCTTTTCCAATCAACAACTTCTTCAGAGCATACAAACTGGAACTATTCAAAATGGGTCAGCTGCTCTTACTATAAACACTATGTGGACGGATAAAATCCAGGATATTGTATCTGATGAAAGCAAAATATACTTATTCCATTACATGTTTTTTATGATTTTGCAAGTATGATTCAACCCTACTGCAAGATGGATTTGACCCCCATCAACCAAAGTTAAGCCCAGTGCAGCTCAGGAAGACTGAAGAGCCCAGAATTAGCACAGCAAAAAAGAAAAACAAGATTTGTTTTATATAACCACTATCAAAATCACATAAATCCTTAGCAATGAAACTCAGTTACGCTGAAGTTCATATATGCTGCATGGAAGCTGTTAAAAAAATTGACATGATTAAATGGCAAAATGATGAGTTTAGTCTAAACTTAAGAGGTATGCTCTGGAAATTAAATACCCAGGCAGCTGAGACCAAATAGAAAGACCAAAGCTATGGCAGGTAAAATATACTATGAAGTCAGAAGGCATAAGATAATTTGAATAACAAATATGAAAAGACATGCTGAAATTCTTTCCCTCGCATTAAATTTCTTTAACTACATCAGAAATAAAAAGAATATATGAAAGAAATTTGCCAGACTATCTGCTGGTTTAATTAAAAATAAAGTACAAATTATTTGTATCAGAAATTATACATTAACTTTTCTGGGACTTTCCAAATGTCTTTCCACAGTGTAGGAAGTCTCAATATTTCACAGAGTATTACTTCAACCTAACCCTACGCTGTAATAATTTTAAAATGTAAAGACAGGCATCTTCCCAGCTTCAGTAACCCAATCCCAGCTTCACCATACCATTGGATGCATTCATCACATAACAGCTTCAATTTTTCCTCTTTTTTTATGTACAATACACAAAGGCCCATTTCTGAGAAAATCCATCAAGAACTGATCATGTACAAAGCACTTATTTTCTCAACTGCTAGACTTTCTTTTTACCTCTGAACAGAAATCACCATTTTTTACTACTTAAGACATATTCTGTGCTTTACTTTGCATGATTACTTTGAAAGCAAATGCGTTCCCTTGATAATTATTATTTTGATTATGAGTTTTTGTTTGGATGGCTTACTCTGAAAAGTCTTAATACTGCCTAATGCTTTAAATTTATTTCCTTGCTGTGTCAAAAAAGAGACATTGTAACACTTTTGCCATAGTGCTATACTTCCTCCATGCATTTAAAGAGTGGTTTTGTGTAGTAATGCGATAGATGGATGTGTTTAGCAATTCATAACTCAAGACCAGCCTATTCCCATTTGAAAAGTTCCTACTAAATAAATCTTACAGCTTGTAAATAGAAGGCAACCGCGATAACTGTAGTTTACACACTTCTGGGACATCTCAAAATGAATACATACTGGATTGAACTTTGTAATTTATTTGAAAGCATGATTATATGCAAAGATACCTGAATCACCTGAGCTACAGCGTTCATTTAGCTGTTAAAGGCACCATTATGCCTTAATGACACCTGAAATGCCATTATTTTCACCATTTCTAGATCTGATGCTCAGTAACTAACAGAGAAAAAGTTTTTATATGTGATTGACTATCTCAGTGCTTTCACTTAACGCTAAATCAAGAATAAATTTTTTGCACGCATAAAAGCTGTTCTAAGAGATAATACATGTCAGGAAAGTTTTCCTGATCAAGAAGTCTACACTTCTCTAAATAGCCTCTGAGCAGATGTGAAACGTGTAGCTTTACAACAAAAGCCCCACAACTCTACTGGTAGGATCAGAGAGCTCTAGGTGGGAAGCTGTAGGTGGGAAAGAGCTCATTTCCAGCCAGCACACTGATTCCTAATGCATTGACTTAGATGAGGGCTGATCACCTCCTTCTGGCTCCCAGCTCTCGATTTGTAACACCTAATTTTCCCTGGTCCTTCAGACAATTTCTAAGAGTTGCCTGGTGTTCTGCTCATGAGCTGTCCATACTGTTTACCTGCAGCACACACTTGAGCCCTGGCTTTGAGATACCACGGGAAAATACCCAGAACAATACCTCTGGGCATCCTGTTTCTATGTAGCATTTCATGGCACACTTAACTGCAGCGTGGACAGACCACAGTGTGCTGTAGCTGGCCGTATCTAGGTATCCACACACCCTTGTCATGATGGCCTATGATTGAAAACGGGCAGTATGAGGTGACCACATCTTTTCTACATGATTCCTAAGATCACCTGCAGCATGAACCTTAGTTCAGGCTGGTTACAGTTAGCATGCACACATGCAGACGCATTTCAGAAGTCTCCAGGGATCATGTTGCAGGCAGGGACTAGTCAGCTCTCAGTGTAGACATAGTTTTTTAAAGTTACTGTCTCAGTATTCCTATTCCGTATTTCATACATGTATATATATCCTGTAGTTTACATGTGAAGGGATTCTTCTTTTATTCCAACCTAATAATACGTACAGGACTCTAGTACGTCTTTTGGATTTTATATTTGAAGTCCATGATACTCAATGACTTTGATTATCGCAATCAAAGAAAATGTCAACGTTTTTTCATCTATTATGCACACACACACACATTTGGAGAACTACATGGCAAACTGCACAACTGTAATGTAAACTGCACTTGACTGCTATTGCCTCTGTTGCATTCTCAGTAAAATTCTCTTCACTGGAGCCACAAACAACAGCCTGTATCTCTAAGAAGCACTAAACTCCACCATAAACAAGTCTGACATAAACTGACTTCCTCCCAAATGTGGAATTATCAGAATCACTCTTCTACCACTGACAGTTACATCTGCCACCGTCTGATCTTCTAGGACTAAAATGAGGGACTCACTGTCCATGCTCTATTTATACACCATCTGTTGCAGTGGGGCTTGAGGGTCATACACTCCTAAATCTCTTCTCTGTTCCACTCTAGACATAGCTATCTCAATTTTGCACGAGGACTGAAGGAGAGGCTATGTGACACACACAAGGTCATATGGAAGACTGGGACAGGGCAAGGAACTGATCTGTGTTTTTCCAAATCTCTTACTAACCCCTGGACCATCATTCTGGTATCGATGGAAATGGGAACCACAGCACTTGATTCTAGTCTTAAATGGTCTTCAGTGTATGCATCTTAAATTTCAACATCATTCTGTACATGAGGCATATTTTTGATAATTGATGAGCTATTCTGTGAAAGAAATCACTGTTGTCACCTTTTACAACACTGCCTCAAAAACACCCACTTAATTTGGATTTCCAGTTCTCACTGAGTACTTGGTACCACTCATTGAGCTATTTCAGCCAAGTATCTTCTTGACCCATGACAAAGACAGGCTGCTTGTTCCCAAGGTATCAAGCTGTACTGGTGGAGAGATATAAAAAATGGTACCAAAATTCTTTTACAGAATTCCACAAAACATCGCTAAATATTTCTTCTGTAAAATACGTGACATAAAAACATCCAAAAATATGCATGGTATAAGATAAAGGTTTTATTGGCACTTTCTCAGGATGACCTGCATAATTATTTCAACGCCTGCATTTGTGAGTAACGCACCCATCTCCCTCCACAGCGATAAAGCCTTTATACAATGTCACACTATCATCAGTTTCCTCCTTCTCTCTTCATACAGAAGAAACAGAGAGATGATCAACAGCTGGGAAAGCATCCACTTGAAAAAAAATATGCCTTCAGAGATGTGTAATGGCTGAGAAAAAAACTTCTCATGAAGCACATTTAATGTTCAGAGCTTGTTCACTGACTGAAACAGTAATTCCTTAATATCTAACATTTAGAACTGCTCAGCAGCCGGAACAGCAAGTAATTATAAAACTTTTCTAAAGTACACAGCACGTAGTGATTACAAATGAAGCTTCATGAAGGCAGGGCTTCTAAGGCATTGCTCTGGGGTGGATATATGAGTCTAATTTGATTGGATTGAGAGTTCCCCTGGGCCAGTTCACTCCTTGGATTTATTTTAATTTATAAATACACTAATCATTCAGGGCTAGACTGGACCACGCGCTTGCACAAGGGAGTAAGGCCTCCCTTTGATCTGCTAAACAGCCACTCCGGCCCTGAGCACACAGGCATAAGAGAGGAGCACTGAACCCGTAGTTACTCCTTTGCCGGAGCAGATGGGCAATGATTAGGTGCTACTTATTGGTTACAGCAGCTGAGCCAGCAAGTTAGTGATGGGGTTAGTAATTTACTACTGGCATAGGCTAGCAGTAAATTACTACCCCAGGAGAATGAGGAGGAACTGTGCTGCAGAGCTGTGCGTATGCTTCTGAGGAGCACAGTTTTAGAAAAAGAAGGTGGAACAGAAATATTCTGTTAATGGAAAGATAACAAAAAATGCATAAAAGGCAAAACAGAAGTGACATAGGGAGAAACTGCCATGGAACTCACCAGCTCTTGCCAACTATATGGATAGAACACACACTTTTGTTATCAGCTAGTGTTCATTTAACCAGGATTCTTGATTTTAGAATATTTTTGAGTATGATATTAAGCATTCCTTTGCAACTATTTATTGATCATTCAAACCTTCAGTGCCCTCAGAAATATTTACCCTTGGACAGAGATTGCTCTTACATGGATACTTAGGACTGGCTGTATCAAAAGCTGTATTTAACCCTTTCTTTAACATAGGGGATTTAAAACATGGTATCAAGTACACACAACCCACACGTAAGCCCATGGATACACTCATAATGTGGGTAATACCACAGATGCTAGAATGCAAAATAGATTCTGTTTCTCTGCAGAGGTCTAGCAAGAGGTGGAATGATGTTAAACTTGTCAATGCTGAAACGGCTTGTACTGGCCATGCATGGCCAGGGCTCAGCTGAGCCCAGAAACAGTGAACCAGAGGCCCAGTGCTGCAAAGGCTTTCACAGGGTGCAGTGGGAGAAGGCAGGCAGATAATTACTAAGAAAATCAGCGCAGAGATCTCAGCTGATGTAAGATCCATAAACAAACAGAAATCTTTGTTGAATGCCTGTCTACATGTGTGGACCAGGAGTCTCTGATGAGAGATTTCAAAGTGTTGGGTTATTGCTCTGAGTAATAGAGCAGTTTCGACTCTTAAATGAGTGAATCTTAGGACTGCTACGGGCTAAATCAATAATTTCGATTTATTACAGTGGCTCTCAAGAGAGAAATTTTAAAAAGCCTAGATTAAAAACATTTTTTAGCCACCCTTTATTCCAACAGATTTTTACTGAAAGTGCCTAGGGATCCAAGAATACTTTGACCTGCTGAAAATTTAGCAACTCTTTTCCTCTTTAACGCTATCTAGTTTGACAGTGACGTCTTAATGCAAGATCAGCACTTACTAAATGACAAAAAATTGAAGAGTACAAACCCCATTATCCCTCAGTTACATTGCACATCTTACTCTTTACTAAAATTAATGTATTGTAGTATGTTACTACCATGTACAGAGACAAACTCTCATCAAAAGCCAATGGTCAAACTGGACCCCAGAGCAATCTGTACTTCAGCCCACTTAGATGCATATACCAATGCTTCTTCCCATCTTAGAAAAGACTATAATGGGGTACAGGACATTTGTTCCTCTAGTCCTGCTATTTTCAATTTCTTGCTCCTCCTAACCACATTTGATAACTGGGCCATCTTCAATGGACACACCCTAGGATCAGGATGAATCACAGCAATTCAAGAAAAATTAACAAAACACAGAGATTAGAACCTGATCTGGAAAGCGTGACTGATGATGACTTTAAAGATGATGAAATTATGTGGGAAGCTCTTTACACATCAATTTGCTTACATAGTCAGCACTCAGTGCTAGCAAAGGGTGGGTCATTAGCAACCCAGGTTGCTTTGAATCAGACACCTATGAGCTAAACGCTGTAATATCCACCACTGGGACCTTAAGCCATCTATTTCCCTTCTGAAACACTTGACCAAATGGAATACAAATGCTTAATATAAGTTTCTTTCAGCAGGTCCTTAATAAGAGCTGTTACAAAGGTAATCCCTTTGAAAAACTGTGGAAAGGTTGTGGTAATTAAAGAAGAATGCCAACTACTAGAGACAAAATGCAGTTTAAATTTCTTATTTTACAATATTAGCCTAGCTTTCATCTTTAAACCATAAAAACCAGCAGAGGAGAAAGAAAAGGATGATCTATTTTGGAAATTAACACATAGGGTGGACATAATTTCATGGAAAACTACCACATTAAAAGTATTATGAAGGTCTTCAAAGGAAAATATCTGAGGTATAACTTAGCAAACTCTTGAGCAACATAACATAATATACATGTACATCTTCAAAAGGATGATATAATGCTGTACTTGATTTCTTCATACAGTCCAGATGAGAGTTAGATTAGTTAATAAGGTTTCTTAGCTTTCTTGTCATAAACTGTGATATAAAACATAGCTTTTTGATTAAGGTATTGGACTGAGACAGGAAATCTCATTTCACTTCCTAGCTCTTCCACAGCATCCCTTAATGACCTTAGGCAAGATGTGAAGATACAGATCCTTACAGCTAAAATAAAATCAATAGGAATTAGGCATCGTGGAGCTTTAAAAAACCTCTGGTGTCTGTCTGCTACTTTAGGCACCTGAATACAGTACCTTTATCACGTTGGTCCTGAGCCCTAGGATCTCAGCTGGGTTCAACCACATGCCACGTAGGAAAGAGTCAGAAGACCACTCACGGTTCAACTGCTGCATTATGCTGAGAGCTCCCACTTGCGAGGGAAATTCTTAGCTGACAAAATATGCACTGTCTGGGTGGCATAAGGTAGGGAGAGCCTACGGTGTGATCTCTCTGTGCCTTTATTTCCCAGTTGGACAATGTGAATAATAATTTTTTCTTCTAGTCTCAAACAAAAATTAAGAGTATGTGGTGTCTAGCTGACTTCTCTGTACAAGCCTTGCCCACATCGCTAATGTCAGTGATGTTAACTGCTATCAAACAAACAGCAAAAGTCACGTTGCTAATTAAAGTACAGAAAAACAGAAATGCTCCTCTCTTGGACAGGCAGAAAGCTGAACGAGACTGTCCCTAAAGGAGGGAGACCTGACTGGGGATCACAATAACTCACCAATTTCTTCCTTCTATGCAGAGCATTTATTTAGAGTCACTAATCACCAATAAATGCTGCAGTCAAGATAGCAGGCTCATTAGTCTTCTCTGATACTGCATCACATCCAGGCACAAGGTAGATGAGATTGATTTTTCCCTTTTCCCAAAGGAAGCAGGCATGCAAGACTCTGCCTCAGACTGGTGCCATCGTATAAAGGCTATGTGGCAAATCCCAGTACTGAGCTATCATCATCTCCCACCTTTATTTCATTTTCCATTCAGTTTGCACAAGATATTAGTCTGCTAATGTCTTCATTATAATTTCAGATAACAAAATACATAGGCAGATTGGTCAAGAAATAAGCTTTCACAGTGATTCATCATCTCTTCCTGCCTCTGAGAAGGACATTTTCTACTTAGTATTCATTCAGTGCTGGAACCTCTCCAGAATCACTGTAAGTAAGCAGTATTTTCCTCTTTTGGAGACAGCAAATGTTTAAGCACTGAAAATCTTCCAAGGGACGTCACTAGAAAGGAGACCCTGAGCAGAGATTTTCAGAGATTCACTCCAAAACCAGTGCTTTCAATTGGAGAAAGGAAGTCAGAGTCATTCTGATCATCAGCATTAGATTATATGGCTCTTTCAGCCGGCTAAAAGCAGCAAGATTAGATCAAATACACAAAAGCATGTTTTATCATTCACTTTTAGTTGCTTACTTTAGTAGTTTGGGAGCAGCCAGTGAAACATATTCAGAGTCAGAAGAACACCTTTGAAAAAGCAGCCTATATAATGGATTTTCTGATTACAAGTATCTTGCATGTGTGTTTTATTCCATTTATAAACCACAGTACCCCTGGAATTGATAGAGAACAAGGTACTCCATTTACTAAATCCATTTATGAGTTGGACAGACTCAGTCTCCTCTTTCAGTCCCCACTTGTGTCTGTCATTCATACCAAGCCCTACTTGCAGAAACTACCATGCAGCATGACTCAAGAGACAGGTCACCAATTTCTTGAGCATGCACTCCTGGGTGCCAAACTGATATTCTGCGGGGGGATATAAAAAAATCAAGGCACTCACAATTAGCAATGAGATTTTGAAAATATGATCAAAATGGCACAGCGATGTAGAAGGGTCTGGTTACTGGAGTGGCCCCAAACAGGCTACCCCTTCCAGTGAAGACGCGTCAGTTGCTGTTGACATGACCAGTTGATTTCTTTAGTAACTGGTTACCAATATTGTACTGGGCCAGACACTTGTGGTCTGTTTTGCCCTCAAACGACACATTGATCAAAGAAAGGGATGCAGCTTAACTGCTGATTGCTATGCATAACACCCCTCCAGGTATTGCTCGCATAGGTGTCAGTGTACCAGGCATTTGCACCTGTTTTGAAACAAACTGAAGATGAAACTGCATTATGAATCAGGTGGCAAGACAAATCACATTTATATGTAACTGCATATGTAAATCAGACATGTGATATGCACATCTAATTTACAAGTCAGGTGTCTTCAGATTCCAGTTCCTACATTTTTTACTGTGGGGGTTTTTTTACTGCTCTGCTAGCATATCTGCTTTTGGGCTATGCTTGAAACTCCAAAGATATTTGTGCATAAAGATCCCCAATTCATTTTCAACAGGGTAGCTGCACTTGCCTACTGGAAAAACACCTAGAAAGTTAACCATTCACCAGGCATGTAAAGTTGATAAAATATCTGCATTTTGTAGAGGCAATGGATGTAAAGAAAGCACACATTTAACGGCAGAGTAAAGGGAAAAAAACATATAATTAACTGGTTAACCATATAATATTATGGTGAAACAATGAAGAAAATAACCCAAAGGTGAACTAAAGTAGTTTTTCAAACTTGCTGGCCATGAACAAAGTTCATGGGGCAATGAAAAGTCAAGCTTGTGGGTGACAGCCCCATGCTCTCCCCTACATTTCATTTGGGCACAATTGCAGCTTTTCAAGTTCAAGTGCACAAAGAAGGTAAAGGGGTTTTTCAGATCAGAAGCAATGATCAACAACTGGTTGGTGGCAGCTATCTGAAGAGACCTCCAAATTAGCTGAAGAGCTTTTCTTGGTGTCTGTGAAGCTGCCTGAATAGAGAGTAAAAGATCTTGAAATGAGCTGCGTCCTTTGAGAAATAAGCTCAACAGCTGCAATTTCAGCACAGAGCAAACTCGGTTTGTGTGGAGTGCCTCGGACTAGAAGCTGCAGGGAATTGAATAATACTGTGTACAATCTAGAACTAGAGAATATCAGCCTGGGGAAGGTGGAGAAGTAGTTTTATTTCTAGAAACACAATAGATTTTTGCAAGCTTCACTAAGGAGCAGTCTGCAGCAGGAATATATTCCTTTTCCCCAATCTCAGGTCATATTTCCTGTCTCAGATCATATTATTCCCCTTATTAGTATTTGTAGAATATATGATATATTCTTTTAATCCTACCCTTTTCTTGTAAATTGTCTTTAATGTTGTATGCTGCTCACATAGTCTTTACTATGCTAAAGTAAAACACCATTCGGATAAAGCAGAAACCCAAACTAGTCTAAGGAAAAGACAGTCTGAGCAGTAACAGTAGGATAAATATTGAGCTCAGCTGAAACTCCACGTAAATGGGAATGACATAGGTGAAAATTAACAGGAGAGCAGAGTCAGGTATAGTGGTCTAATTCAGACCTACTGATTATTTGCAGGTATACTTATACTTTAGAACACTGTCCTGGATAATTGTAAAGACTGGTCCACTCTGGATACGTATGTCCAAAAGTTATCATCACTATGCTGAGTAATAATATTTTGTTCTTTCACAATCTCTGTAAACTGCAACTATGCAGTATGATCTTGCAAGGTCAAACTTGCAAAGGAACATTTTACCACCTCTTGGCATAGCTTTCCTGCAGTGCACTGAAAGTTTACAGTATAAAACTGTGACAAGCACTGTAAAACCAAGGCTGTGCATGAAGAACTGTGAAGGACAGGAGGGCGGGGGCAGTTTTGAAAGTGTTACTCACATTAAGCCTTCCATCCCCCAATTCACTATTTTGGCATCATCAGGCTGACCTTTATATGGTGACCATAAAAAAAAAAAAAAGGTGTACATATCCAGGAGGAACACGACATTTAATACCCCCTCAATGTACATTATGCATGCACTTTACCAAATCTCTCCTCAAAAGATACGAAAGGAAAAACCCAACCCAAAGCCAGAAAAGCACAGGATAAGGTGCATACTGACATTAATCAAAGAACTCCACTGAGATGGGGAAAACAGTAAGGCAGCGCATCCGACACTGAGTAACATCCAAACACCCCATCATAAGGAGGGAAGTTTCCTAAAGTAAGATAGAGGCAATATAGGTTAGACAGCAACAAAAAAGGAAGTTTTAGCTTTTTCCCTCTGTCTCTTTATTTCCCTTGAAGGGGTAAAGAGGGAGAGGAAGCTGCAGGAGGCATCTTAGACAAAGAATCTCCATTTTGAGTTCACAGTGGAAAATCCTAAAATGCCAGCAGTGGCTGCTGGGATGTTTTATTCCACTTTCCCTTTCCCTTCTTCTTCCCTGTCTGTTTTCCATTTCTTTTTCCCTTCCCCTTCTTTCTGCACGTTTAAAACAAAAATGCATGATGGAGAGAGCTGATGCTAGTGAATATCCTGGGGAAATTAGACAGAAATGTGACCAACTTCTTCAGTCTGCAGTTATAAACCAGCTCTTACTCAAATTTACAAAAATCACGGACCCCAGGGCTTTCAGCGTCTGCAGTTCTGCAAGTCTGATGGACAAACCTTTATTTTACAGTTCAGAAAGCAAAGCTTAACAACGCTGCCTTCCTAACACCATCCACAGCTCTCATTCATTGTAAATTTAAAAAGAAGCTTATTAAAAGCAGAACCAACATAAATATTGGAGGTAGATCCATTACATTTCATGATACAGTTATTTGGTGGCATCTCCTGTTCAAGGATAATAAAAGCAAAAATGTCCCCATGACATTCAATGGCAGAAATGTCATTGCTGAAGTGCCTATGATGTGCAATTAACATTTTTAAGGAGTCATTTAAAAGGATACTGTCAAGGCTGTTAGAGTTGAGATTACACCAACTATCTGTGTTTGGATTTCTGCATAATCCAGCATCTCCCTAGCAAGTTCACCCTTTCACTTCTCGATATTTATATTTTTCTTTCTCCTTATGTCCACTGTATTAAGGGTACTGCATGTATTTTATCATTGACTTCTCCCCCACTGCAACATTATAACGTTGCGTTACAATTGCAGTCATCAGAGTTTCTATCCAAAAAGTTTTCATTTTTTAATGTTCTGTTTTCCTCAAGCAAGTCGTAATTTTCACAACAAAAAAATACTTTGTTTTGGAGCAAAAAAGTAAGTTGCAGGGCAAAAGCGGTTCAGCGTTAGGGTGGAGTTAAAAAAAAAAAAAAGTAAAGTCATTCTCTATTACTAATGAAGACGTTGTCACCAGCAGGATGGAGACTTCAGGTCTAGACTCAGCGTGTTTGCGTGGAGGAAAGAAGTCCTGGATCTTTGTTTCTTGGCAGCCCTATCTGACACTTTTTAATAGAATGAAAAAGCAGGAAAATACAGATGTTTGCTATAGTAGAAAAATTGCCTTTAAGCAAAATGTTCATCAAAGTTTCTAGGAGATACCAGCTACTTTCTAAAGATTTCATTGGACAATGACTGAATGTTTGTATTTGCAGCTAAAATGTTTCTTCTAAGAGCTGATAGCGGACATCAGTTTTCAGGCAGAGTGCAGACGTTCCTGTCTGACTGTCAGGCACATGAAGAGAAATGTGTCCTCAATATTTCAAGAAGACAAATGAAGGAGACACGATCCTAATGTTAAATGGCCTGTGAGAAAAGCAAATGCCTACTCAACTGACAAAACACTTACACATAAACTCCAAGAGCAACTTTGAAGTGATGACTCTGACATCTCTGGTTCTGTCCAAATCTGTTTTTTTTCCCTACAACACCTCAATTAGAAAACAGCTATGTCTAATTTGTTGGGAAGTCTCAGTTTCAAATTCACTAAATCAGGCGCCGATTCAAAGCAAGACAACACAATGGATTTGGATGAGGCTTTTGAGAGATGTCATGCTTTATAGAGGTGACTTTCCATCGCTAGGAAAGAATTTTCATCTTAACTTGACCCCCAGGAAGAGTGCAGCAGTGCTAGGGGGAACCATAGGCTGCATGACATCAGAATAGGCTGCATGATATCAGAATACTCTTTAAGCAGCAGTGGGTATTTTATTGCGGAAAGTAATAAACAAGAGTCTAGCACAGAATCTCTATATGCACCATATAATTACACATTTGTCTCACAGCCCGAAGCAAAGATTTAAAAATCTACTGTAATTTTTTCCAAGCAATCATTACTGCCTTTTTATACCCTTCTTTCTATGCCTTTCTGCACTAGGTGAATCAAAATAGGTTTCTGTGTAATTATACAAATGACATTTAGGGGACACTGTCAAAAAGAAGGAAAAAAGATTCTAAAGAACAAGCTTGCCTTTGTTATTGAAATCTTCAACAATATTAGTCACCACTCCTGCTCTTTGCTGACTTTCGACACTTGGCTTGATCAGACAGGTGGAATTAGACTGATGAAAGTCCAGCTTTCCAAGGCTCTGAAGAAATGCAAAGTCAATAGCAAAAGCTCATCTGCACACATAGCGTATGCATGCAGGATTAGAGTGGTGCAATGCCCAGTGAAATGAGAAAGAGCACAAAGAGGCAGGAGTAATCACGTTCACGAGGAACACACAAGTTTAAGATAATGCACCTGTGACCAACTCTATTTCTTATGAAATCATAATCTGTCATCAGCAGGCTGGTGGCAGCACAGGTCTGAAATAGCTATTTGGGATGCATGGGAAGAATTAGTGGAAATTAATGATTTGCAGTCACGTGGGGCAAAATTCACCACTGTGTGAATTTGTCCTACACAAATCCATGCATCAGCTGAACTCTGAGAGACAGACTGCAGACAAGGAGAATGTCTGCTGACTCACTCCTGAATCACAGATAGGCTTCCTTCTGCTGCTTCAATCTAACCAGTAAGTCCAATTAGTTTAATTTCACAACTAAAATTAAGGGTTATCTTCTCTCTAAGGGAAAATGGAACAGGAAAAGAGTAGAAATTCAATCCTACAGGGAAATCCTCACAAGAGTGTATGTTATCAGATTTACAGTCCTCTTCTCCTGGAAGATACTTGGCAGGAGGCAATGAAGCTTGATGAGATTTGCAGGGGTGCGAGTGCCACGTGCTCAGGGTCTTTGCCAGTTTCTAAAGGTGAAGTTTATTTTCAAAGAACTGCCCACATCCAACTCTGTGCTTTACACTATAGATGGTCTGAATTGGTGTGAATTTCATACATAAAGGTTTCCTTCATTTTATAAACAAGGTTTGATTTGGAGCAGTAGTAACTACTTGCTAATGATCTTTCTACTAAATCTAGATCTCAGATCTATCAATTTGTCTGTCAGCCATCTACGGGCCCAATTTGCCCCCTGTAACGCTGCCTCAACTACTTTTGCAGAAAGGAAATGCTTGATGCCAACCAGAGACTTTAAAAATTACAGATGTCATTAACAATTCCTTCCTTAGCCCCAAGTCAGAGGACCTGACTTTAGGAGTGCAAACGGCCACGTTACAGTGGATTGCCGAAGTACCACTGCTCAGCCGAGCCCCAGTAGTTCATCTCTGGGGTAATTCAACTGCATTTACACCTTTGTCTGTATGTTAAGAAATCTTCTTACACTTGTTAATTGCTCCTGTATGAGAACACCAGCAGAACAGACCCCACAGCTGTGTGAATGTCAGATAAGAGACAATTCTTAAAGACAACCATTAGACGTCTGTCAGCCCAAGCTGTGCTATACTCTCATCTGAACTGCCAATAGCAAAATGCACTCATAGCTGTACGCAGAGGAAATCCAAGAACACTGTCATGGATTCTTATTTGATAAAGCAGGCTTGCAGGAGCAATATGAAAAAAAGGTTAAAAAGGGGGAAGGATGACAGCCAACTAGACCGGGTGGTCCTGGAAATTAACAGCACAAATATAAAGGAGTTTGCCCCTTCGGGCCTCTTCCCAGCTACAGATCCTTAATCTAGTTTGATTTTCCTGGGGTAGCAATCTGTCAGATGCATCCCCTTCAGAACAAGATTATAAAAGGAGTGAATCATGGACACATTATTATTCCCCTCAGCATGTGGCACTTTTTCTTTAAATACAGAAACCATAGCGTGCAGGAAATGATCCATCTATTAAAA
The DNA here is from genome assembly GCF_965638725.1 of Aptenodytes patagonicus. Taxonomy (NCBI): domain Eukaryota; kingdom Metazoa; phylum Chordata; class Aves; order Sphenisciformes; family Spheniscidae; genus Aptenodytes; species Aptenodytes patagonicus. The sequence continues at coordinate 4,593,908 of NC_134963.1, forward strand.
TTTGTGTCAACATCTCTCAAAACTCTTGAAGCTGTACAGTGAATACTGCTAACCATTCTCCTGTCTCTGAAAAATCAGTACGATGGCAACATTGAAATATGTTACATGCGACACTTTGGTCCTGACCTTACTTTCACTCAAGTCAATCGGTGTTCTGCTTTTGATTTTGATGGGAGTGGGGCCAGTGTTCCATTGTCACCTCTCTTGTACCCTCAGGCACTCTCTCCAGCAGCACTGTCAGCTTACAGAAGCCAGGGCAATTTCAAAGTATTTTCTGATGCCCAAGGCAAACCAAGAGATGACCTTTTCCACCAGCAGAGAGCTGCTTATAGGCTGCTATTGACTATTTCACCAACTGTAATGCTCTGCTCCCAGAGATGCACTGCATACGAGATGGGTTTTCCTTTTGCTGTCCCTGCCCTCCCCCTAATTCAATGAATTGGGGTCACAGTCTGATTCTCCTCTGTTCTGCACCTTTGTTATTACCTCCACCTGGGACAAGACCTATGCTTTAGCATCACTTGGCAGAGTATTCAACATCAGGTGGCAAAGGACTGGACAACAAACAGTAACCCTTTCTTTGCTTGGGGATTATTTCAACAGACAGAGATTTTGGGAATGCACATGGCTGAGTGACTGTCCATGCTTGGTCATGGAAAGTAAACATGTCTGTGCCCAAATTTTTTTGGTCACAAAGTAAGAAAACAGTTGTAGCTGAAGTGACCTGAATCATTCAGGTTAACTGAAATACCCCTGATCAATATGGTATCTCCAATATCACAACAGAAACACGGGTGCTGTTGGTTCAACAGAATTCATGCTAAAATCCCCGAACAGAAACTTTCACTTCCACAGATTTTAAAATCTGGCTAATGCAGAGATAAAATCTCTGTAGAGCAATCTGACATTGAGAGTTGAATTTCCAGGGGTGTTCAACTCTGCTGCTCTGGTGAGGGAGCAGTGCTAAGCCAACGTGGTACAGAACTGTCAAATACGGGTTATAAATCGCTGCAAATATCCTACTGTTGCTGACTGCAGAATATACAATTTGCACCAGAAAGAAAGAGGTTAATGTATTCTGGATGGGATGGTCTTCAGAATCTGTTATACATTCTAAACATGCTCATATCTACATGACATTCAATCGAGAAGATTTTTGAAAATGGAAAAATATTTTCTTAATAATTTTCAGCAGCATTGCCAACTCTTCTAAGCTTACATTTCACTAGGAAGTTAGCTTTTATTTTTGCAGATAGGATGTCTATGCTTTCCAGTTCCTTCTATAAAGAGACTTGGCCTTTATGACTAATTTAAAGGGTTTCCCAAAGCAGATGGAGGGTTTTGAATATAGAAAAAGGGATTTACAGGAATACTGAGCTCCAAATATTCAAATATAAAGACAAAATTGTGTCTAAGGCAATATTGGGAAGTAAGAGGTGCTCTAGGCTATCGGAGATTGTCTCTTCATCCTCAGTAGATGTCACATAGTGTAAATTGACATTATTTCCTGACATCAGTGGATTTTCATTCGATTCCTCTTGCTGATGATCTGGTTCACAGAATGAAAATGTCTTGGTGAAATGGACAGAGAAAGGGAAGAGAAAAAACAGAGAATATCTTAGCTGGCTGTATTAAATTATTGTACACTACTTCCATGTTCTACCTAGGCCAGCAGATAAAAAAAAAGGCTTCTGAAATTATTGATGTAATTTACTGGCAAGCACAAAAACATCTGTGACAAACCAAAGAACTGAGAACACCAAACTTGTGAATGAAATGCTGTGTGTATGTGTGTGTATGCATATATATACAGTGGGAAGTAATAGAGATGCAAGAAAACATGTTGGACAGGCTGAATTTGTCAAGCTTAAATTACACCTACTTCCCTTCCCCGTTCTCAGTTCTCAAACTACACATTACATTTACGTTATCCTTAGCTAGCCAAGATCTACCGTCAACCTCCTATGATATTAACCACACAACCCGGGCCCTTTCCGCGCAGGGGAACATCGCCAAAGGGGAATCAGATCAGATCTTCTATTTACAGATAAATTCTCCTTGCTCACTTGCTGCCCCTTTCTCTCTCCCTACTTCAAAGCCCTGGTAACTGGCCCTGGGTTAAGCAGCAGGCATCTCCGTTAGCTGTATGCTGTTGGCTTAGGAAGTACCACGTGGTCTAGTGTTAAGAGTCTGTGTCAAAGCCCTTTCTGGGGTCATGGACTAACTGTATGATCACACACCAGTCATTTGTCTTGCCTGTCCTTCTATTAAGCCTGTCAAGAGAATTGGCTCAATAGAAGAAAAACAGGAGCTCCTTAAAAATGTATTGGCACATCTGAGTTGAACTTTTTTGGGTGAAGAAGCTATAAAAAATGACTCTGCAGTGAACTTTGAAATATCAGTTTGTTAAAGAGGCAGTGATTTCCCTTCCTGAACAATGCTTCTCATGGTGTGAAGCCTTGCAAAGGGAAAACAATGTGTATTTAGAAACATTTTCAGAACTATTTATATGAAAGACTGGGTGATGAGAATGTTTCAAAAATGATTACGGCTGCCTAAATATCTGCTCTCCAGCAAGCCTAAGTTACAGTTTAAATCCTTGCAATGTATTTATCAATATTTTCATTCCCGGCTGCATTTCCTGACATTTATGCCAAAACAAAATTCTGTAAAAGGTCATAACAGGACTCAAGTGTTATTAAGTGTATGATCTAACAAACAAAACAAATGACCTTCATTCACACTTGCCTGATCGTTCTGTGAACTCGCAAATAATAGATTCTGAGCACTTTCTCAGACTCAAAGAAATATCCATCTTGGGTGAAATCATCCATATGCAGAGAGTCAGCAGCAGCTTTAAATGCCTCTAACACACTTCAAAGCAGGACTGAATTATGGCTTAGAGTCTTTGTAACTATTCTCCTTTCTTTCTTTCTTTCTACAGTATTCCACTGAACGCTGGCGCACCACTGTGCTAAGTGGTATATTACATAGTAGAACATGGTTTCGCATACCAGGAGACCTTATGGCCCACACAGACAAAACAAACCAGAAAAAGAGTGAAAGGATGTCTATTAGTTCCATTTATAAATGGAAAAATCAGGCCCAGAGAAAATAGAGTAACTTGTTCCAGATCACACCAAATATCTGCAGCAGCTAGAAACTGGACCTAGCCCCCATTTCAGCGCCTGGACTGCAAGGGCTACCCCTTCCTTCCACACTCCCAAGTAGCGCTTACAAAGGTAACACAGAAGTCTGTGGGTGATGTGCACACTGAAGCTCTATCTTCTAAATCACTGTTTGGTGGCTTTGCTGCAAGACTATCCTTGCACTTCCTTTTTCATGAGTGCATTTCATTTCAGTTCTCCCACATTGCATCTCAGGCTTTTGGGGAATTTCATAGTACCACACCAAAAGCTCCCAATAGCACCCAGAATTGCTTTCACTGCTGTTTAATACAGTATTAAACTTAAATGGCTAATGTATATGCCTCTCTCACACATGAACACAAACTGCTGCATAGCAAAACTTTAATTTATCAAATTAAAATGCACTATAGCACGAATTTATTGTATCACTGCTCATAAATGTTTTTATGCATTTGATTTTTTCGGTCTTTTATGGTTTTGGCAGTAGATGGAAAGCAATCAAGGTTCCATTTGAAGCAGCCGTGTAAGCAATTCTCATTTAACAGAAGACAATGAAAAATTAATCTAAAATGAGTGTAACTAAGTTTTCGTAGAAACAACAAAACCACTCAGACATTATCATCTTCAACAGCTGTTTACTGTCTTCATTTACAAAATTACCTGTCAAATTTTACTATTTCCTCCAGGAAAAAAAAAACCCAACCCCAAGTGCGTCTCTGAGTTAATAAAATGCTCCACATGTAACAGGGATATTAAGGATCCCTTTCTTGCAATCATAATACTTAGCAGAGATGATTGAGGTGAAGTAATGTTCAACACTCCTTCTCCTGCAGGTTTCAATTCCGCACTTTTAACTACAGGAAAAAAATTCAAACATGGCTGACTGGTAAAAGCCTAGGTACTTTCCTCTCTCTCTCCTACTCTATGGAACATCTGTCTCCTCTCTTCAATGGGCAAAGCAACATTTGTAATTCCTGGAAAGTTGTTTTATAGTAAACAATCACAACTTTCTCAACATAAAATGAAAACACTTGAAGGAACTACAAAACGGGACAATAGCAGAATGGAATATTTTTCTGGTGGAAAGCTTTATCGTCTGGGGATGCATCTCCTCGTATCAGTTTCTTTCAGTGATGAATTTGGTCTGAAGAATTTGTTTAACTAGGAGAACACATGCAGTTGGTTGATACTATGCAATATGCATGATGGGAAGGATGCCAAATAAACATCAGAAGGAAATCGAAGGGTGCAGGGAACGTGCTGCCTGGCAGTCTGATCCCCTGGCACAGAAGTCAACAGGGGATGGGCCAACCTTCTGATAATTGCAGCAACAACAAAGTCAGCAGCTTAGTATCTCAGGAAAGAGAGGAAGACAGCAGTAAGAAGACAAATACAAAATGGCTGAATTAATTGTCCCTCGCATGCATATTCCCAGGCTGAATGCTCTCAAAGGCTGTCTCAAGTGCTGTTGCTGTGCCTGACTCCACATTTAGGAGATGGGAAGGAGTTAATTATTGAAGGGCAGCTACAGTGAGCAGGATGAGCAGCTCCTATTGACTTCCTTAATGGTGGTAAAATGTGCAAATCCTGTGGATTGTGGCTGAATTTAAATTACAATGATTACAAAATATAAAGCCTAAAAAAGAGGATTTATACATGAGCGGATTTAGGCGAGACACAGACTCCGTCAAGACCTACATTTTGTTTACATGCAAAGTAGACTATGCCTCCTGAATGACTTTAAATCCTGATGACAATTATTTATATATCTATCCACCCTCCTAACACGGTTTGAACCATAATTCCTGCTGCTAAATGCCTTTGGGAATATCTACTAGTTATAAGTTCATCCCTATTTTCTGGCCATTGTCCAGCAAACCACTTTCAATGTCTAAACAGTCCTGCTGCCTTCAGTGGGTCTACTCACATGATGTGTAAGACTGTAAGAACATGTTGCTTACATAAAAACATAATATCAACAACAGTAGCAATACTAATACCTTTCACTACTGCTTTCAGACAGAATATTCTATGCACAGCTCTTGAGAGTAAAGTACTATTAGCTTATTTTATGATACGCAAGCTGGGTAACAGAAAAATGAAGTGACTTGCCCAAGGTGATATGGAGTCCATTGGAGAAATGGGGACACAAACAATAAGTGCATGGTTAAATTGAATACCAAAGATTTTGTAGAGCTCTGCCTACTATGTGAGTGAGGCTTTGAGTACTCTGACATTGTTATAAAGGAAATCAGTGAGGTTATATAGTGGGAATCAAATCTTTTAAAAATTATTTGCATCTGGTTAACATTACCATGTTAACCAGTCCAGTTCCATCTTATCCAGAAAGTGCAACGAATGTTTAATTCATGTTAAAGCTAAGAAATCACAAAACAAAGGCTTTTATATACTCCTGATCCAGCTGCAGGAATAAACTTGAATACTTTCCATTGTTCTAAATTCCTTAACAACAATCAATATACAGTTAATTACAATGCATTAAGAAAAACCCATGTGGTACCATCTTTAAACAAAAACTAGTAGCTTAAAAGGTTTTGAATTCTGAAAGTGGGAAATATTTCTTGAGAAAGAGAAATGGCAACACACCCAATCAAGCCCTCACAGCCTCCTACAAAAAGATTTCTATCCACAGTCATACCCATATGGATTTTACATCCTCTCTCAATCATACCTGTCGAAGACTTTGTATATGGTCAAGCTGACTGGTGTGGGAAATGTTAACAGGAAAAACTGCTACAATCTGTATGCAGTAAAATGAACCAGAGGTAGGCTCAGACTATCATTCTGTCTGGCTTTCACTGGCATGTTACTGTAATAAACCTTGGCAATTTGTATCCATGTCATCTGGATGCAGGAGTAAGGGTGAGCAATTTGCTCACTGCATTTTGCCAACTGCATTTTTGTCATCAAAAAATGCCATGGCACCAAAATAGAAGTGTTTCCATCAAGCATTACAAGTATGAGGAAAAAATGTAGTGCTCAAAATTATACGGACTTCTGATCTTATTGTCCTTCTGGTCAAGGAATATCACAGGGGAGGACCAGTAAGAAGTTGCTGCTGTTCCTTATGTCTTTCATCAACAAACTCTCTACAGTCTCCAAAGTTGTCAAAACAGCCACTTTTCAGCAGCATCAAATTCACTGTCAAATTGAAAAGGAAGGTGACATAATCCTGGAAAGTTATGGAGACCGTCCCAAATAAAACTGGGTATTGAAACATTATAAAGATGGGCCAGGGCACTGAGAGCTCTCATTTTGAGCCTCCCCTGATGTTAAATGGCCTGGAGATGGCTGTTCAAACTGCATTGTGTGCCGTTTCCCTAGACTAGTCATTTTCTTCAAGGCACAAAATTAAAGCAGTGATGGATGGACTACTCTGCTGTTTATTTGGCCCAGTTTCACAATGTGGCAGTGAGGAACTGTTGAACTCCAGTTAAAACAAAGGAGGTGCAATAAAAAGTTTCTATGAACATCCTTATTGAGCTTAAAGGAAGAGTTTATTATTGCTAAGTCACACAGCAGAGAATGAAAGATGGGAATGAGGATTGTCACCTGCTTACACTAGAAAGGAACAAGAACAAACACGACTATCGATTTCACATTAACGTTGCTATTTTCAGCTGTCTCCCTGCTTGCTGTTCCCCCTCCTGCCTCAAACAGCGTGGACACCAGCCAGGGCACTCTGGGCAGTCAGCACAGGAATGATCCGCTGCTCGCAGAGCGTGTTCAGCACACCCCTGCTTCTCCGTGCAGCTCCACGTGGCAGCTCCAGAGCAGGTCCCTGCATCTCTTACTTTCTCCATTCTAACAGCAGTTATTTCTTTGCACTTCCCCTGCTTTGACCCTCACAGCTCCCTGACTCTCATGCATGTCATGGATGTTGCTACCACTTGTCCTAAGCCAGACTTCTAAACCACCTATTCTTTTATGTCCTCTACTCTTCAATCTCAAGTCTTCTGTCTTCTCTGTTGTCAAGCTCAAAACAGAGCTCTTTTCTTAATGCCAAGTTCTTCCCAAATTGTTCTTGCTATCCCTCCCATTCCAGAGCACTGCTCAAAAGCTGGTGTACTCTCTCTATGCTAGACTGTAGCCGCATCTGCCTTTCCTGCCCACGTTCAATTTGAACTGGTAACAGAAACAGCTTCCCCAGTGCTCCAAATACCCACGTTTTCAGCCTCAACTGTGTCCTCTAGGAACATTCTCAGAATCTATACACAAATTTGCAATAGGAGGTTCCCATTATATATGCTACCATTTCACATCTCACTTTTCTACCCCATTTTAAGAAATACTCTTTGTTTTCAGGTTGTCAGATGCCTGGTTGGGATGGCAGGTGAAATTTCTGGAAGTACCTTAGTTCCACTTTCAAAAGTGATGGGGTAGCTCTGGGGTTTTCAAAAGCACAAGTTCCTTTCAAACTCCAGTTGCTTTCAAACACATCTGCTTTCTCCCAGGCAGTGGGAATTCGAGGCCTCAGAGCTTTTGAAAATTCCAATAGGTGTCAAACTGTTGAAATAACTGCTTTTTTAAATTTAGGTGCTACAAAACTATAGTCATCAAAGTATTTATGCATTGCTTCACTTGGCACTTCAAAGCCTAAGAGAAACAGATGGCCAACACAGGTTTCCAAAAGTGACTCAGATACTCAGGAGCCCAACTCACACAGGAAGTCAATACCAGTTAATGTTCTAAATGTCAGATGGCACTTTTGAAAATAGTACTTTCCATTACCAAAAAGGACCGGAAACTTTGTGCTTTTTAAATGTTTGCTTTGTACCAAGTAATACCCCAGGCTCCACCTGTCTGTCTTTTCATGTTCAAAGGACAAGTGAATACTTGGATAATGCAGTCCTTATAGGCAGGTCACCAGCAAATCAGCCAGCTCTGCAGTACTATAGATTTCTTCTTGTAAAGGGCATTTTTAGGCAACAAGCTTAAAGCTTGGTGAGGGGGAGAGAGCTAAAGAATGTATAGACTTAGAATTAGCAGCACGGCCTTCCCTTGCTTGCCATAGCTTTAGTAGTAAAGTGCAGAGACTGCAACGATCCCACATAAGATCGAAGTTCTTATCTTTGGGGGCTTAAATATTAAGTTTAACAGAAATGTAAGCTGAATGAAGGAGGGCTATGTTAGACAAGCCTGGATGGCCTTAATGACAATGGGTCATTAATACATGGGCACTGCTGAAGCTCCTTCTGGATGCCCTGTGACATATAACCCAGCTCTTGTATAGCACAACACTTCCAGAGCACGGATGGCTTTCTGGTCATCGTTATACAGTGGCAGATACCATGACTCAGACAGAAGAGGTTGAAACACTAAGAATTAAGAAACGTTTGGATGCTATCCCACAATGCAGCACCTAGGAGAAAATGCACTGCGTTTAAAGTAAATGTTATGGATACAAGATATTAACCGTTTCCCCCTTCTGACACTATGGACACTGGGACCGGCACAGGCCAAAGCTCTGCTCGTGATGGAGAGTTCCCATGTATCAGCCATCAGATGATCTAGAGGTCACCCAAGCAAATTCCAGTACATTTCTGCTGCAAACAGGTAATTAATCAAATCAATGTCCTCCCCAGAAATTGACTGATACTAGAGGGCGGACTGAGTTGAGTGCGTTTGGTGTTTTTAACCTGGAATGTCAAGCAGAGGAATAATGGCCATTATCTCCAGTATATATCTCAGAAGAGGGAGAAGTTAGGGAGGTGATTTCTACCCACATCAGTAAGTCTAAGACAGAGTAAAAAGACAGATGCGTGTGGACACTGGTTTTCAGAAGAGACTAGAGGGATGCCAGTCCTACAAAGACTTTGAAGGTTAACTTTACACACTTTCAGGAAACTCTGGAAAAGCCTGCAAGTTCCAGACTTGCAAACCTAAGTTTTCAGGTATCAACATAGTTCATTTCGTTTTCAACGGAAACAGATTTGGGTTTGGATATACACATTCCCTTGTACAAATGTCAAAATACTGTCACTGACTGATGGCAATATGGAAACTCTGTTTCCACAGCCTAGTGGGTAGGAATGCACAGAAAGAAGCCAACACCATAAACGGTATACAGTAAAATACAAAGGTACATATTTAAAGTATGTATCTCTCTCTAATAACTTAGAACTCTATTCTTTACTTAACTTAGATCTCTGTTCTTTACTTAGCACTATGCTGGTTTTAGTACAAAGGACCTTATGGTATCAGCCCCAAGGAGAAATGTGACTTCCCTTAGAAAAAGAACAACCATTATAGTTTTGGATTCCCTTCCAAGAGTAGTAATTTCAATACCTTCTTTTAAAATTTAAATTACATCTAGTTAGCAAAGAGAGAATGACTTTTGGCATTTTTTTCCTGCATCTAATAATCACTTCCATTCACTTAAACTATCTTTTTCCCTACAGAGGATTATTGTCATTAAGCTACTCAGAGTGTGACAATAATTGAGAGGTTTTGGCTATTGGAGTCAGAAGCATTAAGATTTGAGAAAGAGTAATACAGAGACATGGAAGACATAAGCTGAAATGCTCACTTGATTTTAATTAGAGACAGAAAACTTTAAAGGCTCAGGAGAGATTTGGTCTGGACAAGCACCTCTGCTTCTATCCTACTCACAGTTACAGAGTGCTTCTCGTCCCTTCAGTCCTGCCAAGCCTGACCACTTGGTGACCCAGCTAATTAGCCCCTCTGATTCTTTTTTCCTTCAAATCCTCACTGCTGAGACAAGGTACACAGGGTCTGGTGACTTAGCGCACAGTTCAGTGCTAATCTGTAGAGCATTTTAGGCTCTGAGCTGTGGAAAAGCCTTGGGATATGAAGACCCAAGCTTTGCACTCTTCGTGTTTAGTGCATGTTTTGCACAGTGAGAAGCAAGTAACACGAGCAGGCTGCAAACCAGTTTCCCGTGAGCTTCACAGTGAGTGTTTCAGAGCTGTCTGTTCCCTGTCCTTGATCCCTCACAATCATTCATGCTCATTCTCTCTCACGCAGATATTTCCCCACGTGAGAATTTTGGCTGTTAGACTCCAATAGCAAAACAGATAGCACTTACCCATCAAGAAGGTGGAAACAAAAAGGTGTCTACAAGGAGCACAGTTCTGCTTTGTATGTGTGAAATGAGGGAGCTACATTGTTGGGAAGAGGGAGATGTCCGCTAATGAAGCACAGATCAGGCTGGGGTCCTACAGAAACAAGTTGGTAACTACTATCAGTAGCTGATAGCTCTTGACCTTTAGGGGCAAGAACCTCAGCACTTCAGTGCCTAGGAAAATCCCATCTCTTTCCCTGCTTAAGATGAAAAACCGGCAGCAACTATAAAACTAAAGGGTTTACACGCTTTTCTGAATCTGTCTTCAGGGGTATCTGGAATAGTTCTAATAAACACCCTAAAGAGAGTATTAGATGTCAACAATTACTGACTAATTATACGTATCGATGTTTAAAAAGCAGCATTTCTAAATCTTGTAGGGTACATACTGTAAAACTTTCATGTAAAGAATTTGCATAGAAAGGAATCTTCAAACCCTCTTTAGCATCTTCACTGGAACAAAAGATCTTTCTGTACACTCTTTGACATTACTCAGGAAACAGCAAATTATCTGATTCAATTGGCTCATGAGTAAAATAGCGTGCAGCATTTAACTCTTTAGAAACCAAATCCCCCTATGAGAGGATTTATTATAAGAAAAAAATATTAAATTTATAACAAAATAAGAAATACAAGAAATTAAATATAAACATAGAGTAATGTAAGAAAATATAAGAAAAAAACAGATAGAAAAAAATATTCTTAAATATAAGAAAAACTTCTCACACAGGGCTGAGCCACTCAGCAGTCATTAACATTACAAAGGCATGAAGTCTCCAACAATCTAAGTAATCTCAACAGTTAAGTCACCCACCACAGTCCACAAAGACATGGCTTCAAGGTAGGCAGGATTAATGGTCTTGCTTCCCAGCAAAATGAACTCATGCTTGTATATATGTGAATAATTTTACAGAATGTAGGAAGAGCTATAATAGAGCCTGACAAATACTTCAGTCAACTGTTCACTCCAAATAGGCTAGGGTTTTTATCTTGAGAGAGTGTCACTGGAACTAAGTCTTCTCTCTCTGTCTAAGGTACACGGGGAACTCAAAACTGGAACCACAGAAAATATGATACATATTGATGAATACAAATGATTTACTGCACTTTGGGAGTTAAAGCACCTATCCATCCAATATGTGGGTCAGAGCCAAACTGCAGGGCCTGGAAGCACCCTCTTGCTCATGTGTCTGTGCATGTCCATGCTGCATCCTTGCTCCACTTGGGTCAGCGTGTGACCCAAGTGCAAATCTTCCCTTCCTCTGTATCCAACTTTTATGGGGAGTGAGCCAGGCCACAGGCCCGAAGGAGCCTATAATGTGCTCCAGTCAGTTATCTCATCTTGCTCATGAGACCCCAGCAAGAGTTGTATGTGCTTTCTTAGAAGGAGGACCACGTGGGTTCAGATGATCTCAAGAAGAAAGGAATAAAACACTGGACTCCCACAGCTGGCTAATGATCTCCCCATGGGAGCTGCTGCCAGTGGCTGCTTGGTGCACACTGAGGGTAGAATTGGATGCCTGATTTTTCTTCAGTCCACAGCTAAATTTGAAGAACTGTAGAAAAGAGGAATATCCTTTCTAGCAACCTAGGAAATGACTTGAGAACTTGGCAAAGGAACAAATAGATCACTGGCATGATGACAATTTGACATTATATGCCTTGCAAATACAAATAAAAAAAATATATATATTCACACACACAAATGTTAAAGCTCCTAATGCGAAAGGCATGTTGCTGTATTACCCACACAAGGGGAAACCACCACAAACTCTTCCCCCTTCCAGTATCCGTAATTCCAAACTAAGACTTGATTAATACTGTGAAAGAACTCAACAGTTAATGCAAATCTCCCCAGTGGCTGGGAAAGGGGGTATCATTACACAGAAAACCCACTAGTCCCATAAAAGACAGACTAGAAAAATCTCTGCCAGGGTATTTCACGGGGTACAAAGAAACACTAAGGCCCAAATCCAGCCTGGAAGACACAAAGCATATCCTGCAGTAGATGTTGTCATTATACCAGGAATCAGTAACAAATTTCATCCCAAACCTTCAGTTAGTAAGGACGGTAAAAACAGAACATGATGAAGTGGTAAAGGTTCTTAAAAAAAGAAAATAGAAGGAAGAGGGATGTTGGAGCCTGCACATTGAGCAGCTCTAAAAAGAGGGCTCTAAAAGGACTTGGGTGGGAAAACCTGAAAAAAACAACTGAGAGTTGCTGAAAGGATATATTTTTTGATCTTCTGTCCTTCAGGCAGCAATTAACTTATGCTCAGTGGTGTCCATAGTTAGCAGTTGTATTCTTAAACGTATTTAGGATGTACAAGCTGTTCTAAAGTTGTTCATCAAGACCAGGACTCAATGCTAATGGACAGTCTTCTCCAAACTTCACTGAATGCTGAATCAGGCTCCAAATTAAAAACCTGGTTAGTTCCTTCTGTCCCGATAGTTAGGTATTAACTCCTATGAAAAAAGCATAAGTTATTCTATTGCCAATCACAGACACATCTTTTCAAAACCAGTTGTTGAGGTGTAGCACTCAAAGCAAAGCCAGTGAAGTCAGTATTCCTCCAGGAGCAGGTAACAGTGATGAGTTCACACTTTTCAAACATATATAAAGTCAGAACCTATTTATGCACAACATGGTCAGTGGGGTGTGTAAAAACCACTGCCCTCATGTCCTGGGTTCTGCTCTAAATGAAAGTCTGTTCTGTGACTCTGGGTATCTTTTTTTAATAAACCCACATGGTGAATTTCTATGTGCTCCACAGTGAACCACAACAAATCTCTACTGATTTACATCACTGAAGGATGTGGCAATTATATGATGTTTGATGACTACGTGTTTCATCTCACCGCAGCAATTCTACCAGCCCCAGGAATACTGAAAAAAGAAGGAGAGGCTGCCTGTCAAAATAATTCATACAGCTTTGATTAAGAGAACATGGCAACAATCCCCTTCTCGGATGGTTCTGGGAGTAACGTTAGCAAAAGCTGAGCTTCTAGCCAATTTTTAGTGATCAAGTCCCCTACACTTACCATGATATTTCTACGTTACCTTTTCTAAGTAAGAGTATTGCTAGGAATGGCTTGTATTTACTATGCATTTAAATAGTGTTCATCTGTAATGCATAGGAGTTTACTAGCTCCTTGTGAGGAAATCCCAGTGGGTATAACCAAACTGTGGAACTGCGCAAGTATGGATAGCCAAACAGATATGCAGCAATAAACAAGATCGGCCTTTAAATATTCCTCCCCAGTCAGTCTCATGAAATTTCTGAACATTTCTCAAGATGAAAATTGACAAACACCATCTCCAAGTGGAGAGCCTCATCATCCTATTACACTTCTTCAGAGATGACAAAAACACCATAAGAAATTATAATCAAATACAATTAAAACCTCTAAACATAGCTGAACAATTGCTAAACTAACCAGTGAGATTATATTCATTTGGGGATTGTTAGTGGTACTTGCTGAGCTCTGACTTGGCTGAAATCTAGTAGTTATAATGGAATACTTCATGCAGATTATATACATCAGAAATTTCTTTTGCTTAGTACCTTCTAATGAACATTGCCACACAGAAGCTGTAAACTATTTTGGGTAAGAGAACAGATATAAACATAGAAATTCTTGTCAGTTGGTCTATCAGTAATGCTTTGGTTAACAGGGCACCTTGCTTTCAAACCATCCAACGCCATTGCTAAATATGCCAGTCTCATTAAAAATAGTCAAAATAGGAATGAATTCAGTGACTGAGGTCACTCAAGTACTCTGGCAGAGTCATTATTGAATTTCTACTAGTGTGATTACAAAGAGTGCATGCTCAGTCCATTAATTTGCAGCATGGAAACCAAAAATCAATGGGGTGCTACTTAAAACTCCTTTTGTGATAATTACCATCGTGTATGCAGGTATACACATGGAAGGGGAGCATGCAAGCTGCTGTTCACAGCCTTCAACAGGAAAGAGATTATCTGGCAGCTGGACTAGATGATCGTTGTAGGTCCCTTCCAATTGAAATATTCTATTCTAGTCTTGTTTTCTGAGCTGTATGTCAGAGAGAAGGAAGGAGAGAAGAGTAAAAATTTAATCTAAACTTGGGGTGAAATTCAGACTGCAAAGGAAATTTTGCCATTCGCTTCAATGAAGCTAAGGTTTCTTCCCTGTAAATTTAACTGGAACTGAAATTCCTAGCAAGTAATGAAGAATTCAGCATTGATCTATCCAAAAAACTCTCTACAACAGTACAGAGCATCTCAGTTTTCTTTAATAAACTTATTTCCCCATGAAATTACTACCATGTTGGCAAAGTAGTAACAGGAAAGTTGTATGAGTTCTTTGTGAATGATAGTGGGACAAACTGGTATACATTGTTTCAGCAGATCTACACTGATTTATACCAGCTGTTGACACTTCTCATTCTGACCCTTCAAAATAGTAAGAACACATCACAGATTTTTCCAGGAAAAAGTACTGAATTTCCTTGCTTAAGGAAAAAGTGCATTCAAAAATCAGTGGCAACTTTTGTACAACACTGCTACTCCCATTTCATTTTTCATTGTTAATTTTGAAAGCGTCACAGAAGAATACGCTTACAGGTCTTAATCATCCAATATCATCTACTGAAAGAAACAGAACCCCAGGGGTCTTATTTAGCCAGGATTTGATGGATCATAACTGATTTTTTTGAGAACTCTCAGACATCTACTACCTTTCAAAAGAGCAGCCCACCTCTACCTTGTTCAATTGCCAGGAAATATACAGTATCCTCCAAACACTTCCTATGTCCCCTCTGACCCACCTAATTCATATAACAAAACCCAACTCAAACCAGGTGATTCATACAAGCACTTGACACAGCAAGACAAATTCTACACTGATTTACACTTAAGGGACTGTGGCTGCACAGCTCTGAAAAAAGAGGTTGCCTTTTAAAATGTCAGTATTTGCTGATATTCACCATGAAGTGATAGTGAAGAAAAACAAGATCTTCCTTCATTTCCAGAATGTGAAATACCAGAGGTCTCCTTCCAGCCTGAATTGTAGATAAATTATGACTTGCAAATGATGAGTTATAGAAGCCAATAGAGTAACTACTCTTTCTTGTGTAAGACATTTATGTGCAGAGAACTGCAATGATCTCTGATGCAAGCCAGTTTTTTAGACTACAGGAGTTGCTTTGTCTACAACAGACAAAGATTTTTACTTTCTAAGCTTGTAAAAGCATGTATTATCTGTACCTACTATGTAAAATGTGCAGGGGGAATTGAATGGAATCCATCATAACAGAACGTGAGAAGTCCTTGGTTTTGCTGAGATGTGCTATGTCCAGCCTGAATTACATAAACTGTTGTGTTTGCTAACAGTGCTGTAAGGTGTTTGCAGAACAATAACGATGCTGCTTCATTCAGTCTGAACCACTGGTAACGTGGCCTATTAGTAGTTATGCAACAAATTAGTATTATCCCCATATCAGTCTGCAAAAGTTTCAAACATGCATCACACCAGAAAATGGATCCATTCAACTATTTTCAAGCAGAGACACAGAATTAACCAAATAAAGGAGGTGATTATTTATCATTAAGAGTAGGAGCCTTGTCATAGGGTAGGACCCTGCTGCATATTGTACAAATAATGAACACGCTGCCTGCTTCAGCAAGCCTACTAGTATAGCAGAAGAGAGACAGCAGATGGATGGAGACAGACAAGAATGCATGGAAATATTGAAAAAAACACTAGGGAGTTGCAGGACAAGAGCTGTATTTGTTAGCAGCCCAGCTATTGCAAGCGTTTTTCTAGGAAGATAGCTGAAGAAGAGCAAGGTTTTCTACACCCGAGATGTGCATGGACTGACACACTAACAACACCTGTCAAATCAGGTCTTCAAATTGTTCGAGTTTAGGACCTCATGCTGGTTTGGCATTCAAACCAATATATTCGTAATCACAGAACTGGATACTGCAAATAAGTTTAAACAAACATCTTATGATCGTGTAAGGCTTGATCCTGGTTTAAATTACAAAAGTGAGAATCAGTAGATTAATTTCATTCAACCCAGTGGAGCTAAACCAATGTAAAACTGGTGCTAATGAGACAACAGTTAGGTCTGCCAAGTGTTTATGAAGACTCAACTTCCTCTATAAACCCTGTATCAATCATGTAAGTGATTTTAAGTGATAATTTTAACGTGCTTATAAAATTATTTTTTCATTACAACTATCTCCAACTGGATGATATGTGGTGGATGTAATGGCAGAGGCTAATGAAATGCATTTAAACTCATTTTGAATTTTAAAAAGAGAGAAAAAAAATGCAGTGTGTAAAAAACACCCCAGTTCTGTCTTTCTATTATTTAGGCCTGGTGAGAGGTACAACAACAAAAGACGATGTGGTCTCTGAACAGAGAAGGCAGCAAGAGTAGTGTGTAACTATCCCTCGCTGCAGGTACACAAGTAACATCACTTAAATTACATACACGGGTCAACTGGGAATTGAACTTAATGATCTGAACCGAAGTGACAGCCAGGAGTGGTGACTGGAGGGACAGCTCTGCTACGAGCAGGCAGGAGGGAGCCCACAGCACCAGCAACATGCAGTAAAATCCTCCGAGTCAGCAGTTACATGATCTGCTGGTTTTCTTACCAACTTTGCTTAACTTGTAAGACTTACAACAAAGACTTAGCATCTATATAATAATTTTCTACCTGTCTCATAGAGCAGTCACCATTATTATATAACAAAAGAAAGAAATAGAGAAGCTATTTTTAGCTGTACTATAAAGAGGCAGTAACTCATCAAACTAAAGTAACTGAGTGGAAAAGTAAATTGCAGTAAGTCAGTGCAGAAACAAATGGCTCACCTGTCTAATATATTGTGCTCTGTCTAAGGAAAGGTAAAGGTCCCAGAGAAACGGTGATACTTTACCACTGTCAATTGGTTAGCTGCTACTGATCTGACAGAGGCATGAGATCGGAAAAATGTTTAAAATCATCTAATTCTCTTGTATGAGATTGCAGCCTATTTTCCAGCAGTCTCTCCTGACCAGTTTTAAGCGTCTTGAGTTCAAAGAAGTTTTGTTGTTATGAAATTCCTCAAGCAGCAATGGTACAGAGGGCTTACGTGTGTAACAAACATATTTCAGTTTGCTCCACCGAATACTAACAAAGATCTTATTCACTTTATTCTAGAAAGGTTTGGCTTTTGGCACTTTTTCCTAAATTTTCTTCATTCTTTATTGCCTGACTGATTTATTTCCTCCGCTGTGAAAGTTACAGAGGAAAGCAGAGTTGCTTGGCAGCATGATGTGGTATTGCTGAACTCAGCTGTTTATGGCTTTCAGCAGATGTTTCTGCTTCAAAGACAGTGTGAGAAAAAACACACATGCACAAATTCCTCCCCCCCCATTTCTGCATCTTTTGTCTCCTATCTTCCACTGCCTCCAAATCACAAGGAAGGCTGCATTACAATAGCTGCTAAAACATCCAAACCATGCCAACTGTCATAGATAAATAAGAGCTGACCCCACTCCAAATTAGAACTCATGATTTAAAGTGCAAAGAGAAAAAATTAACAGAAGTATCAGTCCCTGAATGTGCTGCATCAGAAGGAGATTGTCACGGATAACCTCGCTATAAATTACAGCTTATTAAAATGGAAAGCAATAGGGATTGCTGTGTGGAAGAGGCAAGAACACAGCTGCTTTCGGCAGAAGATGCAAGCGGGACAGCCAGCCTTTCCTACTGTATAGTCCATGAGCTCTGCAAAACACATGCTCAGACATAAGTCAAAGGCTGAAAAGTAGACTGTGTGTTTTCTAGTCACTCTCTGAGAAATGATTACTTTGTCAGATATCAAAAAATAATCTCACCCTGGACATCAGGAATTACAGTTATTATTGAACCCGTCTATCAATTTGGAAAGGATATAAAGCTGTTGTCCCATTATTCCATGACTGCACATCCTATTCAGTTTAATACATGTGGAGCTCTGCTCTATTTACATAATAATGAAATAAAACAATATATCCAACCTGACCGGAAAGCAGAGGAGGCACTGATGGCAAGCAAGGCAGCTTTCTCAGCAAGGCTGGGTTATTGCATGCATTGGCTAAGCCTCCAGCATTTGGTTTTGATAAGCATGTAAAAAGCTTTTCCAAACCATACAGATTCGCTGAGCAAACAGATTTGATGCTTTCATATGGCAAGAAACATGTGAAGAATGACCTTTCTCTTGGTGCTTCAGCCCTTCTGCTTCCCAACAGACCCAGGAACCCCAAAGCAGACAAAAAAAAAAAATTAGTTTACTGGAACTGGGCTGGAACTTCTGTAGAGATCATGGATAGATCTCATTTCATGCATTTTGTTATCTCATCTCTATTAACTAATTTCTTTTCTTGGAGAGAAAACTCATGGCAATGCCTTATTCCTTGGCTAATACTATGTTGTTACCTATAAAGGCTAATGTAGTATTTTTCGAATGGTCAGAACTGAGTCTAACACTGGATCTGTTGAAATCCAACATGAAAATTCATTTCAATAGTGCCTAACAACAGGCTTTCAAAAAACGTATCTTAGGTTATATCTTGCTTTGAATTTAAAACAGAAGAGAAAATGTTGCGACATACCTGATAAGAAAGAAAATACTTTCCATTTAGTATCTTCCATAACACTTGTGCAGACCCTGTTGGTTTTCTGACTCAGCCTTTATCTGTTAGAAAGCAGGTATTTATGCCGATGACAAGTTAAACACAAATTTCTATTGAAACAATTGGCCAATAATAGCGTTGTTATTTATTTGGATTACGGTAGGGCCAACACTCTAGTTATGGATCAGGGCCTTGCAGTGGTAGGTGCTAGATGAAAACTAGACAGACGTATGTTGTTGCCATGACAATTGCTATAGTTATCTCAAATTTGATCCTTCTGAACTTGCATTACTGAAAGTATTGAAAAGAAAGGGTCCTTCAGGCTCAGTGAGAGTCCTTGTCCATGAGGGCTCCCATGGAATTCGCTTTTCCTTAATGCAAGTGAGGGCTGCCCATTAAGTCAAAACCACTCAGGATTCATAAGGTTCAACAAGTTGCCCCGCTCCCACAAGTACCCAGTAAGACAGGCATAAGAAACAAATATTCCCTTCTCAAGACAGCTTG
This sequence comes from Aptenodytes patagonicus, assembly GCF_965638725.1. Classification (NCBI taxonomy): domain Eukaryota; kingdom Metazoa; phylum Chordata; class Aves; order Sphenisciformes; family Spheniscidae; genus Aptenodytes; species Aptenodytes patagonicus. Next base: position 4,613,319 of record NC_134963.1, read on the forward strand.
TGCAGACAAACTGTCTGGCTGATCCTCCACCATATGTGCAGATGTCCAGTGTATCTTTGGCACCTAAACCGTACGCTGGAGACATCTGTGCCCTAATTTGACCTGAAGCAGGCATCCTAACATAAAGAGAAATCTCAAAATGCAAAGACAGCAGGCAGAGACAAATTATTTGGGAAATCAGATGAGAAAGGGTGAAGGGAAAGGATCTTTAAAGCAGTAGGTAAAGGCTTAGCTATATTATTCCTGATACTGTTATTGACAGCATACATTCCCATGTGTGATTTTAAGCAGACAGACAGACATCACAGGAACGACTCACCTTGGAAGGTCTGAGGGTTGCACTGGTAATTTGCCAGCAGCCTAAAAGACTGCACCTAATTTGCACCAAAATTTGCATGATGCTTAAAACAAAATACTCAGGAGGCCATAATGCTTGTTCATATGTGACTTTCTCATAAATTAATGGAAATTGTTTCTCTTTGGGGGTTCAATGGTAAAAGAAATCCACTGCTGATGTCTTCCTCCCAAAGTATCTCTACAGTTTGTACAAATCAGTTTCTGCAGACACAGACGTGACCTCCTGAAGAAGTATACAACTTCCCAAGCATCTACTACACAGTAGTGGCATGTGCCATCTCAGCTCTGATCCTGCCTCAATTATCAGTCAGAAGGATAAACAACTGTAATGAAAAAATCCTGACCCATGAGCACCAAACCTCCAAATCCTTGTGAAAACTGGTGTCCTCTGCTCAGACTGCGAGGTTTTGAGGTCAGCAGGCACCACTGCCACTCTGCTGAGCTCTACAAACCACTCTGACCCAAAACTGTGCCAGGGGAAGGTGACCCAGATTCTAAAAAAATTAGTAACACCCTGCTCGTAATGTGTGAATACTCTTCTCTGTGTCCATATATAGGGCACAGACTGACTATCTTCGGGTATAGCCAGACACACATGCACACATACTGCGTGGCTTACAGTTTTCCAAGTTTGAGGCATGTGGTACATATACGCCTTACCTTTATTTTTCAATCACAAAAGAATTCATTTCACTGACATCCCTTGGCAGCATATGGTGCTGCCAGACAGAGGAAGGACCTGCACAGAATTGTAACAGCTTTGTTGCTTTCTTCCATGCCCCAATGATAGGAAACACAACCTGGTAACATCATTAGCTGTTTCCATGTGAATGCAATGATACCCAGACAGTGTTAAAAAAACCAACAAACAACTAAAAAAAAAGCGTGTGCGTGTGGCGGGGGGAATAAGTGATTGTGACACAGTCTGAAACATAAACGTAACATCTGGAAGCACTCTTCCCGAGTCTGCCTCTTTATCAGACAGATGGCTGGAGAGCTGTAAGCCCACGGGCCTCTCAAAAGGTTCAAGGCCAAGAGGATAAAGTGCTACATCACAGCAGTTTTCCGTTATGTCAGTTTTTCTAACTGTCTCTCTGTTCTCCCACACTCAGTTTCTCTACCCGGTTGACAGAAATCAAAAGCACTGGGTGACTCCATTCCTCCGCAAACAAAGTATAACATCCACGGGCAGAAACATCAGCCCAAGAACAGCCTGAAGGCAGCTTGTTCCAGCCCACGTCCAGGTTTGCAGGAGCAAGAGGAGTTAGGCCTCGATTAGTCCCAGTTGCTGCTTCTTAGTTCTTGACACCACAGTTATAGGATGCTCTGGCTTTGGCAGAGAAGCCAGCTTAAGAAATTCCCCTAACCCTCCTTGCTCCTGCCCTTAATCCGTCTTTCTCATCCCCACAGCTGACAAGATACCAGCTGGTGGAGGTATGCTATAAAAAAAAAACCTAAAAAAAAAAAGACAATGAAAATTACTTAGGTTAAAAATAACCCTTGCTCTGTCTTGGAACAGCTCTCATACCCTGTGGTGGCAATCCAGAATAAGCTACACAGCAAATACGAGCCCTTTTACCGAAACTGTTCTCAGGGTAGATGTGGTACATCATAAATCAACCACACAAGCCTTAGGCTGGAACCAAACAGAGGCAAGACTAAGATATGGAAATGGTTATAATAGTAAACAAAAATATCTCTTCATCTACCCTGAGGACACATTTCAAACCTACCAGCTTTCCTCGAGAAACAAGGGAAAACAAGTGACCAAGCAGTAGTCTTGTTTTCACTAATCAACACTGTTGTTATCCTCATCAATAGCTACTTGAATCTCAGCACAAATTGCATTATGAGGCACACAAACATTGCTGATTTCAAGCTGTTTTCAGTTACTTGCTATAGTGGTAAAGTCTTTCTGAATAAATCTAAGTTAAGAAGCTATGGCTCTTGGCTTTAGCAGCACAAATTCAAAGAGAACAAGTATTACTTAAAAAAGTAAAAAAGCGTGACCCACTTAAATTCTCAAAACGTAATGGTAAACAATTATTGATGTGATGTATCTAAAATAGGTCCCTTGTTTTTTATTATTTATATGATGTGAAAGGTATATTAGCTGCTAAGTGGTGTTGCATTCAGATATAAACTGCTTGTTTAATGTAATTCTATCCATACACTAATGATAGTAGAAATATGCAAGAAAAGAAAAGCAACATGGCAACGAAAATGAGTAGTTTTATTGAGTATGGGCATTTATTTCCAGGGATATGAAGGGGAAAGAGTACAATGGTTCTCCATGGTGCCTCAGGGAGATTCCCGAGTAAAAGAGAGCACATAGAGAAAGGCCAGAACTTCCTGTTCATATGCCTAACAACTCAACACATCGCTCTCCCCATTATGACCAGAATGAATCCTGGATGCAGTTTTATCTGGCTACCACAAAATAGTTTGTAGGAGGCAGCACTCCAATGCACCGAGAATCTATTCGGTGAGAATATCTAAGTAATATTCTGACTTACTTCACAACCAACTGGGGACATGTGACAATACAAGGGGAGAGCTAAATTGCTCCTCTTGGTTGCAACAGAGGTATAAGGCACAACTGTAGAAGACCCTTCATTCTCCTTTCCTGCTAGTTGATTCTCTGAGCTGTGCTAGAAATAGCTGGTCACGTAAAGAAAAATAACATACTGTCATCTTCTTGACAAGCTGTGTGAATGTTCATAAAGCATTCAAGAACTACAAACTTTCATTTACTTGCTTTTCAGAAGCTCTTTTGCAAAGACAGTGGAAAACACCTCTCTCTGCTTAAATTAACCAACATATTTATGAGTTAGTTGAGTTTGCTGAGAGAGAAGATTAGCCTGTGTTGATGCTGGAACTCCAGAACAGTACCTCACATCAACATTGACCTTGCTACAGAACTGCCCATCACCCAAATGAAGTGCAGTGCTTAAACTAGCCTGAAAAAGCTGGTGGCAACACAGAAAAATCCCATTAGGGACTTGCAATTCTCAACCAAATTAAATTAGCTTAATAGAATATTTGTGCTCTGCGCAGAGGCCTGCAAGTGACACTTAGAAACTCAGTGCCCACTACATCCTACGCTTTCCCACTGGGATCTCAGTACACACATGCCCAGTTTTCCCCACCCAACTTCCTTGTACATAAACATTTCATTCAAACCTAGGTTCGTCATGCTTTCAGAAGACAGCGACTATTTACATACCCAAATGAAAGAGGCTTTAATTAAAACATTGACTTTTATTTGCATAATTAGTGCTAAAAATATTTTTATGGGTTAATTAGACTTTATGCAAATTGGATTGAGAAGATTTAATTTGGGGCTTGATAACCTGACTATTATAGTTCCGCAGTGGCAAATACGTTGTTACATGTCAGCATTACATGTTCTAAAGCCACGTCTTCCCTTTCAAACTGTTTTGGTTTTTACTTCTGGCAGGGTCAAATGATACATTTTTCCTTTCCCTTTACCCATCCCCACAAACCGTCCACTGAAACTCTTACTAACTGCAATGATATCAAGTGTAAATACACTGAATCAGTGAGCTGCTCATGACAAGAGAAATTTCCGCACTTTACAGAAGTCTAGTATTTCCCAGGCACAGAATACAAATGTTAAAATCTGCTCAGGTTTTCTATGCCTGAAGATAGTACAAACCAACTGCATGGGAAAGCAATAACCAACCCAGCGTCTACCAAAGATTTTACGATACTCTTCAATAAGCCCAGGTTTGACGCTAATAATAAGCACAGAGCTAGGGGAGCATTGCTCGGATCTGTACAATGAAAATGCTCTGTGTGGACTAATGTACAGCAGTGTTGTGAGAATTAAGATGATATCCAGCAAGAGCAAGATAATTTCCACTGAAAGCAGCAATATATGACTTTACTATGTGTTGCGGAAGACAATCGTACTTACTGAAAAAGCACTGCTTTTATGTCTGTGAAACAACTAGATCAAGTCTCAGTAAAAATATATTAAACAGGAAAGCAGGCACTGGCAGGCCAGTTCATACCAGCACTCCCTGGAGTGCACTGGTCTGCCTCTGACAGTTACCAGTGTACGGCTTAGCACAGGAATCTCCAGTTCTGGGAGAAGTAACTGTTTGGAAAAGGGGATTCTTCTGTATTACATACAAGACACCAAATAGTGAAAGGTTTGAATTATCCTGTACCAATGCTTGAAAGTTACAGCAGTTCACTGTGGAAGAATTCATTGCTGGCTTGATGAACCAACCACAAAGGCTGTGATATGTTCAGAGAAACAAGGTCAAAACTATCAAGCAAAAAAATTATGTCCAGTAAAAACCTTTAAAATTAAGGATATTCATATTCATGCCAAAATGACACTCCCTCACGCCCCACACCGTAGGCCTATTCTATTCATTTTTTAATTTAAACTGATGAATTTTATTACCTGGAAACTGAGATGCCCTGTTATAGATCAGCAGATGGTACCATAGTTAGCATAAGTGTCTCCAGATTTCCAGGCTACAGGTTTAATAGCGATGTGTAGTGGTAATATGAGCCCTAAGTCTTTCAACCAATGAATGGTATCATGGATATAAATGAGTTTAATGTGCCGAGAATATGAGGTTTCATACCTGTTCCTTGAACTTGGTGCTATCCTCTGGCAAATAACTGTTGTGGTCGAATGCTTTCCACCATTCCCCACCTCTTGTTTCACGTCCCACTGCCGGGGGTCACTTGTCTTTGCACTGAGAATGTTTACACCTTTCTTCACCTTTGCCCTGTTGGAAACAGCAATTGTAAAAAGTTTACAAGAGAGTCATTCAGGACTGTGATCTTCCAAATGTAGCTCAGGCGTGCAAATCTCAATATATCAGTTTTAAGCTAAGTATTAGATATATTTCTAATCCATCAGTGTGTAAGAGAGTGGTATCATGAATGCAGATCCAAGGCAACATACCACTTTTTTTGGATGGAACCAGCTAACTGTGTGCCTTTATCTGTTCTGCCAACAGCAGGCTGGAGTTATGATTAAGACTGAACCTGTAGGAAAACCTGCACTCAAGGTTCTTTTCTCTATTCTGGCAATAATTTCTCCCAACACAGAAGACTCAGGAAGGTTCTGTTCATCTGTATCAAGACAAACTTGTGCTTCATCATTGCACAGAGGAATACTTCACTGGGGTTTTTTAAATAATCCATTTTTATTCCACATGATATTCTTTTAGATATCAGTGGACAGGTTGTTGCTCTTCTGCCTGATAATTCCCTCTTTGTGACAGCTTCCCAAGGAAATTTCTGTTTGAAATCTCCAGCCTGGAGAGAATACAGCTGTTGGTTAAGACGAGACTTTGCAACTCAGAGATGTTCTTATAGGATGCAAGTTTCTGCCACTGTTAGTTGTTACATCCTGTGGAAAAGTTAACTATTTATCTAGTGATACTAATAACATCAGCAATAACTGTATGGAGGATTAATTAAAGAGCACTTGCTTAATTAAGGAACATTTGTATAAAGAACTCCCAGCAAAGATGCTATTTGGGTGCAGAACGTTTAACTGCTGGTCTTCAGTTCTATTACAAAGCATCAGGAATGAGAAACAGAGATACTTATACAGCCTTTCTCTTCAAAAGACACTGAGGGACAAACTTCCACCAGCCCCCCGGACTCACACAAGACGATGAGCATGTGGGGAGCAGGATGCCAGTTAGAATTACATGGCTCTGTGAGTAACTTGGCCTCAGCATCGGATGGAGAAGGCAAAGGCCTGCTTAACTTCACACCACCGGAGTACATTCATCACGGCCTCTACTCAGCAGGAACTAGCGTCACCTTACCAAAGAGGCTAAAGCATGGTGAAAAATGTATTTTTCTAAAATACTTATGCAACACAAAATGTTAGTTATTGAGCAGAAATCATCATCTAACAAGATGTCGATATCTTCTTGACGTTTATGAGGACTCAGCACCTAAGTTCCTTGGAAAAACTGTTCTTTTTGCATTTTTAGACACTGAAACACTATAAAAATGTAGTCATGAATGATTGAGAGCACTTGTCTTCTTGTTGCAGTTTTTCAACAGTGAGACAAAACACAATTAATTTAAGGCATTGAAAAAGAAAACTTTTTTTTCTCAGTATAAAAGTGTAAGTGCTCAATTCTCTCATTTGTAACATGAAACACCATGGAGCTTCACAGATTACTGTCTTGCTCTAGTAAAACTAGCACAAACCTGATGCATCTCTAATGCCTTCAGTTGAATTACTCAGAAATGAAAACAGAAAAAGGGAGAATCAAATCCGTTACTGAAGGTTCATTAGAGCTCTAAGTCCCATTAAGTTTTCCAGCATATTACAGTTCAAATAAATGAACAATAAATACACATTTCATTAATAAGAAAACACTACCACCAATCTTGAAATCTGTATAAATCCATCCGTATGTTTTTGGTAGTATGTATTTTAGGAGACGTTTGGATGTATTTTAGGATACTGTTATTCAGCAACTGGAGAGAAGTAAAAACTGATCATTTAGATACTTTGTTCAGCTGTTCCTTGAGATGGGCTCTGAAATGGCATAATGTCAGTCAAAATGAGGTTCCTCATGTTTGGATTTTCAACAGAATTACAACTTTGTCAGCAGCTGCAAATCGCTCTTTCCACCATGACACAGTCAATACCTGGGCTCCTGTTAATTAGGACGGACATCTTGTATGGCCAAGGTTAGTGGTAAAATACACCACCAGAGGATGAAAGACCATGGCTACAATGCCATTTTGTTAATTAACTACAGTATGGGGCATTAAGTTGAGTGGTTTTCACATATGCCATTATATAAAGGCCATTAAAAGAAAAATTCCATCCCAGGGTAAAGTAGGTTATGTTTAGTGAGAAAAATCAATGTTGTGATTGCACTTAGCACTGGAATTAGGGTATGAACACCCAGAAGATTGAACTTCCTATGCAGAATATGCAGAAGCACAATTTGCAACTCTCCCTCTAAAAAGGGCACTGAGTTTTATATAACAAGGTCAATGGATGAATCAGAATTAAGTCAGACAGTACAAATCCCCATACATTTTTAAAAGCAGTCTGTACACATATGCTACAAGTGTTTTCACTTAAATTTTTATTTACTTAGTGTTTGAGTGCTAGTAGAGAAAAGTCTATTTAATTCCTTACCAAAGATTCGTTGACCTTGTTGTATGCTTGTGATTACATATTAATTTTTTTAAATCAATAGTGCCAACTTTGTACATAAAAATTTGGAAGTTATACTACCTCAATAAACCCTGAGACTGAGGACCTGGAGGCCAAATTGCTTGACAGTCTCCTGTATTTACCCACGTAATCTATGCAGTATACATACATTTATCATGTTTATTTAAGGGAGGCAGGTATGGTGACAATAGACAGAGATGACAAACAGCTGAAGTACTCCAGGTTTCCTTAGCGCATGGTTCCCCACTCCAACTGGAAAATTCTCCCCTTTGCCATGTCTGCTTATTCACGAGTAGATGGTTGTCCTCACACAGAGGCTTTCCTGCACAGCTCTACAACCTGAAAGTATCCACCAGTTGTAACTTGTCAGCTTGGACTTCCACCCAAAGTGGAGTCAAAATCTTCCTCTCCAACTTTATTCTAGACAATTATTGTATTTACTGTGGGTGTCACTAAATTGCCTCTATCACTTCGGCTATGTGCTCTCCACCATAGCAGTAACTAAACCAAGGCCCCAAGTCTGCTGCCCAGTAACAAAAACCACCCTTTCCTTTTTCTGGATCTAAACACAGACCCTGCTAAGCAAGCCACCTACATATGCACGAAACCGATGGGCAGCAGCTCATTTATTTCAGTTTGATTGTCTATGTGCTGAAAGTTAAGCACAGTTTTTGATCTTTTGACAAAAGCAGACCTTGCAACGGAAAGATGAAAGCCAGACCATCATTAAGAACGGCGCAGAATACCAGAGGTCAGCTTCAATCCCACACTGGATAGAGGACTCCATCTGAACGGGTTTTTGAAGCTTTATGAACACATGGTAGCCAGAACAGTGAAAGACTTTCTTGCTTGAACTTCTAAGGTTATTAATTCATAGCACAGGAAATCTCTGCCTCAGCTTTGTCTCAAAAAAACTGTCTCTCTTTAAATCTCTCAAATGCAGAATTAAAACATTTTGCTGGCATGCAGAACAAGCAGCTTCTCAAAGACATTACAGAAAAAGTCTCCAGCAGCTTACCTAGAAATCATTACTTAATTTTTGTCAAGACCAAGTAAAAACATTTACTTACACAATCTCACAGCAAATGCATTTGTGTAAATGTGCAATTTCCAAGCAAATACTTCATTTCCAAAGTGAAGTTTTTAGTTGTATACAAAGATTTCCATTTAGCACCTTATCTTCCTAACATGTCAAACTTAGAAATGATGCTTCTAATTAATACATTCTGATTAACTACAGATGAAAATCTAGCTGTTCCGTTTCACTGTTCTCAAATTACGAGAAATCTCAGCAGTATTTAGACATAATACTATACAGCTGATAAAGACAGTAACTGAAAGGGAATTGAATTGGCAACAGCCAGAACTGAAGATATGACTTATGATTTCAGAAGTTCAAATTATAGTTCCCTATTTAAATTTAAATTTTAATCTTGCAAAACTGCTATGGCCATGGAAGGGTTCTGCCACCTGCAGCAGTGCTATAGAGAGGGTAGACTGCTGACTATTCCACACCATTCTTCACATGCTGTATGATTTTGCTGACATATGCTAATCCTAGAGAGCATCACCTCTCTTATTCCAGAGAAAGTCATCCTCAAAGCACAGATCCAAGCGGGGCTGCATTGTCTGGGTGTGCTGTGATACAGATAAGTAATCTACCGGCAAAGAAAGAATCTGAAGTTACAGGTAGGCTAACACCATGCGAAGCTGATTAGGAGCCCCTGGCTGTACAGGTCCCTGATTCCCTTTAGCCTGGCACTAACACCCAGCTGGCTCACTGGCAAGCTAAGTTGGTAGCGTTAATCAGTGGATGATTTAGCTTCCTGGATGGGTCACTGCAAGATCAGATAAGCAGCAACGTCAGTGCTAGGGAAGTGCAGAAGCATGAAATGAGGGGTGGAGGGGGGACAAGGGCAACGCCCTCAGCAGCAGCAGGTACCTCTTACGTGGGGTTAGCAGTATTGTCAAACTGCAGTCCAACAGAAAGTTTACACAGCAACTTGGGTAGACAAGGCTGTACTAAAGAATGAAAACCTAAATCAATACTAAATTCCTATAATCAGTGAGCTTCATAATATCTGGAATAGTTTTCCAGATACTAAACCTTCTGGTTCCTGTTAGGTTGTTTGTTTTCAGAGGGTTATACTTAGCCCTGCATCTTCTGAGCTCCTCATAAATGCCATGCTACTCTCAGCATGCTGTACTTTGATCTGAGAGCAGTCTGGTTTTAGATCAGTGACCACTGCTTTGTACGGACAGTCTCTTCAGCTCACATCTGTTGTCCAAGCTGCTGTGCTGGAAGACTTTTCTTTAGGAAGTATTTGAAAGGTCAATATTAGAGACAGATGCAGGTTCAGTCTAACCGAGGGGGGATCGGCTCATCTATAAGGTAGTCCCAGAGTCACACGAGCCGAGCGTGGGCATGCTGTACCTCGCCATGCTGGGCAAGGGAGAGGATGCTCATGCTAAATCCTCTGCATTTCCACACGTAAATCCTCGTCTGTTTATATTTGTCAAGTTGGTGTTTCAACTTAACAAATACTGACCCCTTTTGGTCAGTCTTCTCTGGAGTCTCAATGTTTCTTGCAACTCTTTGCTAAACCTCTCTTAGTTGCCCAGACTAGTAGAAGCGCTTGACATTACCGACTGTAAAGGTCACATTGTAAGAAATTATTTTACTGTATCTCCCAAAGCCCAGGGAGCCTCTCCTGGTGGCCTGTTTCTGGGCTGCACTTTACAGCAAGTCTCTAACCTTCCTGAGTTCTGCCAAAAAAATTTCAACTTCTTCCTGCCATGATTTAAATTCACTGCTTTCCTTCTTTGTTCCCAGAGTAAATCAGGAGATTAAAGCCAGCTGCAGGAACCCATAAAACCCAGGCAAGAGACTAACCACAGCAATTAAGCAAGATTTGTTTTATTAAATAAATCTTTTTCCTTTCATCTTTCTATGTGAAATGAGTTGCTAGATCTCACCACAGCTCTGAATAAACAGGACAGACATCTGCCTGGCAAAACAATATTCATTAAAAGCTTCGTTGCTGGCCTTAGTTGAGAAGCCAAATGCAGAACAGAAGGATATGACCTGGTTAGCTGTGTCGACCTTTCGAATATGCTCCTTTAATTTGCAAAATACACAGAGAGAGTAAGTGTGATTAAGCAGCTACAGCTCTGCTTAGGGAATATGGGGGATAAGGTTTCAGCTCCAGGCTTCCTGCATGACTCTGCACAAGCCACAGGAGCCCCGTTTGCCTCCATCCTACCCTAGCAAGATTTCCACCTGTGCTTCACGTGGCCACCTCTTTGCTAGACAGGTTTTCATTGACAAGCCATATGCACAGGTAAGCAGCAAAAGAAAGCCTCATCTCAACTGGGGAATTTAGGTACTAAATTTATTAGGTAATAAGTTACTGCTAATAGTAGTATTTCAGACTTGGTTCCCATTAAGGAGGCTAGTCCAAAGGGCCATCCAGGCAAGAATTTTGTTTTCTTTGATTTCTAGATTTACAACATGGGCTAATCATTAGTAAAAGCAAGATCTTGCTCCTCAGAGCATCCTTTCTCCTTCAGGCATTTTCTTTCTCACAGAGTATCCAGAAAAGGCCTCCAGAAAACAGCTTTTGTAAAAAAGGGTAAACACCCATTTAAAATGTCAAAACAGCTAATCTCGAGGTATTCAGTCCTTGTTCTTCGCTCCTTCCCCTTTTCCTTTCACTTCTTAGAATGCTGGTCTATTTGAAACAACTTTGGAAAAAATGTCATGCCAAAACAAAAAACATTGAAATATTTTACTTTGAAAATGCAGTAATCAAATCCTTAAGAATCTCCAAACCAGAATGCTTAAGCTTCTTGAATATAGGTGTAATTCTGCGAGCAGCTGAAACAGATTTCAGTATTTCTGAAACCTCTTCTGTCAGCTGAATTGGACTAAATTCAGCTTCCCCAAAACTGCATATTTTGGTGACTTCACTGTCCATCAAAATTATATAAATTCCTTCCATTGCCAGTGAGGAATCCTGGGATTCAAAATTGCTCAGGGGCTCTTCTCTTGTAGTGTTTCTTACATAACTAAAATTCCCTGAGACACTAGGAAAATCAGCTGTCTTTTATTTCAATGGGAATAGGTGCTTCATATCCCTTAGGAAGCTTTGAAGAGCTCAGCTGTGAGGCACGAGGTGGATGCTGTCAGCTGTATTGCCACCCCACCCCCTGCCCCAAAAAAAAAAAAAAAAAAAAAAGAAATCAAATGTGCTTTGGGATGTTGCAGTCACAGAGTTCTTTGGTTTGGGCTGATTTCTGTGGTTAACTCTTTGTTAGCACTACCAGTCCCCCTGAAGTGTCCGGTATCCCATTATTTATTTCAAAAAAAAGGAAAAAGAGATGCTTTCTGTGAAGCTTGGAAACCACTACGTAAGTCACAGAGATAGTCATTTAATCTCCTAATATATCGCATGGCAAAACTGCTTTTTCCAGCACTGAATGTTAAGAGCACTAGTTAAGGGATTACAGGAAAGGCAGGAGGAAAAAAAAAAAAAAAAAAAAGCAGGAGGGAACTACACAACACAGAGAATCTGGATTTATCTTCCAAGCTGAGAGGAAATCCAATCTGAATTTACAACCTGCTAACATTCTGCCTCCAGCAAAGATAAACACTGTAAACTCCTGACATTCACAGAAGCTGTCACAGAGCTGTTACTGCATTTAACTCCAGCTCATCCTGCTTTCAGAGAAACAATCACATTTCAGCCCAGATATTACTGAGGGTTCTCAGATCCACTGGTCAGGTGGAGTATTTAAACCTGAAGCAGGCTCACAGGAGCTCAAAACATAAGGGAGCTCCTGCAATGGCTCTACTTGCCATTGCATTCAGAAGCTCTACTTGCCCTCTGCCTTGGCTAATTGCATTTATGGGGCCACTTAGGTGGCAAAACCAGCGTTATCGAGCTCAAATTATCAGAGCAGTAACAAGATAGGAGACAAGATGGTCCAAGGCAGAAGGCGGCAAAATCATGCACCAAATAACTCCAGTTCAGCATACACCTTCCTTTTCTTAACTCCCCAGTCCATAGCTTCAAGAATTTCTTTGGACATAGCAGTTGTCACCAACTCCCACAATTTTACGTGAAGTATTGCAGGGTTCAGATATTTACTTTTTTTTAAGCCTCAGCTCCCAGAGTCATTTGGAAGGAATCCTCACAGCCATTAAGAAATGGGGAAGAGGGAAAAATAAAAGCAGAAGAGTGTTTTCAATAACAAGAACCCCATATTTGTTCTTTTTGTAATCCTTAATATTTTTGTAACACTTGAGGTTGGCATCCCAAAATACAAAAATCCATTCCCATTCGGAAGGATGGAGATCCCTTTGTGATAACTGTCCAGGTATTGTGCAGAAGGACCTCCTTCTTCTCAGAGTTTACAATGTAAGTATTAATCAGTAGATGGGAACATATAATTTGGGAGCACAAAAACACAAGGGAAAAGACTGCTCTTTTCAACCCCCTTTTCATTGCCCTTTACCTGTTTACTCATGGAATCAGCAAAAAATCTGGGTTCGCAAGAAATGCAAGGGAAGCTCTTACTGAGAAGACCAAAGTCTTACAGTGCCTGAGAGGTGTCTGCAGCAGTGCTTTAAAACTGTTGTGCTCCTCATACTAAGCACTTTAGATGCTTAACCTTAACTGACTAGGGGACAGTCTGAGTTTGCAGTTTTCTTGTGACTTATTCACCCTTTCCATTTCCTTAAAGTGTGAATCAGTAGAAAGGCTCTTTTATAATTTGAAACTCAAAATAACAATGGGTACAAGTCAAAGATCCATCTCATGGACTCTGCAAGGAACTGAAAGAAGTTGATGCATAATCACATCTAGGTAAAGTCCCTGAAAAGTCTTTACTACAGGATCAGGATGCGAGTGAACACTCATTTATAGAGTTGTTATTCCTTATATGAGAAAACATTGGACATCATGCTGTCTGCTCTGCTGTCTGTTGAAAAGTGAGTTGGAATAAGCATCTGTCTCACACCAACACATGCTTGCAGAGAGAGGCAGAGAGGGAGACAGAGATGGGTACTGAGTAAACAAAAAACCTACCAGAGTGAATCCAGAGCACAGATTCAGCTGCACATGCTAAATACAAGCTCATGGCCTCCACAGATCTATTTTATAGGACCAGAGACACTTTTTACGTAAGTAAATGCTTTCAGATTATATTCCCTACTACATGCAGTTTCTATTATTACAAAAAGATCTCTAAGCTGCGTATTTGTGACATTCCCCCAGCTGGCAGAGCAACAGCAGTGCTGAGGAAAATACTTACTGTTTGCAGTGGTTATTAGGATTATTACTTAGACCCCAAGTGACTTTCTGAAGTAATCTTCCCATGCAGTCCCTTTGTGTTTTTAATCCCATCCACACTCCCTCTTCAGCAGCTGTTATGAATATTATTTTGCCATCAGCCGTGCAGCCATGAGGGTTGTGTTTCCTTTTCCCTTAGAGAAATACAATATTGCTGAGATCAACTGCTAGAGAGAGGAAGAAGCAGGTGTCCTTAAAACATGGAGAAAGAGAGGAACTATTCACTCAAATAATTGTTTCGAAATGTTACGTACTATACTAGGTATTTGTACAAATAATGAAAGAAAAGACTGATTATCAGGTGGTTCATCCCCAAGATGCAGCACTGTCTCCTTTGTACTCTCATTAGTCTAACTTCAGTTGACTCAAGGATGGAGCATTTTACCATTGCCCTGGAGAGAACTCCCTCCAGACAGCAGGGAGTTTGCTGACTCTGTGGGTGCTATAATAACGCATGCTTCCATCCATTTAGTCCTGCCTCCACTCCCCCTCTCTTTGAAGTACCGAGCAACACCAACCAGAGGCAAACTTCTGGCACAGATGAGTGCCAAAACTGCAATCAACAAAGTGGAAAGACTGCTAAGAAAGATAACTAAGAGATAAAGATAGAATAAAACAAGAATTATGGCAACACGTTTCCTTTATATCCCTCGTACCATGACTCCAATGTTTGGTAACAGTTCTTGCTTTGCTCATCATAATCCTCACGCTTGCATATAGTCACTTTAAGGCACGTTAACAATGCTGCTATTCTTGATTTTGTTTCAGAACACGCACACCTTGTGTTGTAATCGGCACGCAAGAGTGTGATAGAAACGCTACAAAGATGGTCTAGGGGGATACAGCAGACAGGACTGCTAGCTTTTATGTTTGAATTGAGTCTTAATCTGGTAAATGCTGGCAGTGATCTGTACTACAGCCTCCAAATTGGGTTCTTTCATGCTTTAAGTTTACCCAGCAATAGCACAAATCCTTGTGCCCTGAGGCAGCTGCTGGTAGTTTGTGTATTTAGGTACAGATCTGAAGCCCCTGAGACTGCAGGAAGTCAGCAAAAATACTCCTGCTCACCTCAAGGGCCTTGGATCAGAAGCACACATGGGTTTCCATGGGGTCACCACCTGGCCTGCCGGAGCCAGTGGGCACTGTCAGCAGGCAGGGCACGTGATGGAAGCTCATGTGGCTCAGGAGCAAGAAAGCAACGCTAGCAAATTACAGATGGGATGTGGCCCAGGGAGTTCAAATAAGGTGGAAAACTACTCTCATCCTCCTGCAGCTTCTTTTGTAATTTAAACCAATATTTCTCTTTCTTCCCAGAAGTGACTGAGTAGAGAGACAGACATAATTTTCTAATCATTAATAAATACTTCAAAAGCTGGTGGGTTTTACCTTGTACATGCATGTATACACTTATCCACAGATAGACACACAGAGTATTTCATACACAAAGTTTTCTTGTTTCTCTCCACTTTGACTTTTCCACGTCTGTCCCTCCACATTTGCTTTCTCTTGCCTTTCTATACCTCTACATCTCCTCTTGTAACACTCCTCCTTCGCTTCTCTCACATTTTTACCTTCCTCTTCCATTTAGAAATTTGAATAAACCAGCCAAGTCACCACTGAGTTACAGTTCAAATTCCAACCCATCCATTCCTGCTCTCCTTTAGCTATATTGAAAGGGCACCCTGAATCCAGTCCTCGATCTTCAGCTTCTTATTTGTCTGACCTCAGTTTGCAGTTGTGTCACATCACAGTGCAAAGACTTTTATTTTATTTTGTTCTCCAAAAGAAACGTAATGCCAAAAAAATGACACAGTTGTTTTCAATAAGCATGGACTCATGGCCAATTCATTGAGGCTGCCAGATGATAAAAACACAGACAATGAAGGGTCCTCTTTAGACTGGAAAGTTTTTGTGCCCAAAAGCATTTGCTAAGTTAAATGAAAAATTTCTCTTAACTCCTACACAATTTCTTAATGGAGAAACTACGTCTCCATCTCATGATTACGCCTGCTGTCCCTCCTAATCAGTTACCTGCCCCTCTTCGGGACACCCTGTTTCTGGCTTTGGGATACACTGTCAGAAAGCTGACTTGTCTTGGCTGGATCTAAATAGCCTTGACTAATGTATCCCAACAAAGGGAGCCCCTTAAAGTCTTTCCACATTAGGTAAGTGGTGTACAATTCCTGTTCTAGAAAACCAGGAATAAATATCGACTATAAGGGAAATGAGCCTGTCCAGCTGTAGGACTGTTACACCAAAGGATTAGGTACAAGAGCTCAGGCAGCAATTCACTTGGAAGTTGCTTTCCCTTTTGTATGCTTGGTTTGTCTTACTCCAGGCTCAAGTATCTAATTGTAACAGCAATTACTGCTGCAGAGCATCGCAACCAGCTCTGCCTTCTCTGCCCACAGCGGGCTGTCAAAGACATCTTTAATACTAATTACAGACTATCAAAGAAAGGGCTTTTCCTATAGAAACTCACCAGCAAGAAAGAAAGGGAATAAGAACTGCAGTCAAAATAAAAGCATGACTTGACACTTTTTTTAAACAAGGCACTGTTTGCCCTTTTCAAAAGGCTGAAAAGTTTTTGCGTGGAGACGGGGTTGCCTTAGGAGTGAGCGGGCAGATGTCTGTGCATTAGAAACCACAAGCCTTCTGTTTATTGCTGTACAGTTACAGGATCAGGTTTTACACCTTTAATTTGCCAGGCCCATTTAGGTCACCAGTATTATCTCAACAACCATTGTTGGACATGCCCAAGGGCAACAGTCCCCTTGGCTATCATCAGCCATTCCAGCAGTACCTTTTAAGGACTTTTTTTTTTTTTGAGGCTGAGCCTGCACTCGAGGACAACTGTGGACTCTTGAAGCCATCATGAACAGAGTGAAGTCTTGAGAGGTCAACAAACTGCTGAGCTCCTTCGACATATTGCAGGAATCAGCGGGAAGATTCTGGGATGCATCAAAAGAAAACCAGCTGTCGGTGAAAGCCAGGGGCAACAGCTTGTTCCTGGATGCAGATATTAAGGTCATGATATACTTAAAACAAGAAAAAACACCCACAAGATAAAATAGATCAATACATTTGTAACTCTCATTGTGTTTATTCCTTCTCTTTGTGAGGATTACAAATCAGCATAAATCACATTCCCTTTATCATCTCCTGGGGAGTCTTTTTTTTCCCTTCGATGACTCTCCCCAAAAGTCATTTCAATTCATCCAACTGCAGCCAGCCTCTTAACTGCAGGGATGAAAATCATTTTGTTTCAGCTTGATGCAGCAGAAAAGCACTAGACCTAAATAGCATATGACAGGGCAGAACACAAGCACCTGATTTAGGGTTGCACAGGCTTCAGCAACAGCAAAGGATTTGCTTTCTGAAAATGCTGAAGCAGCTACTCCCAACACTGTCTGTATCAGACTAATAACATCCAAAATTAAATGTTGGATAAACAAGCACATGCATGGATAGGTGAACACACACAGAGTATCCCCTGCAATCAGACCTGAACTGCTGCTACAGAACCTTGATCGTGCCCTCTTAAGTTCTCCAACCTCCTATGCAATTTCTGTTTATAGTTAAAGCCATCTCTAGAGACAAGAGTCTTAGGCTGTGGAGATAAGGTTGGAAATGTCATGAGTACATTATAATGGTTAAACAGCAGTTGCTGAACAAAAAGACCACTAATATATAGCATTATACTTCCTCCCCCTGTTCCCTTCTAATTTGGGGGCACCTGATTCATAACTTTCAGATGCTCAGGACTGGCAAAGTTGCTGCACATTCTTTTTTTGGGCCAAAGACCAAAGAAAAGCAGCGTGGGCTTGCAGTGATCCTCCACTCCGTTTCTATGCTATTCTGCAGAGTACTTCTAGAAATAGATGAGAAAAACTTGGTCTACAGGCCTCCTCTTGTTACAGTAACAACCAGCCTGTCACTGTGAGGGATGTTTTAGCACTGGCCCCTATCTACCAGAAAGCTGACGAGGTTGCTCAGCAGCCACGGAGGGTGGTGTTACTGGACTTGCACATTACATATGTCAGTCTATTTAATGCCTTAGCAAACCTCTGTCCATCTCCTAAGCCACCCACTTCCTTATTTGAAAGGCCTTAGATAAAACCACGAAGAGTTATGGGGTATACAAGAACCAAGGATATAAAGAAATGACAAGTACAAAGAGAGGAATATGAATAATATCAGAAGAGGCCATTATTCTATGTACTGAGGGAAAGTGTTTCTGCTCCTTACAAAAGGAAGGATTTATCTTCCCCTGATCAGAGGTGACAAAGCTAGAATGTTAATGCTAGAAAAACACAGGGAGGGCAGGAAGAAGGCTGCTAGCAATTTCACTTCGATTTCATCAGCCGATCATGCAATTATACATTTATTTTTTCGTGAGCAGCAGACACTTTCACACTTGGGAGTATTCCCAGGGTAGAGACAAATTACCAAGTCTCACAGATCTTTCTACAAAATTCCACACATATTTCAGTCAAGCAAGACATCGATGTTCTCGATCTCCTGTCCTTTAGGCCTGACATGGCTCACGTTACTGACTTCAAAGGGGACACGACTGGTCATCAGGTACTAAGTCTTCTCCCAGTGACATAAGTTTCATGCAGACATAATTCAGGGCCAGCTCCGATTCTACTTTGCTATGGATGATAATCAGGTCAGGCCTTTAGTACCTAAGCTCCCTTAAAATTATAGTACCTTCTGTCCATCTATCACTAGGTTCTTCTACTCCCTTGCTCCAGTCCACGTGTCCCGGTGAACTTGCAGCTGGGGATGCTTATTAGCTCTCAGCAGTGTCTACTATGTTAGAAAACATCACATAAATGCAACTAGAATACTTCTACACCGAAGCTAGCTCATAGGCACCCACTATATGCTCTGCTTTAATGCTCACAGTCCTGAGATTAATGTAAATGCAACCAAGTCAGTGTAAGCATACTTCCAGCAAACACAGAGATGGTAAAGCAACCCAAACGAGACCAGAGATTGGACTGTATCATTATTATTCGTAGAAATAGCAGCCTCAAGAGAGAAGCTAGAAGCCCTGTTATGCTGTCGTACTAATGCATTATTAGAAAGTTTATACCCCAAAAAGGTTTGTTAAAGGGAAAAGGAAGGGAAAAATTTACACCATAAATTGCTGGAAGAGCCCTGATTTTGTTTGGATCAAAATACTTAAGGTCCAGGTATTACCTACTTGCACATGGAGCTGAAAATTTATCACAATCCCATAGACCTGTTGTTTCTATCATTGGTAGGGAAAGTGGGTGCTAATTTTCAGCGTGGAGAACCACTAGGCTGAATAAATATTAACAGTGAAGTTGCATTATATGGAGCAAAGCTGCTATGCAGTTAATATGCAAAAAGTGTGCCAGCCTTGCAATAAACCAATATTGCCATGTTGTAATACTGAACTATCCACAGTAGTATGCCGGTGCACAAGATCATTTGTGACTTCATTTTCTGTCATATGCTGGTAGGCCATTTTCTGCCTTTTTATGATATTTTAAGGCCATCCTTTCAGGTTATAAAAATTAGCAAAAGAAGATGAGACAGACTATTTCAAATGTTTAAATATTGTTACTGAAAAGTAGTAGTGGAAAGTATCCAAAACAATCTCTCAAAATTAATGCTGAATTAAATATTTAAGTTGGGTACATAAGCTTAGGACACCCTCCCTAGCACCAAGTAGATATATCTGAGATACAGGAATAGACTGCAGGACTGGCTTCTTCATTAGCCAGCTGAAATACAGCTACTAAAGTATGCTTTTAGTTGTCATCTAATTTAGTCTTTCACTACCAACCTGCTCTCTCAATCCAATTTTACTAATTTTTAAGAACCTTTGCCCTCCTAATCCTATTATATTGGTGATTTTAAAAAAGATTTTGCTGTAAGTGATTCAGAAAACAAACACTACCCTGCCACCTGCTTCTCCTCCTTCTTCCCCCCTCAAAATGATGGCTTTCCACATTGGCCCCCGAAAACTCTTCAGTACTTTGGAATTTCTTTGGAAATACATGCTTATTTTTGCCTTTTTGTGCAGCCCTACTAGCTGGAATTTCCCAGCCTCTCTTTGCAAGGGTGGCATTTGGAAGACCAATGACCTATTTTTTTATTTTTTATTTATACCTCTGCTATTCACAAAGCTTAAGGCCCCAGGATGAATGCATCTTCCCCAGTGCATGCCGGATCCTCTATGGGCTAATGACATTTGTCTAAAGCTTCTGGTAAGAACAAGGACTGTGAGCTGATCTGCAGTAATACCAAGGGTAACGCGAGGTTCACAAAGGCAATAAATCCATCATGTGAACAGTAGCAGAGAGGTTTACTTTTTAGTGATAAGGCAAAGAGTTGAGAACTGGGAAGTTATGAAACCATTACTGGTTGGGAGGGGGGTTTAAAAGAACAAAATTGTTGTATTTATACATTTGTATTAAAACTTGTACAAATGGAGTTGAATGAGGGAAGAAAAGCAGGGAAATAGTCTTTTTATTCCCTGAGCTGAATATTCGTAGTATATTTTAATTATTAGGATTTGCCCTCTATATACATGTTAAATGAGGCTTTGTAGCAGCCGTAAATAATGTGAACCTTACAAAAATATGAAGACACCTTGCAGAGGCGGAACGAAGCATGTGAGCTGATCGGTGCCTTCTTTATTGCGATTTCCGTATGAGAATGAAAAGGCTGCTTTCACAGACAAGGCTGAGGCCTACGGGCACACAGTCTGAAAAATAACACCACCTTTTCATTTGTAATCTGAACAAATTTAATGTAGAAGCTATTGATGGAAAATGAACTTACAACCTCACATTTCTATTTTTTCCAGGGTAGAACTGCACTTTAAGTCACAGGCTTTATTAATGGAATAAGTGCATTTGTCTCTTGCAGGCCTGAAAAATAAAGCACTGAGAGGTAACATGGAATATGCCTTGGGCGAGAGACTTTGTTCTGGTATTACTGTTTTTCTAATAAAATTGAAATCATGGCATGAGTGCCCATGTTCCTGTAAAGTGTTTCACAGGGGGTGGCCTAAAATAGAGGCACCCAAAAATCACAGACATTTGTAATCATATTGCTAATCTGAACTGTTTGAAACACAATGATCTGGGATCCCTAAACTCAAGAGATGTGGAGTTCTTTTTATTTCCTTCCAAGTTCTTAACTTTTGAGTCTGTCATTTCAAGTCAAATTCTGGGGGAAATTTCTCTGAGTTTCCTCTGTAAATACAAGGGCTCGAAACTTCATTTTATAATGGGAACTTGCAATCCTCCTGCCATCCCACAACTGCAGCAGGGGATGCTCCTATAAAAATAATCACCAAGATTGAAATTCCGTAGGAAATTGTGAGAGTTAGCAACATTGATGTTAAAAAGCATGGCGGGTGCAGACTTACAATTCTACAAATTCAACTGAGCTTGTCTCCAGGCAAGTTAAATAACTGTGAGGGGTGTCACACTGGGTTCCTTGGCTATTATCACTGCACATACAGGTAAGTGGACCCCAACCTAGACACACACGTCTTAGAGAGCCTGTATCGATTTAAGGCTTCCCACTAGTACATCTTAGGCCTTTGAACCTCTGCTCTAAGATTCAAAGATACAGAGCTATCAGTATCTCTTCTGCTTTAGGCAGTTCTCTGCCTTAATTTCCCCATGTTCCTACAGGTAGAGTTTCACTACCTGACCTCAGAGCTGTGTTGCAGTCTTTCAGTCAGTATTAGTAAAGAGCTTTAGGGCAGAGGAGCAGGTAAGCATTGTAAGTACAAGGACTACAGAAGAGCCTCAGGCACTGAGATCACCTTTACTTTTGAACATCTTTGATGCAAGGTCCTGGACAAGCAACACGGTTGTCTTATGCTCAGTAAAAATTTATGTTCTTCCGTTCTCGTCCCAGTACCTAGCTAAGCCTAAAACTGAACAACCTGGAAAAAAATTATTCCAGTGAGAAGGTCGTGACATTCAAGAGGGCTTCTCCTCTTGAAAACAGCAGTGCAAAGGGTCTGCCTGGTTATGAAATGCCCAAGCAAACAGTTTAACTTCCATTGAGTCTATTTTGATTTCAAACTCACAGTGTCAACAGTTCAAAGGAAAGTGCTTTCTGGTTTCTTGTTCAACACTTGCAGAATGGCTGATTGAAAACCTAGACATGGAGAGAACTGGGGGTCTCTGAAATGCTGTAGAACAGGAATGTTTTGCAACAAACAGTCTGATACAACATCAAACCACTTAGAACTGCAGTACACATCGCTGTCACTTATTCTAGCTCTTCACTTACACACAGTGATCCACAGGCCCTAGAGATACTGCCCATGTATTTTTCCCCACAAAAATTAAGAAGAAATCAAATGGACACCTTTCCAGCTTCAGTTTTCATTCGGAATCAGTTATCACACGAAACAAACTTAAGTGATTTCTTCCAAGCCAGTAAGTTAACAGTTTATGTTTTGGTTTAGTAAGATAGGGTAGGAACACTAATCTGAACAGCAACCAAGGGAAGAAGCCCAGAGCATCTTTTGCATGTGTTGAACAGCACCACATATCTCATGGTGTGTTCCTAATTCAGAACCAAGCTGTGCCACAGTGCGACTCAAAGAAATGGTATCACCGGCCACAGCAGTGCCTGAGCAATGTCGGAATTGCAGCATATCTTTTGTTCAGATTTGCCCTACCACTCAGGACAGTGAGTTATTCCTAGGTACAGCGTTGTGTTGATACAAGAGTTCAGTTTTCAAGGTCTGAAAACCTGCATAAAAACGTACTGCGCAGAGACAGCAAGGCCTAGAGTGGCAAAAATCCGCCGCTCCAAGGTAAGCAGAAAAGACAGGGTTTTAGAACTGCTCAGCCCCCAGGAAACGAAGAAAGGTTTCATGAAGAAACACCAGATATACTACACCATCATATTTACGAGTTAAGAGAATCCCGCCTAGCACCAGTAAAGTCCATGCGTTATCTGACAACGAGAAAGAATACTTGTCTGTGCTGATGCATAACCTGTAAGAGAACAACTTAATCAACTAATGAGCAAAAAAGCTGGGATGGAGGTTTCACTCCTCAAGGTTTCAAAACTCCTGGTTCTAATAAAACACAGAAAAGTTATTTTTTTGCCTTCTAGTCACTGGTTCTAATAAAATACTGAAAAGTGATTTCCACACACACCCCTTCTTTTCACTGTTAGCATCAGATTCCTCAAGAAATATCCAGCGTGGAACCTATTTGACGATTCCCATATATTACTAAGCATCAGGAGCTTGTGTTTATACCATATGTGTACATGGTACATGTGGTACCTTACGTGGAATAGTTATCATCAGCAAACATGTCTTGTGAATTGCAAAGTATAAAAAATTTCTATTCTGTAAATGTTTTGGCAGCAAAAAATGTTTTGCATAAACTTCAGATTCTATGGGTACATAACACTAGTGAAAGGACAGATTCAGAAGAACTGCACATGAAGCAGAAATATAATTAATTAAATGGAGGAGACAATGAACAACAAAATTTAACAAGCCAAGTTGTGATTAATGTCCTGTTCCCTTCCGAGAATTTAGGTAATGAATCTGATTTTACACTTCATGTTTTCAAACATGTCTGCAGAGATAAAGTAATGGAATGTCCATTACCCTGGTGTAAGATTGACACATACTCATAAAATGCTTTGTGATTGTATAAATAGCATCGAATGAGGAAAAAATCAAGAGCATATAGCACATAGAAAATGTCCATAGACACCTCATTTTTTCTGTTCAGCAGGAAGCAGCAATGCAAGCAGAGAACTGGAGGGTATATTAAGAAGCATTTGTGCATTTCAGCATTTATGTCTTACCTGACAGTGCTTGATAAATCCAATGCATATAAATAAAAAGGAGAGGGAATGGAGTACGGGTGATCCTTGGTGCTGATGCTGACTTTTCATTGCTAAGGTTCTAATTCAAATACGATCCATATTAATATTATTTATAGATGATTATCAAAGGTAGCACTTGCAGGCAGGAAAATTTATGATCCAAGCCACACTAGCACTGTTTTGTAGAGGGCAGGCAGCTCAAAAAGGTTGAATGACTTACCCAAGGTCACACACTGACTAAAGTGAAAATAAAGAAAGAGAACACATAATGCCTGATTTCCTTGCACGTGCTGTCTTGTACACCATGAAATCTAATGTTATCAAGTGACTGGTTTGTATATTTGAGTTGGGAGTCTGTCCACTTACAGCAGGAAATACCTCCTATTTATTGGACTCTCCAAACAAAGGTCAAAGAGCAAATAAATGACAGAGTTAAAGCAAGACCACTCCACTTCAGCTATGAAATGCCTGGATGAGATACTATTGATAAAGTATAAAGCTTTCCTTCATCATACTCCAGAGCCATGTAAACAGATAAAGGATTCCAGGTCAGAGGCATTTCCCAAACCAATTGTGCAATCCCCGACACAAACAAATAGTGAAAGTTGAGCTTTCTGAGAGCTCTATCAGTCCAGAATATTTACCCATTTTTTTGGCTACAACTGATACTGACATGGTAATTTTCTCTCTTATTCTGCAAGTTACTCAATTTATGAAACTGTCAGTCCTTCATGACACTCACAGCAACTTTTATAAGATGGAGATCAAATTTTTTTAGCGTGTCAATGTCAAATATTTTGTGAACGTAGTTGGATGATGTGGCATCTCCAAAAAAGCTTTAGAAATTGTGCAATCATTTCCCCTCCCCATTTCAGGATGGGATAAGCTTAATGAATGGTTCAGAATTGCTAGAATAAGCCTAGCTTGTTTCTGATGAGCCTTTAACTCACCTAGAGTGAAATTCACTCTCTTACACACCACCAGCCTGAAGCCTATTCACTATTTAAGTCTTCAAAATCGCATTGGGGAATTAAGTAGCACAGAAGCTTTGCATTTTCCATCTAGTTTCTTAATGAATTTTTGCATTAATGAGAGCAAGCATTAGAGCCAAGAATACAAGATTCTCAACAGGGCTGTTGAGCAGACAGTTCCAACCACAGAGAATGCACGACCTCCCCAATGTTGAGCAGCAAAATGTTGTTTGCTTTTGTGCTGAGACAGGATTTGAACTCAGATACACAGAAGTGAAAACTAAGTGATGAATTTTTCCTACCTTTGCATTATTATAAGGGATTTTCTAGCTTGCTGTTTTTGAGTTGATCTCAAAGCCAGTCTTGAATAGCTTACTATATACTATCCTTTAAACAGATCTAACTTAGAAGTAGTTCTTGACAGTCTCAGCAACCCAGATCACATAAACAAAGCTATTTAAGAGAGAATAATTACCAGCTATTTACTCCTTTTAATAAGCAACCGCATAAAAATGAAAACTGGATGTCTCCCCATCATCACAAGACATGTTAATCTCAGATTCCCTGCTACACAAAAGTTTACAAACTATATTTCTTGGCATTTTATGCATGCATGTAGGCAGACTTTTATCTAAGGATCTGAACACAGTGTACAAGCATTAGCTAATTAGATTTCTTGCAACTACTATAATATCAGAAGCACTTAGAAGAGAAATAAAGGTAGGGTTAAACCACAGAACCAGGTCTCATGAGACCTGCGTATCAAACGGAGCTCTACCACAGGCTGCCCACGCAACCACTGGACTTTTCCTATGTATCAGCTCCATCACAGCATTTTTTCCAGCTCTCATAGGTAGTTTTCTTGTTCTGTAGTAATATAATATGCCCAGAGGCACCAGTCACAATCAAATCACTAGACAAACTGGTATGAGGAGAAATTTCTACCCGGACGTTAAGGTGACAAATCCAAAAGACACAGAGTGCTGCACCATGCCCAGAGAGATGAACTGCTTTGTCTAACTTGCCCAAGTCTGCAGGAGAGCTGCAAACTGAACCCTATGTCCTTACGGCCTTACCTGCCAACATCAAAAAGTCAAGAATGCCTTGGATTTGCCACACGTACACAAATCACCTGTGCAGTACATCCTAAGTCTGGTACAGACACGTCTGTTGTTGTGTATGCACGATGTAAAATCTGCACACACAGAGTAACTGTTTATCTGTGATGCATGAAAAGCTATTAAGAACCACCTCCTATCATTCATACAATTAAATCTCCTAGATGGCTGCTTAATGCTTGATGGGAGTAGTAGAATGGCAAAGAAAGGAGTAGGTATACGGAAACCTGTAGAGACAGCAGCCTTCCACTCCTGACTCATGCAGATGAATTGTAGATCTAATCCCTTAAGTGCAGTATCAGCTTATTGTCACTATTTCAAATTTGCAAATTGTTAAGGAATATTGTTTTAGGACCCAAAATGTAAGTACAAACTAGTCTCACTAATTTGCAATTCACTGAAGGTGAGACGTCAAAAAAGGAGTGAAGGAAAGGGACTGCTAGGAATGGAACGAGGCTGTCCTCGTTCTCTTTAACTTCACAGAATGTTTGAGAAGAAAAAAGAATAAACGCAATATGAGCATAAGGAGGTCTAGTCTCCAAACCAGACATACGCCTGCCTCTCATTAGAGTTCCTGGGAGATGTAAGCAAGCATCTGTCAGGAGAACCAGACCCTATGAAAAAGTAGGGATATAAAATCCCAGATCACTTCAGAGAGGCAATAAAAACAATATGGAAAATTTACAACAATCCAGTGTAATTGTTCAAAGGTAACTGCTTCAAGGACTCTTATGAGGCTTGTAAAGGTTTTTCAACTGATAAAAAAGGTACGCCGTGTTTAAGATGGGATAATTTAAAGCACTATTCAGCACAACTTTACAGGAAAATAGGATACTGATGGTTGTGTTGGTTGCTGACCTGCTAATGTAAATTTAAAGAGAAACCATTCTTGCTAATAACATGCTATTGTATTTATTTTTGCACAAAGCTTTTTTACACAGAAAATCCCTTCAATCCCTTTAAAATTCAAAGTATAAACGCTAAGATACAGGTTTGCAGTTTCTAGACTGACAGCTTTGTTTGGCTGGGTGCAAGAAGACATCTACCATCTCAATCTATGACATTTTCAGAGCTTTATGCAAGAAAGGTACAACATCCATACTGATCTGAGTACTGCAGTGAAAACAGAGCTTGGCATGTTTATAGTTCAGGAATGCTCATCTTTGATCAAACAGGTCAGGGAAGCTATACACTTGGAAGTCAGAGCTGGGGACTATGAATGGCGTGGTCTAGTCCTTTCTCTGCTATTTACTCACCCTGCAACCAAGTTGTTTAACCTTTTTATGTATTGGTCTACCTTTTAAGTAGAACAGGCACGAACATAAGTTTAAATACCATACAGGTGCCCTGCTAAGGCTTAAAAGAATATATTTAATTTTTAATCAAAAGTCACTATAATGTTGCCTAACAAAAAATTAAAAATTATCATTGTTTGCAAAGAGTCCAGCCCGTTCTGAATTCTACTATATTCTTGGAAACTGTATTATTACCTGAAAAGTAGTTTTACAGGTCTATTTTACAGGTTCTATATAAAATAAATCCTAGCTTCAGGAGATTTAAATTTAAGATATTATTTTTCCCTTGAAAGTATTAATTTCCCTCTGAATACTCTCTTAGTCTATTCAATTACTTCCGATTTTTTCTGTTATTAACAATGCATTGTTTAGCCTCATTTTTGTTTTAATCATAACAGAATCAGGCCAGGTGTCTATGCCTTTATCTGATAAATGTCTTGCATCAATATGTGAATATATAAATATTAGCAGAAACCAGCACAACAACTATTGATACTCAAAAAGAAGTACTAACTATTGTGGGGTAAAATATCCCTCACTGGGAAGGAACATCAATGCCATAGGCATAAAACATACAATGGGTCTTTTACAGCATGTTTATTTGCAATAATATAGTTGTCACGTTTACTTGTTTATGCCTCCTTTGAATTTTCTGAAATTACTGCTAGAAAATGTTAAAGCCAAAAAGGTAATTACAATCACCAAACCTTGCCATCAATGATTCAAAGAAATGCAGCAAACCTGTAAGTTATAACAGCTTGGATCAGGCTCAGGCCATGAAGAGTAGCATAAGCTACAGTTCTACTCTTTGGCCAAGCCACAAACGATGGGGAAGCAAGACAGTTGCTCTCTGCAAAACGGCCACTGTGCTGCAAATTAGGTGTCAAGGTGTGCATATATTTTGCTGAGCCTTTGACAGCATCCTTTGCTGCCTAGTGAGCAAGGACCAAGAATGATGTACAGGGGGTGTTATGTGTAGGCACTGTTGCCAGCTTTGAGAATAGGCAGTATGAATACAGAAATTATGCAGGTGCAGATTCACCAGGGAAATTGAGGGAGCCTTTGTCTCTCCACCAGCGCAAGCTACTGATGTGGTCTTCACCAGGGATGCAGCCCAGATTCACCGGCCTCCTCTTACCAGTACACTGGGAACCAGAACTCCTGTGTGATGGATTAAGTCCTGGATAGCTAAGGACCAATATCCCAAGGGGCTTTGCAAGGAGACAAAAGCCTGTCATTTTTCTGCTGCAAAGTGAGGCTTTTATGTGCTCGAAATGTCGAGTTTGAGACTGAACTACTTAAAATTAGAAACACAGAAAGCCAGAGAAAAGACACTGAGAGATCCTTAAATCTTTATAGGTACCTTAAAATTCTATTGACAAGAAGTAATAGAGATAAAAAAAAAAAAGGATGGAAATGTGGTAGCCAACAGCCATTGCATTACAGTCGAAAAGCAAGAAAGGGTCAGAATTACTTGCAGAAGTCACTGGTAATTCCTGGTCTGACTTAACTTGCTGATCTACTTTTCATACTAATTGGCAAAAGAAAAGGTGATGCATTAAGATAGGTAGTACTGAAGTGATTCATATTTTATTATAGTTAGCTTTATGCTCTCTTACCGATTTTATAACGTCTATATTCACATTCCCCTTCCACCTTCTCCAGATCTCCTTTCTCATTAGCATTCTTTCCATAGCATCACAGAACAATACAGGTTAAGGGACCTTGGGAGACATCTAGTCCAGTCTCCTCCTCAAAGCAGCGTCAACACTGAATTCAGACCAGGGTGCTCAGGGCTGTTGGGTTTTGAAATTCTCCAAGGACAGAAATTCTACAACCTCTCTAGGCCTCCTTTTCAATCTTTCCTCTTCTCATACGCAAGCCCAGGGGTATCATGCTCTCGTCTCAGAGGCTACCGGCACAGGAAACTGATTTTCAGTACTCTCCAGCAACAGCCTTACATCCTTCCGTCTTCTGATCTTTTGCTTTAATTCCTACAGTAAGTATGAAGACACAGCAATGTAGCTGAACTGGAAAAACTCGGTGACATTATATACAGGAAATCCCGATGAGGACTCTTAGCCTGCTGACATGCATCTGAAATTCAGTGGCATACTGGTTTGAAAAACTTGGAAAAGTCCAGAAGCAGCACTGTATATAAATAAATGCCTTGCCTGCACACAAGACATCTGATCATAGACTATGTTTGAAAAGTGAGCACTAAGGTTGAGATCAGCTTTTTGACTCTGTCTAGATGAATCATTGTGTTGCCCATTTCTGAAATGAAATCAACCAGTAGCACATCAACGCTGCCTTCCAAACATGAACTGAAATATTTGAGTATCCATGGGAAGGCAATTTGTTCTTGACTCAACACTTGGCCATCTAACCTTGAAATGCTAGATGTTGTAAATATGATATACTGCTGCTATAAAAGTGGGGGGAAAGTGTCTGAAATTCAAAATGAGAAGGCAGTGGGAGGAGGATTTCCCCCCACCTTACTACTATATCATTCTGATACTGAAAAATAAAATCCCAAAACATGATCTTGCACTACAGAAGTAGCCATTTGTACCTATTTGAAATTGCCTAAGTCAATCTATAATGCTATTCTCCCAGTCACAGCACATCCTTTGCCCAGATGTAAAAGTATTAGTGAAAACTTGCTGCAATCAATGGCCATCCAGTCGACTGTGGTAGCCTCTGGAGCAACAAAGGTATTTCGCGAGACACAAGATCCTTTGGATACATCTGAGAGAAGCAGAAATTCATAGGTTTGGGATTCTTCTTTCACATTTAGTATCAACAGGGTATTGTAGCATAATCAATAGACCTAGTGGTGACTTTTTTTGTTAGCAGCTCACCTCTCAGAACAGTAAGAAATCTGTGCAGCTTCTCTATTGAGCCTTTCTTCCCTCACTGAGAGTTCAGTGCCTTAAGATATGTATGAAATCAGAAAACAGCTAATGGTGCTGGGCTTGTACTCTTGACATTTCAAGTCTTTGAGGCAGACATTAAGAGAAATGGCTACACATCTCTAAATGTAAGGTGTTGAGGTTTTGTGTCTTTAAAAAGCGTCTTCAAAATAAATAATGGTTAGAACTTTTTCCTTGAAAACCTGTACAAAGCCCTTAAAGTAAGTCCTTAAAAATATCCTGTCAATCATTCTGCATTCCACTAAGTAGTAACATTACATCCGTGAAGAGAGTTTGGTCTTTAAGAACAGAAACAGATCTTTGGGGGGGGTGGGGGGTGGGGTGGTTTTTTTGGGGGGGGGGGGGGGTTTGAGGTTTTTTTGGTTGGTTTTGGGGTTTTTTTAGCATTAGGGTTAGTGATGAAGGAGTTTGAACTGAGCGTTAATTAGCACGCATCATATCTTCAGAGTGTCAGAATTCTCAAGTTAATGTCCTTTAATAATAAAAGGAAAAATCCCATCCTCCTGACAGTATTTTCTAAGGAATGAACA
The DNA here is from genome assembly GCF_965638725.1 of Aptenodytes patagonicus. Lineage (NCBI taxonomy): Eukaryota > Metazoa > Chordata > Aves > Sphenisciformes > Spheniscidae > Aptenodytes > Aptenodytes patagonicus. Next base: position 4,643,953 of record NC_134963.1, read on the forward strand.
GATTTTCTTGTTGAAGTGCCAGGTGTCACTCAATACACAGACAATCTCAAACAAATGAAGATTTAACTGGTCCAATCCAGGGCAACTCATTATCCGACTCTAGATATCCTTTGCTTATGCATTTCTTTGTGATTCACTTTTCCATGTTCGTAAACTGTTAATAAACATATTAATACTCACTTCTGTGAAATACTTTAAGAAGAAAAGACTCAAGCCAACATGCCAGGAAGGAGATGTGTTGCTACTTAGACCATTTCTGATCTTGATTCCAGCCTCCCTGTCGCAAGCCCCTGAGACCCCGCAAGATGTTCACTGCAGAACAGTTGCTACTTTAGGTATTATTAGCCCCTGGTGTTTGTTACCACCGCAGTACTGGACACTGGGTGCTCTTTTGTAGGATCTTGAGGAAACCAAAATCACCAGGTGCTTCTAATGCAAGCCCTATTATTATTGCTCTCTTCTCAAATCGAACCCACTAATGAACAACAGAAAAAGACATTAAATGACCTTCAGGTAACACCTCAGTTAAGTTGAGAGAATAATGAAAGAAACACAGACATATTTGGGGCATCTATAAAGAATGACCGATCGCAAGCTACTAAAAAGCCATATTTGTTTGGCAATTCAGGGCAACAGATGGAGAGGCCAACTGAGAGGCACATTATTCTGTAGCACAATAATGGGTGAAGAGGCATTCTCCTATCTAAATATAAAATGGAGCATAGTACAGGGAATACAGTAAAAAGGGGGAATATAGTAAACCCCTCATCTCCTTAGGAGTGCAGGCATCCTCCTTTAAAAAACTTTCTATAAAAAAAAGCATGAGTTATTCTCAATGGTGCTTTATTTGCAGTTGTAGCAGCTGCTGATCAGGGCCATGACTGTTGATTTGATGATAATTTAGGAGGAGATTTTGTCATTTTCTGTAGTAGACACTAAGATTATGGATAGTATTGCTGAGTCACAGTGATCAGTATGTTGTAATATCTGGTGTCTCCCTCAGTATACTAAAAATGCTATATGAATATACCAGAATACCAGCTGTAATTTTTAAAATACATTTCTCAACCTCGTAGTTGGGCAGACAGTGCTTGAGCATGTAAAATTCTTATGTTCCAAAGACAAACCCAAATCCAAATACACATTATTAAAAAAATTATCATCAAGCCAATTTTGGGGGGTCTGGGACTTTGTTCCAAAATGCCTGAAGTAGGCATTAATGTATCATACTCTGAATGGGAGTCAGATGAAGGTAAGTAGAATAACTGCAGAAGTGAAATACTACATACCGTCATGGTAGGAGAATTTGCTGTTTCAAATGTCTACAGATTTGCCAAGGTTTCCTCCTGCTGAGGAAACCCAAAGATTCAGAACCACACAGTCCTAATGAGATTCAAATGCTCCTGCATTTTCCTTATATAATCTATATAATCTCCTGTTCAATTACTAAAGGCTGCCTCTTCCTTTCCTCCCCTGCTCTGTTATCATTTACAGCTGAATGCTGGAAGCAAAGAAGGGAAACCAACATAGAGACCTGCCCTGAGTTTTTAGAACATGGTTTTATTTTAAAGTGTTTGCTTTAGGATAGCCAGAGAGATTCAAAGCCCAACTTTAAAAGAGTCCTTGGGGAACACTGCAGACAATCTGAATTTGCACAACTGCACTTCCAGTTAACCTCATTAATACAGAATTATCTCAGTGGAAACAGTAGAGGCTGATACAGAAATTTATGGAATTTCAGAAAAAAATCCATTCTGCTTCTAACTAAATATTCTCTCTACAAAGCACAGAGCACAAAGTAGATAAACCAGGACAAAAAGGGAAACTTTCAGTTACCCTACCCCAAATGCAGGAACAGAACCCCTCTTTATTGTCAGAACTCCTTTGGTTTCTAAACTTCTTACACTTCCCCCCCCCCCCCCCCATCTGTCTATAAATCATTCTGTAATGTCAGGATGGGGTATAAATTACAGCAGGTTCTTCAGGACAGAGTCTGTCTTTCAGTATGCATCGCCTGCCTGGCACCCCTAAGGCTCTACTAAGCTACAATATTTCTATAAATATTTTTCATGTAATGGAAGGCATTAAGGAACTGATAGCCATTTGTTAGTGATTTTTTAAGAGGAGTATAAATAATCTTATTTAAAAACCAAAACATGCAACACCAGCCAAAAGAGAGCTTCTAGCACTATTTAGCCCTACTTTAAGTGTAAGCTGTTACGGCTGTTTGAAGTACTAGGTCTCTAAGGACAAAATACAGTTTCAGTGCTGCTCCAGGTGCTGTGTATGAAACACCCTTTCAGTGCTGCAGCCCCAACTGTGACTTCAGTTCTGCTCTTGCTCATCACTCAGCGTACCTGGCTCTCAAGTCCTATAGCTCTTACAGATTACAGCGATTTCACTACTCCCTGGCATACCAGAATTATGACAGACTCTATTGTACAAAACCAGGATAATTCTTAGCTATCAAAGAAACTGCTATGGCTATAGTTAGCTGCAATAAGCAGAATTTTCAAAATTTATTGAAACAGGATAGGTTACATGATTGGTTTACTCCCAACTGTCCTCTTTGTTCAACTCTGCTTCTTAATCCTCTTTTTTTTTTTTCTTTTCTTTTTATACTGGTCCATAAGCACAGATACGTGTCAGGCATAAAATGGTTGGAATCTTCCCTGCAACAAAACAGCAAGAACTGTTTGACTGAACACGGGTTGGTTAATCATATGATACAGTCTTGAACCTCCCAGACAGAGCCACAAGTCAATGCTCAGACACCCACAAAAAATGGGAAGATAATCAAAGGAACCTATGGGTCATTCCCAGAGCAAAATAAGCCATCTATTATAACACTGGCCTGCTGGAATGCCAGCTTGCATATGTTTGCAAAGCTTGTTGGCAATCACAGGCTGCTTAAAAAAGGAGCAGAAGAATCCCTTCTAAAATACACTGCTCCTTTACTGTAAGGTTTCCTTACAAGCTATAGATTTTGCACTATACATTTAAGAGTTGAGGAACAAATAGAAAGCTTAGTGGAAAATGGTTTAGCAAATAGAATAGCCAGTGTGTCAAAGCGTAAGAGGTAACAGGAAAGCCAATATGAATTTAAGAAAGTTTGTTTTACTGACATAGTTCTTACCGGTGTCAAATGCAGGAAGAGCAACTGCATGCTTGGCCTTATTCCAAAGTAGTAACAACAAATTAGCCATAACAATGATTTTATATGGGCCTTATCACCACAATCATCAATAGATTCAGTCCCATACCAGTCTCATTAAACAGTTTAGTACTGTCAGGTTAACAGACAAACCCATGAAGAATAAAGGGACTCGAGATTTACTCATCATAACACAGAATTCAGTAGCAAGACAGGAAAATAAGATAAACTCCCAAGTTTCAGGCAGGTACCAGATGCCTCCCTCACCCCACCTCTGAGTCTAGTGGAGAGAAGGGAAGACAGAGGGATCGCACACCCTCCATGGGGCACGGAGCTGTAAAGGTCACTGGTGCTACATATTTCCCAATAGAAGCAACTGCAGTGCTAAGGAACTGCCATTCAAATCTTCCTGGTTCGATCTAACTACATCTGTTTGTAGCTTTTGATCATTTCTAAGTGGACAGGAATCCGATGTGGAAACCAACAAACCCGCTGTATTACCAGGTTGGTTGCTCGTTTATGAGTGGTTCTGGAATTTGGCCTGAACTTCTGACTTTAAAAGGATGTGTCCCAACTGAGTAGAGTTGAGGTAACAGACAGATGAAGAAATGATGGAAAACTTACCCTGATGAAGCTCAACCAGGACTACCGATATTTCCTTACCAAAAAAAAAAAAGGGGGCGGGGGGGGCTTATTAGAGACATAACAGAAAAATCAATCACACACACAAAAAAGTATAAGGTAATGGTGAGGGAAAAAAAACAATTTTTTTCCGTGTCTGCATAAAAATATACACAGCCAGATAACAGCACCATCAAAGGAGACAGAACAACAGAATTCCTTACTGGTCCAAACCATCCACACGGTTTGATCTCTTGACTTGTGCTCCAGTGCTGAGATCCATAAACAGGCAGAACTGACTGCTTATGCTGCTCTATCCAGCCCTTCAATGGGAATTTCTGATACTGGATCCAAAATTAAAGTAAAACTGCTTAACCTCTGTATTTTACTACCTGACCTTCAAAGCTGATAAAAGCATATTTTTTCCCTTGAAAAGAAATACAGCCATTAGGGAGCCAGGAAGTGCTTTATCTTCATCTCATGACTCTCGTCCAAAAGCTTGCATTACGTTTTTCTTCCTCATTTGTGCCAGTTTGGTAATGTGATTAAGGGATGGTATTACTGGCTCAAGCATGGCCACTACACAAAACAGCAGAAACTTGCCCTGCCTTCCAAAAGAAGAAAATCCATGTGAAAGATATATATAAATAAAATAAGATATATATAAATAAAATGGCATTAGTCTGAAGACTCAAAGGGAAATTTTGTAGAGATTTTATGTCAGTATGTGCCAACATAACGGTGCTGAAGTAACAGCGTTTAGATTTCTTCCATGCATAAGTATCAAGACAATTCCCCTACAGACTAATCGCATGGTGCCATCTTTAACATGATTCATATACAAAAGCAGTTTCTTTCATGATAGGTTGTATTTTGTACACTCACGTGTTACAAAAGCAGGTATTAATGCCTTCAATAACTACATCTTCCATTTAATTAAAAGTGTGTGATTGCGCAGGGGAAAGTAGAAGGGTTTAGACTTCCAAATGTTTGTGTTTAATAGCGAAAAATCACCTGCTTTGAGGAAAGTGTGTCATCTGCTGTGGAACAACATATCTCCTGCCATTTTAGAGCTGTCACCCTATTTCACTCCCCACCAAAGGCCTTTAGAGAGAAATTAATTTTGTAGGGAAAAAAAGAGTCAAAAACCATTAGAAGAGTTTGGGTAAGTTGAGTGGATATAGCAGAGATGGTTTATTTAATCTTTAATTAAAGGAAATAACCGCTCATCAGGAAGATAAACAGGAATCTAAAAATATTCTCTCTATGACCACAATACATTACGCAACACAGGCAAACCGTGAGTTTGGCAATGTCTGGTCCTCAAGAACAACAGCCTACTCTTGCTCATTTCTAATACTCTACTTTTTGGACATAGTAAGTTCATCAGTCCCCAACAGTGGCAGAGCAAATCATGTCCATGTGGCTACAATTTGCCATTGGGTGTAAAGAAGCCTAGCTTTGCTGGAAGCAAGATTTTATTTACTAGTTTATGCATTTGTCTGTTGAACGTCTTAATCTCTAATGCCTGCAGAAGGTTTTGAGGCAATGTCTCGCTTAGCAGTTCCATACCCTGCCTCATCATAATGAGTTAGCATTCATTAATTTTAGGGATTCTTTGTCTTGCTAGAAAGAGAATGTTTGAACCAGAATATGCACATTGCATCTACTGAGGTTTCTATTTAATGCTGCTTCTTTTTGTTCTTGCAGATACTGCTTGATTCCAGGTTTTAAGAGATTTTGTGCCACCACCCAGGATGCAAATTTTCATTTGCTGTTTTGCTGGGAGAGGTTACAAAGATGCAGGTTTTATCACTTGACTTTTTCCATCTTTTCTATGTTTAGATCATCTGTGCTGTTACAATCTCAAATGCTGAATGCTCGCTGCAGCTGCATAATGTATCACAGATGCACAGTAAGCTCCTCTCTATATAGCAGCATTGTGTCACAGCATGGTGCAATGGATAGGAAGCTATTCCTGGATACGATACCAACTTCTTGTGTGACATTGGACGAGGCCTCTTAACCTCTCTGTTCTTCATCCTTCTTCTCCAAAATGCTGATGATAATATAAACCCACTTGATTGCGAAGAACTTTGAAATCAAAGGAGGAAATTTCAAAAGGAATGCTATTTATTTCTCTACCAAAACATGCACATCTGTGATGAAAGAGGACACTGCTTTCCATATCTCTGTCTCCATCCAGCACAGAGATGCTGTTTTTTTCCACCTCGGTTTTCTCTCCAGCTCTCTCACTTCCTCTATCTCTCTCAGTCTTGCTACGGACTTTGAAATTTGGCCCTAATGTTTCTTTTAAAGAGCCGTATGAACATCTGGTCTAAAATCTGGAGCTTCAGTAAACACTGGACCCCAGTTATCACTTTACTATTTGGACCAATCTCCTAATTTAAACCAGAACCTGCTATACTTATCTGTATTCACTGCTAATATGTCCCTTTCACAAAAGCCTCACCCAAAGCTCTTTAAAGTCTGTAATATCACAGCATGCACAAAGCAAGCAGAATCTGTCCTTCTGTGCTCTGATGTTGGAGAATGAAATTTTGACCTGACTGCACAGTGGCTAGGTTGGAAGACCATGAAACAGAAACACTTCTGCTTACTGTGATGCTGACCCAGAGCCATGCATGACTTTTCTCTCTGTCCTCAGAAGGGTACCGACCCCATAAACAGTAAATAATACTTCAAAGCCCACTTAAAACAAGGAAACCTGACCATTTGAATGACTCCCCTGCATTCCAAACAGAGCTCTTGAAAAAAGAGGAGCCTATCAAAGATTTGCCATTCTTCCTCAATTTATGCAAACTATCACCTACCAGCACTCCACAGGACATTACTCAGGTATTCAAAATAATAAAAAAAGGGATTATGTGGACCATCACAGACTGTGTTGTAATTTCTCCTCTTGGGATGTCAGAATTTTCTCTACTTCGGTGAGCATCCTTGTTAAGAACTCTAATGACCAAGAAAGAATCAAGATATTACTTCAGATTTCACTCAGTCTCACTTAAGAAAATGTGTGAGAAGGCACCTAGGTATTTTTAACATACCATACTACCTCTGAAAATCATTCAACATCACAGAACTCAAATGGGTCTAGTACACAAGTTCAGACATGACAACACTGAAAGGTAATAGCCACCTCAGGAGAAAACCCTGCTTGCCAGCTCCAGAATGGAAAGTCAAACTAAATACTTCTCTACCTTTCTTTTATCCCTAGCTCCATCGCTCAAATAATTTAAAGACTAATAGCATAGTCTGCAATAAGTCATATTATTTTTGGAAACGCCATGAACTGAATGCCAAGCTCCAACATGGAACTGAACCCAAAAGCAACTTCTAGCCCACAGTGCCACCAGGGATTCTGATTATTAGAGGACACAGGAGGAAAGAGTAGTGCAGATATAGCTAGTTCCCCACTGAGCGAAGTGTGCATCAGAGAAGAAAGCCAATGAAGGACTATTTGATGACTACGCCCACAAAGACATATGGGGGTAAGAATAATCTACAATCGTTTATGTAACCCATCAAAATTTACACAAGCACCTCTTCAAAAGGAACAGAAACACCGCACTGCAGTGCATCCATTGCATACACAATATATTCCTTTATTGCAAACAAGTATAAAAGGAAGTGCAAGAGAAGGCTGAATCTTTTTCTCCAAAAAAACATTTTCAAATTTTGTTGGGGAACCTAAATGAAATAGACTTCTTTTATGTTCAGCTTAATCTCTATTGCACATTATAAACCACCATGCATAATACAGAGCATTTGACAGTCTGTGTATTAAACACAGTGCTGGGTTAAGCCAGCCTGAAAGAGACACTGCCAAAACCAGAACAAAAATAAATACAGAAATCACCCATCTTTAAAGAAACTTTCCTATGCCGTTATTTGACCTACATGTTGCTTTCTAGAAGGCTCAAGAAAGTTTTGAAGATAGGTTTGGAGGCACAGGAAAAACATTTCATCAGAGGATTCATAGTCCTTACACTTCTATAGATGTCCTGTGAGACCCTATGCAAGTCATTTAGTCCTTCTATACATCTAAGCAAAGGGCAGGATTATTTTGGAGCAGGGTGGAATAATGCCAGTGCCAACTTCAGAGCAAGCAAACTACTGTGAGACCAAGAGTGCTGCTGTTCTTCCGAAGAGCACCTACTTTGTCTGACTTCATACTCGTTATCTGAAGATGCTTCTATCAACTTGGTCTTAAGGGATATCCTTCAACAGGGAGTAGGCATATTTGACACGCAAGTTATACGTACGAAAATGCAGTAACTTTATCTCTAATTGACAAATCTCATACATCTGTATCATCAAATACAAGACACACCATCACAAGTGATGGAGCTTGTTTTTCAGACGAGGCACTCTTGTCAACTTAGAGTTAAACTGTCTGTGCAGGTGTAAATGGGTAATTCTCCATCTAACCAGCTGCTGCTGCATACAAGTATCAGATCACCAAATTAGGCAGGTAGAAATCTAGTAACTGCTTACTTTGCAACGCGATCAATATTTAAGAAGATGGACAACTACATGAAAATAATTCTTAAAAGTCATTGGGATTTGTAAGTGAAAGTATGGGAAAATAAAAAAAGCATGTTCAGTAATGATAAAGAAAGAGTAACCGTTTTCAGACATCATCTATGAGAACCCAGCACAGCCAGTGATTTCTGGCCCAGGTTATATCTGCATATCACCCCTGGCAAGGTGTCACTCATACTTCAGTCTAGTCCCATAAGAAACATGAAATGGAGCAGACTTTGTTGACTCTTTTCAAGATCTTGGTAATCTTGCCTTCCTTACTCAAGGACAGTTGGTTTCCACCACACTTGGAAACTGTTTTCTGGTAACAGGAAGTGACTTGGGTTAGGTGCGTACGACACTTACGGTCTGGGGTCCGCAGGAACACAACTGCAAAGACAGTGATTGCCCCAGTAGGATACTTTAAATTGCAAAAGGAACTCACAGCATTTTTAAAGGATATTAAAAAGTAAAAGCTCAGAAACAGAACTTCATGAGTAATTGATCTGGGGTTTGCTGGTCAGACTAAACCACTAACAAAGGTAAAATTATTACTGTCAACATAGAATGGTTTTGGGGGTTGTTGCTTACCAGAAGGCAGGGAAAAAATGTTACTGGATGAAGTGATTTCCCCCCCCCCCCCCCAACTGAAAGGCTCTGTCTCATTTTCAGGTTGTTCAGCTATTTCTTAAATTAAAATTTGACATACTAATTTCTTTGGCTGCCTTGAAGTTGTACTCTTCACTGAACACATTATTTTGCCAAGAATTTCAGCCAAACTCAGCTCATAATAATCCTGAGCTATAAACACCACAACAATGAAGTTTTTTCCATTATTGGAAAGAAAGAGCTATATAGCATTTCATAGAAATAGTACTAGAGGCAAGAGCAGAACCGTTTATAGAATTGCAGCTACAGAAAGGATTTTGAGAAGATAAAAGATCTGAGGTATCAAAGACAATATGACATTAAAACACTAAATCTGAAAAGGAGCAAGAAAGAGTTTTTAAACAACCATAGCTAGCGAGGCTTTAGATTGCACCTGACCTAAAACTCAGCCTCTATCATGAGAATTGGACATTTTTAAATACTTAGAGGAAAAAGCTCTCTCTCCTGATACACTCCATACTTTCACCATATACAGTAGAACCCTCATTTATCTATTCAAATGGACCAATCATATCTCGTTATATTCAAGAGGATCATAAGGCAGAGAGAGTTCAGACTTTCTCTAAATTTTCTGTTCTCATTTACAATGCCAGCCTCCACTTTTTGCTTCTGTGGTAGACCATGAACTGTCCTAGGAATGGTATTGCAAAATGATAAATACTTGAATCTGGCATTACGCATCACCCTTTGCTACAAACAGAATAGTTTTCTGTGATTGTGAAATACATTGCTTGCAATCTAGGAGACACGCTCACTTGTTCAGTTCAAAGCTGTTAATAGAATATTCATATCTTTTATGTTGATGGTGTACGAACTAATCAAATTTTCATCTTATCTGTACCCTATGAAACAAAACTAGTCTTTAGACACATTAATTTCCAGCCAAGATTTTTCCAACCTGAAAACATCAGATTCACAGGCCAAACACTTTGGTAGGCATGATGTTGTCACAAATTGAAGTTCTGATTGTAGTTTTCAACCATATTAAAAATTGTACATAGATACAGCTTTCATAATGGACTCAAAAGTAACACACAATCCTGCCCAGTCCTAAAAGGCAACATCGCTTTATTCTTAGTGTTTATGCCCCACGCAGATGGGATTACTGCTTTGATGATTGAATTATTTTTGTTTATTTTTTGATGACATGACTGATCACAGACTGATTGGTTTAGGGTGAATGTTGGCAAAATTCAGCTCAAAATTTTCTTTCACTGGCCTGTAATTAGAAGAACTGGTGGTAACCTGCAGGTTGGTCTTTTACATGTTTGTCATTTTTTCCTGTGAATTTCTACCTGCTTCTGTATTGCCAGTTTTTGCAACAGCATTTCAGAGCATTTTCCTACTTGAAGGAAATGGGGGCTTTTCAAATGACTTCTAACCGAGCAATGGGAAAATTAGTTCTACCCAGAGGAGCAACGCCGACCATTCAGGGCATGGTGCAAAATTCTACTGGTCACAGAAGGAAAGAAATTTTTGCAATGAGTGAGAAAAAGACAGTCCTGACTTACTTTTCTGTCTATCGTCATCATCATCCTAGTAAAGATATAGAAGCAGGTTTCAGTTCTGAGCTCACACATTTGAGTAACAATTTTGCAAGATAGACTTGGCAACTATTTTGTAATAATTTTAAAAAAGACCAGTTATCTGTAGTGACTATTCACCTGGGATACTCCTTTAGTTTCTCAGATTAGGTATCATATACAACTCTTCCTGTTAGAGTTTCTTACATTAGCCGTAAAAAGAAAGACTTTCAAAATCACAGTAAAACCTACCCAGATTTTAAAAGGTATTAAGACAGCTAAAAATCTAGAAAAGGATGTAATACAAGATCCAGTTCTAAGAAGAGACAGACACTCATTCCATGTTGGATATCTTATAACCTCTCTCCAGGCATCTCAAAAAGATAACCTTCGGAAAAACTAATCCAAAAGTTAGTTAACGAAAAAAACCTGCGTTTGAGTTTTTCAATATTCTTGGGGAATAGACATGATTTAATCATGATTTAATAATGAAAACTGGTGTTGGAAGGGGGAGCTTAGGGTTTCCTCATACAGCGGCAGAGTCTAGCAACACTTCCTCAGAGAATGAAAAATGGAACTGACTTGCACTGTCCAGTGGTAAGAAAAGGTTTAAATAATGGAAAATTAAATTTTAGACTTCCTTAATTTTGCAAGCTTGTCTATTCCATATGGCACAGGGGAATAAATACAAGAGGTGAAATCGTCCATGACCCTGTACTTCAAAGACTTTGCAAAAGTACCTACAAACTGCAATGTGGGAAAAAGTTAGAGATGAGGGAAGAGGTGTTACAATGCTGATTACCTTTAAGCATGTCTGATTTTAAAAAAAAGAAATAAATGTACCTAAACTATACTCTGAGAGCAGCAGTATGTCTACTTTGCAATTTCTCCCACATCAGTGATCAGGAAGTTCTGTCAGGGACCTCACTACCTCTGACCCTGTACCTTACCTACTAGGTCATGCTAAAATATATAAGCCTAAGCATAGGGTAGTACTACACGCCCTTCTCTCTTATTCTGCTATTTGTACTAGAGATTTTTAAGGATGCTTTTACCCCTTGGGAAGAGAAGTAGGAAGGGGCCAGCAATGTAATTTTATGTGGTTCCTAGTCTGAGTGTCATGATCATTTGTCTTTTGTTACTATGGAAATCACTGCATAGAGAAACTCTGCGTGGGTGGCCAATTAACGTGTCAATAAAAGTAAATACATTTAAAGAGGTCATGTCCATGCATTATGCAATGAGCAAAAAAAAAAAGGGGGCTTATATTTGTATCATGCTAATTAAATTGACATGGTTATTGCAAACCATTTTGTTTCACCTGGAGCTGTAATTAAGTGACACCACTTAATGAGAAGGAAACAGTGCTGACTGAACATGCTTCTGTAGTAAAACTCCTCTGACAATGAAGGATGTTTCTGTTTACATCTCTCATCATTTCACATTCCCAGATGCCAATGTCCTTCCAGTGACATAAACACTGTTTTTTAAAATAAACAATTACGAGCATTTGTAATTTGGGGCAGCCTTTAACCTAGCTTTTCACTAGCTATTTTGCATGCTGGAAAAAAAAATTTGGAATGGTCTACAGTACTATTTCTCCTAAAGATAGATTTTAAAAAGTAAAGCATCAAAGTAATCAACACAAAAATTAAAGTTTTAATTGCCTTTCCAGTATGACTTGTTTAATCTGGACATACTAGGCCAAATTCTGTTCCCTTTCATGGTGATTTTACTGGGATTATTCCACATTTAGAACAGATTTATAAATCAGTTTGGCCCCAGAACTTCCAAAAGAAGTTAGTATAGTCAGAAATTCAAAACTATTTGTATTAAGTGCTTATATAGTATACAGAGACAAGACAGAGAGATACTAACAAAGTTCAATGTTACTATTTCTCTCTACTCTGATTCCTTTGCTTTAAGCTACAGTCTTTCACCTGAACGCAGAACACACACCAAGTTTGTTTTAAGGTGCAGCAACAGCTTCTGCTGATATCTCCTGCCACTACGTGGAAGTGTGATGGATGGCGGTAAGACGATGTATAAATGAGGCTTCAAAGGATTTTGCCGGCATCAGCCACACCAACCATATGTCCCTAATTTGCATAGCCAAACTTGGCAGAATTCTTTTACTACAGTTCATTTTGTGGTCTCTGCAGATCCCATAAATATTTTCCTACATAGAGAAGGCTTGCCAGATTAATTATAATAGGATTGCTTTGCTAGGCAAATGGGAACACTGCCAGGATCTAATAATTTGGTATCTTGGTGCTTAATATTCAGAACAACTCAAATACGAGATGTATCTGGAATGCCTACTGGATCTTTCAAGTGCACCACCAAATTTGGATCTCAAATGATTATTTTTTTTTATGCTTTCAAACTTGAAAGTGAATTCAGTGCTTTTAAAAAAGAAGGATAAATAGAAATGCTCTGAGCCAGGAACACTGTTGGCAGGGTCTGTGAAAACTCTTTCACCCATTTCTGTGAGAAAGATACTATTTTTATCCTGGGCCGTTCTTGAAAAAAGACCATCCTTCAGGTTTACTGTGTAACACAGTCAGAACAAGACTGAGAAGGGAGTCTGACAGATTTTAAATTATTATGGAAATCATATTTCCTAAGCAAAATCTAGGTATGCCTGGAGAGAAGTCTCACCAGAAAAGGCTCATTACAATACTTCATCCTCTTTATTATTGCTCCTAGAGGTAGCTCAGAATCTCTTCATATCTTTATGTTAGCAGGAATGAATTTTCTTAAATCTGTCTTTAGCTGAAAGGCTGAAAACCAAAACCAAACCAAACTCCTGACAAAATGAAATTGTTATGATTGTTATGACATCAAGATGTATGTATCTGAACTAAAGTAAATGAAGATGACACCCAACTCTAAGGAACCCTAAAAGTGAATTCACTCTTAGGAGGAAAACTGATTTCCATCACTCAAGGTAATAAAAATCTAAATACAGCTAATAGTTGTGCCATTTTGGACTCTGAGAGCTCAGAAAACTTCAAGATCTGTAAATCCAAAGTCTAGCACTCAGTCAATACAGAAGACCAAAGTTAATTTTACATGAGATCTGCACACAAACATTGCCTCCATGGCAGACTACTGAATCTTTCAGCTCGAGTTTAGCACCAGTTGTGAGGAAATATTTAAAGAATATATATGCTTCCTTCTGGGTAAATCAGCCCAGCAGTGGTAGGGATTTTTATCTTGATGTGTGTAAAACACAATCTGTGCACGTTTACTCCCTTATCAGTCACCCAAAATCATGGATATAGTCCTGTAAAAATAACAAAGATAAAATTAGATTTTAGGACATACAATGCACCAAGAGCCCCACTGTGGGTGCATACCTTGTTTAGCTTGATTAGGAGTCATTTAATATCCGCTTACAACAAGGCACTGTCAAAAGTCAAAACAGCAAGATTCAGTCACTTCATTACCAAAGGTGGGTAACCAATGCTCTCGCAAGAAAGACAGACGGCCATCTTGAGATCTGTCACTGGCACTACATACTAATAGGTGTTTGCAACCATCCATCTTCACAGGCAGATCTAGATCTGCTGCCTGCAAATCACTAAGCAAACTGGCAAATAGCCAAAGCCTCTGCTCTTTCTTGCCCTCCCTTTTTTTGGGCCAGAGAGAAAGGAAACAATGCCAAGACAACCTTGGCAATTCTCCCTGTGTTTGTCACTACTATCTCTTATTTCAGTAAGCACCAAGGTAAGAAAAATACAGACCAGGAGACTGAAACTGTTCTACTGCAGGCTAGAGGCTATTATTCTAGCTATGAGCTTGCCCATCTTTCTGCACCAAGGCTTTGAAAGGTTTGTATCAATTCTGTTGACTGTAATCCCTTGATGACAGTCACAATCGGTGTTTTAAATGCACTTAACTTGATTAGGTCTCAGTGGATTGTTTGCTTTTCCAACTATCATATGCTTAGGAAGAGTGGAATATAAGCCTGGTCAGCTCTCAGGCATTCTTTTATTGATCCCGACTCTCTCATCCTGAAGGTGGTGAAGCTCCCACTGACATCAATGAGAGCTCTTTGCCTGTGTGAGAGGAGTGTGTCATATGTTTATTTAAAAATAAACAAAGTGAACTGAATCAAAGAGAGTGGTGGGTGTTCAGCATCAGTATTGGGGGTTGGGGGGGAAGCTTTATTCCAGCCCAGGGAAGGCACTGGAACCAGAATGGTTCAGTGAACAGGGCCTGACTTGACTTTACCCTGCCCCACCTTCAAATTTCAGCTCTGCTAAAGGATATTTTTCGGAAAGCACAGCCAGAGAAGATTCCTGAGTTACTGCTACCCAAATGTTTTCTGTAATAGCCAACCAGTTTTAATAATGACTTTCAATAACTACAAACCTCAGGTGGTTTCAGGCCCACTGCACCCTATAGAAAGTTTTTACAGTATAGCCTATCACCAGTGCCCCTACTCCTACAGACCTTTGCATATATAGCATAACCATTGAAGAAAATTTCTTTTAATCACCTTGTCCTTCTTTCTCTCTCTAAAAAAGCAATAACAACATTTTTTTAATTAACAATCCCATTTTAAGCTTAAAATACAGCCAATAAGAGAAAATAAAAAATTAACTACAAAAGGCAGGAGTTAGAAGTCACACAGCTGAAACTAATAGAGACCATATTTAGGTAAGTATGTGTATTTAAGTGTTTCAGGTTTAGGATAAGATCCCCTTTGCCAAAAATGTGGCAGCTATATTTGCTAGTCTCCATGGGAAATGTTATAAAGAATCAAAAGCAAACAAATTTTCCTTTCAAATAAACTTGACCCGTATGTTTTAGACATATGTTTCCCTTTGAATCCTTGTCCTTCTTTGACAGTGCTACATACTTTTCCCCCTTTAAGAGCAAGCACTTTGTTGTTATAGCAATACTTTCCCACAATTCTACCATGAGGGCCTCCCTGGTTTCTGAAGCCAGGGCTCAAAAGTCATCTTCACTCCTTGCACACAGCTTCTCCAGGTAGGACACCCCAAGCCCTTTCTATAGCTCTGCATGCAAACTTTAGCTATTGCACTGCCATCATAGCAACTGGGGGGGGAGGCGGCAGAATCTTAGTGGCATGTAACTCAGTGTAGAGGGAAACAGGATTCCCTTCTGAATTATCTATGATCCCTTGCGCTTTTCTGTTCTCTCTTCTTGCACACTAACTGATGCATTTTTTTTTTTTCTCTTGTCCCCAAGCTCTTTGTGCAGAATTAGCTCTAGCCCTCCTCCTTTAGCTAGGATGAGAATTTTTTAAGATACCTGAAAAAAAATCTTGTCTTGCTGTAGCTTACACAACTTTTGGGTTGTTAGCAACATCCTTGTTATTTTAGAAATGAACCTCACCCAAATCAACACATTGGGCAACAGGTTGCCAAGGCACCATACTGGACTGTCCAGCAGGACCGAACACAAGACCTCCGAGTCCAGAAATAGGAAATTACAATTGCAAGTAAAGGGACTTTAACTCTTCGCTTGTGAGCAACAGCGAATTTAGACTTCGCTGTAAGGCTCACCCACCACAGGGAGATAAATGCTCACTCCGATGTACTCCAGAACCGTAAGCACTTATTCCATGTATTTTCTGCTAATATATTTTATGACCTCTACCAATGTACAATTAACAAAAAAGTTATGGTGGTGCTTTCCCCAGCTTACTTCTATATCAGATCTCTCTTGCTTCTGTTCAGCCTCGCTCTTTGTACTTCTGCCCTCATTAGCACTCTTGTATGAACAACTCCATAGGGAGTCTGGCACTTCAGAAGTTATTTCTCTTTCTGGATATGTCTTGTTTTAATTATCTGTTTTTAACAGTATGACCAACTGCTGAAAGAGGAAACTGTGAAAATCAGGAGCTGGAGTGTGGTGTTACAGGCTACTAGTCCTGAGCTCAAGTACTCAACTGTTGACCTCATCATGTCCTGACTGAAGTCAATGGAAGCTTTGACACGGATTTAAATTGTCACAGGATCAGATTTTGGATCAATTGAGATCCGTGTCATTAACTGTAACCTTTATATAGCATTTACATGCATCAGTAGCTGAATTTTATGGTACTATCACAACACCCCAAAGAATCCTGGGTCAGAAATGGGTGAGGTCAGTAGCCTGAAATAATTCCTACTAGTATCTATAGTAAGAATTTATCGCTGATTGCAACAGGACTAACACAGAACATGTAGTGGAAGTGATTTTTACGAAGAACCAAGATGATTACATTTAATGAAAAGAACAATTTTTCTCCTCCATCTCCAACACTTTATCTGTTTAGTGTTCTGTCAACATGGAAAGCTCACACGTGGGAATTTCATCGTTTCTAAAATGAACATATGTGAAAAATATTTCTGGATGAAACCCCTTGTTATAACAGGCATTTCAACAGAGTTCAGACAAAAGCATGTTCCTATGAGGGGAACCAGAGTATTGTGAAGTACAAATGCATCATGAAAACACAGGATTGTTTGTATTAATAAACAATTTGTAACAGGGCAAAAAAGGTCCCAGCCAGGATCCAAGTCCCATCATACCTGACACAGTACAAACACATCCCCAGACATTTTTCTCCTGACACTGTTCTCCTAGATAATGTGCATGGAAGGAAAAGATCCTAGCTAGTCTGCTTTGCAGGATGAAACACATAGCTCTCAGGAGAATTTCACCTTGCAAAATAAATGAGCATGGATATCTAAAATCAGTTACATGTGTCATCTAAAAGCTAAGCTTATTTAATTTCTTGTACAGGCCAGAGGCTGCAGGAGAGATCTACCTTGCACTTATATCGCTTGTCTAGTTTCTTCTCACTTTCCCCTCTTCCATCTATCTATCTAACTATCTATGTACACACACACACACGCACAGAGGGGAAATAAATTTCTCCCTCATTAAACTGTTGCACAGGGACCTGGCGATCAGCTCCGAGATTGGTGAATGCATAAGCAGTATCCAGAACACCACAGCCAAGGAAGAAACCACGACTAGCCCTCTTCCCACCATCTCTGCTGACACTAGTAGGGTCACTCAGAGCAGTAGAAACTGCTGGAACCATCAAGATGCAGACTGACCAGCTGAACACTTGCCTTCCCATCTGTTTACACTGTAATCTCAAGGAAGAGTGTTCCTGGGGAATGACAATGCCCTCTGCATGCAGGACAGCCAAGTTGCCCAGCAGATGGGTTTCAAGTATGAACACTGGCCCTGGAAAAAGTGAACATTAGCTTTTGTTAACTCTGCTAGATCTGTCCTCTGCTTGTACATTCTTACTTGAGGCTCAACACTTGTTAAAGTATTTTATACTTAAGCTATAATTAATATAATATATAAACTAGTACAATTTAATTTGTATATTTCATATATATTACATTGATGTTGTATACAGAAATATCTTAACATTAGGCTTACTGGCCAGTCATATGTTCTTTGGCCTTAATGAATTTTCATTCAATAAGCAAACAAAAACAGAAAACCCCAAGAAAACCTCACTGATAAATGTGCCTGTTCACAGGGCTTTCACTAGCTGAGTTCAGAATGACAAATGAAAGACTTCAGATCCATTTTTTGTTTTCAATAAAAATCTTGTTTAACAGTGTCATGAATATTCATGTTTTTGGCACAGCTCCCAATTAAGCAAGAAGAGCCAGATCAAACAAGAAAACAACAGTCCACTTGGCTCTACAAAAGGATGCATTGGATTTTGTATGCTAAAGCATGCACTTAAAAAAAGGTACAAATCAAACTTTGCTGTTACTATGCTCAAAGGGAAATAAATTCCCCCAACACCAAAAGCAATCTCTTAGTATGCTAAAATAATAATGCAGGGCAGTAAGTAGTTACTGACCGATCCAAAGTCCACTGGCATCAGTAATGTGTCATATTTACATCACAGGAGTGCAAAGGTTGAGGAGCTGCTGGTTCGCAGCTGCTGCTCATGGTGGCAGTGGTGGAAGAGATGACCCAAAGCAGCAGTTTCTGGAGGCCCTTTGGCTAAAACAGGTGCACGGCCTCTGGCAGTGCCACAGAGTGGTCTGAAAGGTGCTGCCTGCAGACCTCCAACTCCTCTCCCCGGTGCAGAGGGGACAGGGTTATAAATTGTGCTTTCTCAGAGGCAATCTAGCAGCTGTCTGTGGTGGCCTCAACCAGTCCTTGTATTTAGGTAGGTCAAGGACTGGATTTGCAACTAAAGCTTGTGCAACGATAGGAGAGAGAAAATTACACCTAGCACAATTTTTTTTCTCCTAAGTCTTTGTATACTTGCATGGACGAGTCACAACCCCTCTCAGAAGGATCACCACATCTGTTGTGAGCGGGTTCAGTGTTATAGTCCCAGCATGCCAATGGACGTGAGAGACATGGAAGGACCGCCTGAGTGACAAAAGACTGCGGTCTCATTTAGTGCCTCTGGTGATGGCACCTTACTCCATGACCTACTGCTTTAACCACTTAGTACCACTTGCACCAAGGGAGTGTACTTTTATATATATTTATGGAACAAACACGTAACACCCACTTTATTACAATAAAGGATGAGAGACAACTTGTCTGGAAGACTATTATTTGAGAGAAGTCAGAGTCATTCTCACTATTATTATTTTCAAGCCTGACCACATGAAAATTTAATATACAAACACTGAAACTGTGATAACATTCTGTCCCCTCTCATCACATGCTGGAAAGCTATTATTACTCCTGTATAAGACAGCCCAAGCTGTATCATATCAAATGCAAGTCTCACATTGTGTTTAATCAGACAAGAGAAATTACAGCTCCAATTTCCATATTTCTCTCTCCAGTGAGAATGTAAGGAGTGGAAGGTGCAGATAAAGCAAAAAGATTAATAGGTTGCTTAAAGAGAAAGAAAAAGAAAGACTTAGCCAAACAGTTGGGTGTTCATGCAATATAAATCTCAAGTTCCAGTGCAACCAACACATTCACTTACACGAATTTACCCATATGAGAATATAAAGCTTAATTGAAATGATCCCATCAGGATCTGCACAAGAAGCATACTAAAAGTTAAACACAAGAATTAAGGTTCAGCTTAGGAAAAGCTGGAAAGCATCATCCTGTCTCTCTAGAGTGTGGAAAAAGGCATACATTTTACAGCTGCTGTTTCTCAATCTCTGTTCCACATATCCACATCTGACAGTTACACTTCTGCAATGACATCATACTTGTGCCTATAAGAAAATCTGCTCTAAATATATTTCACAGCAGGGCAGGGGTCCCAGCAAACGCTGTTCAGGGACTTGCGATAAGTCTATCTCAAGCACGCGCAACAGGTGGTCAGTGAAGCCGTTTGCTAGGTTTGGGAGCAGTCAGAAGGCAGCAGCGCATGCTCTTTCCTGGGGTAGCAGTGCCGAGACAGCCTTCTGCACGCATATACCCACTGACTCGATGGAGGAAGAGGATGAGCTGTCTTCTTGCCCAATCAGTAATTAATGGAGTAATATGGATTGACTGTGACAAGGAGGAAACAGAGGATACTGTAGCGGAAAGAATAATGCAGAAACACTAGTCTAAGAACAGGAAGTTTTATGGTGATGAAGATGTGTGCCTGGAGCCCAAGTTTTTAATCACCTATCCATTCACTTGAGCTGGGCATCTCTACCCTACATTATATGGGCATCTTTGTTCTGGATCTCCTGTTTCTAAAGCATTTGAAACAGCACGAAGACACAGCACTCCAAAATTCCTTCCCATCTGACAAGTATGATTATGCAAGGCTCTTTACTCAGATGAGCAATCTGTACTCACAGAACCTGCCCCAAAATTGTTACAACTGTCCACATTAATCTGCCTTGATGTTATAAGGATTTGCGGACTCAAACATTGCAGAGTCACTTTTAATCACAGGTGACAATTAAGATGTTTAGATCAGGAAAAAAAACCCACAAGTCTGACTATTAATCACAATCAGCTTTACCTACCAGGTCAGGAACACTCATTTGGAATCTTACAAGAAACACTTCTCTAAAGGTGTTTTAAGCCGTAGATAACATACTAGAAAGATGTAAGAAGCATAAATGGCCAGATTTAAGAATTCCCTACTAAAAATCAATCCAGATTCCAATTTTCTCTGAAATACCTATCTGAAATGAATTCCCACACAAGGCTCTTTCCAGCTCTGAATGATGAAGCTCTAAAATGGAACAGAGAGTAGTTTGCCCTTTTTTTTTTTCCCCACATCATAGGAATATGCTCAGACTGAGTTCAACTCAATTTTTGTTTCTTATTTTTCTTTCCTTTTTATATTTACAGAAAAGAGAAATAAAAGATAAAACCAGTTATCCATTGACAAACACTTGAGTACATGTATATTTCAGAGTGGCAACTGTGCTTTTTAATACGATTAATTTCCTTATGTTTGTAAAGACTCAATTACTACAGTCCTCTTGCATTTTTCCCCCCTCTTCTTTCATGTTTCTGACTCTGAATCAGTTGAGTATTTGGCAAAAAGGCAAACCATAGAGCCAATGTAACTAGCCCAGGGGGCCCCTTAAGCACCATTTAAACAATTATCAAAGTAACATTCCTTATCCATTGAGACTTTTTTTGAGCAGGGAAGGACACACGGATGTTCATTTGCTCTTGCCATGAATCTGTTAAATTTCCTCCTTGAATAGCTAGGACTTAAATAAAAAGACATAATAGAAGTGAACAGCAGTGGGATATGTGGAGGCGGATATAATTATGCAACGCAACAGGACAATCATTGCCTTTCTGAACAATCAGAGCTTCCTAGAACAAGAAGTTCTTGACCATTTCCCATTCCCAGGAATCGCTCTTACATCCAGCCGAGTTCTAGCCATGACTCACTCTCATTTAGCACTACGAGAACAAGAGAGTTGTTGTGGCTCTTTCTATCGAGCCCTCTTACCTAATATGCCTACTGTACAGTGTTAGGCAAGGCACCCCCAGAAATGACACCTTCTGGTATTAGCTTTACTAACATGGAAGAAAGGAGTACTATCCCCAAACCAGAATAATCAAGTAATATTTAAAACCTAGCTAACCCTATGATTCTTTTACTTTAAAATAACTCTGCAGAAGGAGGAAAGTATCATCCGATTGATCAAATGGGTAAGCAATTAGACCCCTTTCAACAATATTCATTGCAGTACATAGCACATTCCCATTTGCAGGATTAAAAAGCATTTCATAAAGCAGGATCTTGATTTTAAAAGTTACTGCACATTTTTAACTTTGGCCACAGCACATACAGCTAAGTGCATGAATAGCCTTTTTGCAGAACTGGGGCTACAGCTTCAATCCTGCAAACACTTCTATCCATGCACAGCATTTTTAATGTCATTGCTCCCCATAGAATGGTCTATCAGACTAAATTGTGCTTGATTTTAGTGCAAGGTAGTACAGTCATTCCCTCACGGGAAATCCCTAATATAGTTAACAGAGATGAACTTAAGAGGTCTATAAAGATATTTAATGAGGTTCCATCTGAATCACTCTAAAAGCATATAGAATATAACACAGAACATGCAAGCCCCTTCTTGTAGATAAAAATTAGATATTTTTTTTTTTTAACTCTAAACCGCAAAGATAATTGCTACATTTATCAGATAATAGTGATAGGGAGCAGGGAGAACCCTAGGAAACACTTTCAGAAAGAATTTTTCCAACAGCATTTTTCCTTCCAAGAAGAGCCAGACCTAACAGCTCTCCCCCATGGGGATGGCACAGGGGCTGCTGGGTGTTAGGACTCGAAGTAAATCACCTCCCCTGCTGCGAGGGAGGAACTGTTAACACTTCGTTCTGCATTCGCATCGCTCCACACAGGCTTTGAGGAACAGCAATCTGAAGGGAACAGGGTAGCAGAGCCTCGTGGAGGGGACTGGAGCTACCAGAGTTTCATACAGCTTTTCATGAGACATTTGGGTTTTTTAAGGCAACAAAACAGAAGTACTAACGCAGGAAAAGAACTGCTACTCCCATCATTAGCGTTCAGAAAAAGGATAGGAGGGATTTTGAACAACTGCCAAAAGGTCATGTGATCAATTCAACTTCAAAATGGAGCTGTTTAAGAGCAAAAACAAAGTTAGCATGCCTCATCTGCTATTAGATCCCATTTCCCTTAAGCACTCACCAACACACAGTCAGGGACTGTTTCCACCCTGAAGTATTTGAAATCAAATTAAACACGGGTAGGAGTAAAAACAGAGTTGAAGTAGCTGACATAAAATTATGCGTGTGTTGAAAGACGAAACCAGTTATATACCAGGGCACTAGGCTTTCAGTTTATTGCTCTCTATCCACTACAATCATGACATATTTGCACAGCTATGGCATCCATTAGGTGTACGTGGTGAATAAAAGGAACACATTACAGTGGGTTTTATGTCAATGTTTACTTTGAGTCAGAAATAAAAACAGTTGTTACCATAGCAATGGACAAAGCACCCATCACCTGAGATGCTATGAAAATTAAAGAATGCAAACTATAGATGACAGTACAGCCATACTTTAACACAAAGAGAGATGAAGCATATTAATTTCTGAACAACTACTCAGGATTTCTTTAAAGATCTTTCAGAAAATATTAAAATTAACCAGCTGTCACTGTCTATAGCCAGCCGATAAAATCTTCACTCAACTATGTCAATATTTCTGCCCAGTGTTAATCTCAATAGCATTGTCTCAGGCAGGTAAGAGAAAACTTCTTAAGCAGTACCCTGAAGTCTTAGAAAATGGAGATTACACATCATCATCACACATTTCTGTCCAGGCTAGATTGCCGCTTGCAATATCCTTACTAGGGCTTTGAACACCTTGATTTAAGATACCAACACTCTACCACTAAAGTCACTGGGGAATTGCTTTGAAGCTCAGTATCACCTAGCTCAGACCCTAAGGGACCTAAGCCACAAGGCTGCTGTTACTTCCCTTCAGAGGCTCTGTTGCAAAGTTGAGCTCGTTAGGTCTGGAATCACCACTTTCCCATGTCATCACAAGCACAGCAGTACCCACCAGTAAATCAAAACCCAGTGTCACGGATTCAAGTCACCAACTTGAACGCTGCCACAATGTTACCTACAAGGTTGTTCGACCCTCCTGACACTACGGCTGACTTGTATAACACCGCCTGCTCTCTGTTCTTGTATTTGCCCTCAGCCTCTCTGTTGACACCAGCTCTGTCCTCTTCACAGTGTACTGAGTAGACAAACAAATTAAAACTTCAGCACCATCCTTTTATCATCTGCTGTCTCAGAAAACAGTATTACAAGACATGTAAGTGTACATTGTCCACCATCATCATCATACAACCAACAGCAACTAAGTACATACAAAAAACCAAAAAGGTTTGGTCATTCCCTTCTACTGCAAAACTGTAATCAGGCTGCTATGGAAGAGAAAAGCAGAAGCTGGTGCTCACATGGCCTCTCACGAATGTCTCAAATCCAGAGGGATAAAAAGCAGCCTGTGAATATTCTCATTACTTTCGACAGGACTAAATTTGGGTACATTCCTAAGTGACAGGCTCCTACTGTGGGTTGGTGTTTCCTTTCCATAGGAATAACTCTCTATGCAATCAGGGCTTTTTCTAAGCTAGACATAACCTCAAGCAGAAAAATATTTTTGTTGCTACTGGTGGTATTTCTACAACCTGCTGAGACCAGGCACACCAAGTGACTCAGTAACTCCAGCAATTAGTATCACAGCACCTAATTTTTTAAAAGCTATAGCAAAGCTCAGAGTCCTGAGTAAGCACCCATGCAATCCATAACAAAATTTAGTTTCCTGAAAACAGGATCCACAAATGTCCAATATGCCAAACAAGGAGCCCCCTTAGGCTGGTCAGCAACAACATTTGTGCCTTAATGATCACCTGTAGGGCTGAACTGCCTTCCCCAGCATTCATGGGACAAATGAAAGACTAAGTATGACTTTATGGTCTAGCATGTCAGGAACTTTATCTGTGAAACCAAGTTGTGATTCATGAGCCACAACTATTTCTGTGTAACAACTAATCGGGAAGGTTGAGGAATTGAGCTCAATGGTGTGTAAGTACCATATACTCCCTTTAATAAGCCTGCCTCTTTTGTACAAAGAGCTCAGTTTCATACCACTTTGGAAATCAAGGCTTACATCTTAAAGCCAGAACTTGTAAGAAAAAGCAAATCTTTTTAAGCAGCCTGACAGCTGATAATGCAGAGGGCTATGTCTGAAATGCTTCCCCCCCATTTTTCTTTTTTCCCCAAGATATGTGTTATTTCTCAAGTCTTCTTTTCCCTAGTCTTGCTGATGTAAGCAGCAATATTAAAACCTAAAATGATGATGTTGGAAATGATTAGGCTGTTAGTGCAAATTAACCCCCTGGCAGCTTTGCTACCAGAGACATTTTGTAACACACCAGGAACCAGACAAAGATGCTGAATTTCTTTTTAACCCCGTCTCATCTAAACTATGAATTAATCAGCTTTTCTGTGCATTGAAAGTCTATAGAAATGCAATTTTCTTTTTAAGAGAATAGTACACACAACAGCACACACCTCTCTGAAGAGGCAACACATACAGGGCAGGGTGGGATTTCAAGGAAGTACAGAGCACACCAATGGGGTACCAAAGGAAACAGTGACAAAAATTAGAGTCAAACGCTCTATACCTTCTAGGAAAGCTCCGCATTCTGTAGAAATTAACTCTTAAGTGCAGAGCAGCACTTCCCACCATCCCCATGCCTTCTGTGGAAGTTTTAACTGTAAAGTGCCATAAGAACATATAAACAAGTTAAGTTCTTTGTGTATGTGCTGTCACAAGTGAGGAGCAGTAGTCTGCCAAAACAGAAACTTCAATCTGATAGTTTCTGTCTTAAATAATGAGCCCCACAAGCACCAATAAAACAATACAGATAAAAACATCAGATTTTACAGTTCTACTGGGCCAGGTACCTACTCTTGGATTACTTCCCATACTTCCTCCCCATCTCAAATCCTCCCCCTGAGCTATGACTTGCTGATGTCCCTCCCAGTATCATTCCAGCAAGTCACTACTGCTTTTACAGCTTTAACAGATGCACTAGGTTTTAAACCCTTGCCATACAATTTTTCTCAGGGATACTCATTTCCATTCAGACCTACAGGCTCACACACTTTCTTGCTTACAGTGGTCTTGGAACCCAACAGCTTGTCAGATAATCACACTGAGGATTCCCAGGAGATTCCCTAATGCATCAGATCACAGCCTTTTTCAGACAGCCAGAAAACATTATCCTGGTTAAACTAAAATCCACTCCCAGTAGTATGAAATTTCCCTCCCTACTGCTGGTTTGGGAGGACTGAGGTTTATACAGTATGATCTTTTAACGAGCCACCATTGTTTCTTTCTAATTAGGCAAGTAACCAAGGATTTAATTAACTGTTGGAACTTGAGTCACACAAGTGGCTAACAGGCTAAACAGAAATTAAGTAGAGGTGCCTTATCTCATCTTTAAGCAGCCTTGCACATGCACAGGCTTTTGCAAAGGTCAGACAGAGCAGAAGCCAGCAGGAGACACACTGCACCTCAGAGCAGCGTCTCAAAACAGAAGAGTAAGAGCCAGAGACACCAGTGTGCATTTAGCAACACGTGCTGCAGTGTATTTGGAAAGGAACCCAGGAATGACTTCACTAGCTTGCCGAGATTGAAGGGGATGGTTAGGGAGACTACTTACAAGAGGGGATTTTAACCAATGTGAAGTTTCTGAAACTCGGATATGCACGTGCGTTTGCCAAAAGTCAACCAAAACCTTCAGCTCCAGCATTTGAAGCAGCATTAATAGCTAGCAATTCTCTGACTCACTGCTGATGCAATAATTTTTTTCTCTTCCATTTATGGTCAACCCCTACCACGGCCCCCATCAATTCCTTCTACTTCTCCAATCAACATGCTAGGGAAAGTTTTCAAACACACAAGCCTGAAGCACAAAAGTCCAAATGTGTTTTATAGCTGGGTTATATAAAGTTATTATATAAACTATACATATAGTTCAGGTTTGTCTACACTCAGCTGACTGGATTTCATGTTCAACTGAACACACACTTTGGAAATGCCCGCTTTCATGATACAAAGAACATTCCTACAAGTGTTACACCACCAATTTAGTTAATTCTTGTAAGACTTCTGCATGATAGGAATTCCACTTCACAGGCAGCTGATCAGGGTGTTAAGGGTAATGTTTTCAAAAGGGAGGCTGTAACTTTTGATTCTCAGTGCTGAGTTCTCTACGGACTTCAGCACCATTGAACTTTACTGCTCAGCTCCTGAACATATCGTGGTCCATGGTCTCTTCCTGGTTCACTGGTTGCAAAGCTGTGCTCCAGCGACTCAGTCATGGTCAATCAGCAAATTACTTCCAAAGTAAGGAACACAGACTCAGCCTTCTAACAACAAATCCATAATTTGTATGGATTTGTTACATTTGTACTCTCAGTACTAAGGAGTACATTGCATTGGAGACATCAATAGAATTGTTCAGAAGGTTTCTCAAGCACCACGTTTTTTTAAAGGCTTTTAAAGAGGGTCAGGGGAAGAGTGCCTGTTTTCTCTTTTCTAGGTAGCTTCAATTTCAAGTTAATAATCAGTTCCTTTTAAAACTTTACCAAACCTGACTCACTGCTATCACAGACTCAAGCAAGCTCTTCACCTCTTCGCTTGTTCTGGTGAGAAGCACCTTTTCTCAATCTCTGTTTAAAGGACATCCTCACCAGCTTAGCATTTTTGAGAATGAGTCATTTGTTTGGAGGACCCAGCTGCTTCTAGTATGACACTGATGTCCATGAAAAGTGCCTGCTAAGGGCTAATGAAATTAAACTAACTGCAGTGGGATACCATTCTCTCAAAGTAGCATTAACACATTCTCCTCTTTGAAAAAGTATTTTTTACATCACAAATGCTTTTTAAAGTTATATTGGGAAATATCTACCCTTTTACTGTTAGTCTGTCATATTCTCTAGTAAATGACAATTAGGAGTACTTCAACAGACGATGTCCCCATTGCCTACTGAAGCAGAATAAAAAAATGATAGCACGATTGCTATGAATTTTTAACCACACATTTACTTTGGAGAAATCTTAACACCACACTTGTAAGGGGCTATTACACCTCGTTACTTGCAAAAACCATAATCCCCACAGCGTAACAACTTTTGTATGATTTACCGTCACTTGCATTATGTAATACACAGATACCCTACGGGGATCAGAGGCTCACTATACTAAATGATGCACGCAAAGCACGGCCCAGTCTCTTCCCTGAACTGTGTATAGTACAAGCAAGCAATCTGAGAAGGTGAAGATATAAGCAGGGATAAAATGATATGCCTAAAGTAACACAGTAAGTCCTGAACAGAAGTAGGAAGAGAATCCAGGTCTCTTGACTTCCTAATTAGTGCACAATAAGGACTAGACCATTGCCTTTCTTTCATTAACCTGTTCCACTGTAGATTTGTAGCCGAATTGTTACTAGTCATTCTACAGAAGGAAAAACCAAAAAAAATCAGTAAGAATTAAAGTTTCACAAGGCTAAACACTAGACAACAAAATATATAAACCCTTCATCAATGAAATATATAAAACCCCTTCAAGCCATAATTCAGAGCTCTGAACACTTTTGCAAACCACCTCTGGCCTATCACCTGACTTTATGGGTCCTACCAATACCATAAAATGATTTGGAAACCCCTTTGATGGGCTGGAAGACTGGGGAAGAGTTTCTCCAGTTTCTCTGAACCCTGATTAAAGGTTCATAAGCAAGCAAATTGCTTTTATTTTCCAGTCTTGACTTAATAATTGACTTTACTGAAAAAGAGATACAAAGAAAAATGTGAACAGAATAGTCTAAAACATCTTAGCAAGTTTGCATTTTGTTTATTCAAGATGGAAACATGAATGGAGAAACTGTATCTCAGGTGAGAACAAACAGCAGTTTGCTACCCAGAGTGCCTGAGACGTGCTTTTCTTTATACAATGTAAGAATTAGCCACTTGCAGTTTTATCTATGCCTCAGAATACAAGATGTACATCTAAAGAGAAGGTTTAAGGCACTATAAAAAGAAATCTCACTTTCAGAGGCTATATCTGTGTTATTTTTTATATTTGTGCAATAGGTAAAACTGTGGGTCTAAATTTTTGAAGACGAGACCTTCTTTTCAATTGAAAATGGAACATGAAATAATGAGACAACAGAAGCAAGTCTGAGGGCTTCAAACTCCTCTCCCTTCAGATGTCAACTGAAACGCTTTTGTGTGGTGAAGTAACTTTTAAAAATTTAAATAATGCAAAGCTGCATAGGAAAAGAAAAATGTTTTGTTGTGATTCATACCTGGAGACACACATGTATGCCCAGAAAAGCATCCCATCAAATCATTCTGTCTCTCTTCATGTCACTCTGAGCTGCATTAGTTTTAAAATATGAAGCAGTATAAAAAAAGCACACTCTTCATTTCACAGTTGGAAATTAGCATTCCATTTACTGTGGAAAATAGGTACTTGCGATAATACATCCCGAATTACGGGTTAACACAAAACATAGAGTGAACTCAGCTCTGGTTTTGGTCTCATATATTCTGGTTAACTTCAGCTTCAGTTAGGCATTACGTCACTTGGGTTTGCAGTGATGCTATCACCATGCTGCAGCATTAAAAACTGATAAACCAACAATTAAGCACAGGTAAATTGCAGGGTACTAAAGGTTATTTCATCATAAGGTAAGATTAAAATGTCAGTATCTAAAATTAAATAGTAATTGCTTGAAAATGTTACTTCTGTTTCTTTTATGTACAGCAGGTAGAACAGCTGAGGGCAGTGCCAAGCACAGACGGCTCCTCTGAGCGGTTTACTCCCTAGGGAGGCTCAAAAAGGTCTTCCATGCAAAACAGACAGATTTAGTGCTGGAGATCCCCCTTTTCCATGACCAGTTCCTCCAAAATAGCTATTTATGGCCAGATCACAAGCTAGTCGTTGAAGTATTGAGATTTACAAGCAGTACACCAATGTTATGATCATAACTACTTTTTCTAGCTATGGCTATTCTGTAGTGCTACTCTATGTGTGCATCTTCCTCTAGGTTTTTAGCTGTTCTCAATACTACCTAACACAGCAGTGCTGTCAATACTCATTAGGAACTGACATATAAAGCTGCCTCAGCTGATGGGTTTAACAGCTTTCCTCACTGCATTTATCTTTTATATCCTTCTCCAATCTGTAGATTTATTATCACTACTAATTATCCATTGTCTTGGGTTGATTTGTTTGCTGGACAAAGGTAATTCAGTAACACCGTTTACAACCTACATCCTTTCAGGTGCAATGAGCTGCACTGCAAAATCTGTAATAAGAAGCCTGAGGGGACAAAAAAGCACCACTGTTTTTCACCTCTTTTCTCTAATCAGGACAGATAACAACTTCATCCCCTTTCTCTTTACTTATCCTGCTCAATACCTCCTGTAAATCGGGTTATCTGGTGGTTCAGCACCTTGTAGACTGAGTTAGAGATTAGCTGCTGCCCAGCAGAGTAACATAAAACACTTAGCGCTCCCACACCTTTTGCTTTGGCCCTGTGCTGACAGTGCTCTGCCAGATCAAATGTGGCATGTCACACCATGAAGAACAGATGGAAGGATCCTTTAATGGTGTAGTAGCTGGAAAAATATTTAGAGCTACAGAACAAACACAGCAATGCACACAGGCCAACCTTTTCAAAGCTGCCTAATACATTCAGCTCACCAACTCCCCAGTACTACAAATAGAAATTAAGTGCCCAGCTTCCTACCTACCTTCAAATATCTCAGCATACACATGCAGCTACGTGTTACTTTCTGAAAGTTAACCTCACAAGAACAGCTTATTTTCAGTATCGTTATGATTTTTCCCCATATTTGTAGCCTGCTGGGTGTAAGGGCAGTTCATAAAAGCATTCAAGAACAGGGTCTTGCCCTAAGGATTTTGCTTTCTAATCCTTACAGACAATATACACAAAATGATGACTCAGATTAGAAAAGCTTGTGTGCACAGCAATTGGTGAAGCAACAATCAATCATGATAGCTTTGCTGAAGCCAGTGGTGGTAATTTAAAACAGCTCTGGGAAGTGCACAGAAGACCTAGATGATCTTTATTTTAAATATTGCTAGTTTTTTTGCTTTTCTGTCCTACACTGATGCTACTTTTCGTCTGTTCATAGTTTACCCAACTGCTAGAGGTAACAGTAATTTTCCTTACTAAACAGTCAGCAGTAAGTGTAATTCATCTCTCTTTTGGGGCCCAGAAATCCTTCACAATGGTAGGAATGCAGTGCAATATTTTCTTCCCCCTTCTCTATTTCTTCAGCTCTTTTATCAAGATTTTCCCATTCATATTACTGTTGATAATATGTGGCAAACCTGAAACCCCTTCCATCAGAGGAAGACAATGCCTTTTAGGAACAGGACTGAAACAGGCTTGCCACTCCTGAGAGTGATGCTGACCAACTGTTTGCATTTTGCATATAGAAAATGCCTGTAAAGACTTACCAGAGGTGACACAGCAGGACAGGAACAGGCCTGTGAACAGAACCTATATCCTATAACCTATCAGTATTGTTTGAACTGCTTTCACAATAGCCCTGTGCTGACTAGATGCAAGAAAGGAAGGTCTGTGTTTGTTCAGACAGTGCTCCTACTGCGTTAATGTACTACCGTGCATAATTCGCTTCACTCCCTGTCATATTAGTCATTCTCTTTGACTTTCCTGGTGTTCTTGGGCTGATAAATTTATAGATACAGTAATAGGATTCTGAATTAAGACACAATTTAAGAACACAGTTTCAATTGCAATGATTTGTGGATATGAGGTCATTTAGTCCAGTCTACTTTCCTTTTGCCAGAGAAGATTTGTAGCTATTATTTCCCCCCACCTAAAGCAATGATCACATGCTGTTTGCTTCAGCACTGGATGTTGCAATACCTCAATGAATAATATAAAAGAAGCAGAAAAAAACCAAACCCACTACGCCTGGGGATAGTGTGTGGTGTGTTTTTCTTTAGGATGATTAAATGTGAATGCATGTCATAGGACATTGGGATTGCTCTGCCAGGAACCCATGAGTAGGAGAGCATACAGCCCTCTATCTAACCAGGCAAACGGCCACGGAGAAGGTTAAAGAAGCCCCTAGGCAAACCCAGCATGTGCACTGGCTACTCCCTGGCTGCTGTATTTGCTTGGCTTTTTTTTCCTGTAAGATACAGGCACTTCATAGATTCCTGGGTCAAATTCTACATTCTTTCACACCTAGGAAGTTTCACGGAAGACAACAGATTTCCACAGGAAATCTGAGGCAGGAAGCTGAACTTAGCTTTGCCAGCTTTCACCAGCACTCCGCCACTAAAACCACAAAAGAAACCTTTGAGGTTGACAGAATGGGCCACACAGTCCATGCCTCAGGGGACAGTCCCACATGACATTCACCAGTGGGTACCAGCTGTCCCTTCCTATTGCAGTGTCAGGAAAACAGTTAAAACCATTTCCTTTTCTTTTACATGGAATTACCCTCCTGTACACCTTAAGCAAAGCTTCCATCTGATGCCTTAACAACTGCACAGATCAGCATCTATGGTAGACACAAGAGACTAACATGCCTGCAAGACAAAGTTTTCAAAACCAAGACTGCTTTGGAGCATCTCCCATTGCTTTTCTTGCCTTTGGTGGTGGAGACGACGAAGCACGCTGAACAGTGCTGATTTTAGAATGTGAGTCAGCCCTATACTACTTCTCAAGACAATGACCACCTGCCCATCCCCATTGGAAGCAAGCAAAAGCCATTTAAAAATAAAATCTCGGTCTCTTCAGCCTCTTGTGTTCTTGTGTATGGTTCAAAGTAATTTTAAGCAAAAATACAAATCCTCTTTTCATCAAAAGGGTGTTTCAGCAAGAGAACATGGCCTGAGCTCTGCATTTGTGATAACACAGAACAACCAATATACCAACAAACGTCAGACTACTCACTTCAAATAAATCAGTCACCTGTCCTCAAAACCAAAGCCAATCCATTTTGTCCATAATAGCAAGTCACACAGGCAACTACGGACGTCCCACATTACCATCTCTATCTATTGCACCTCTCAGCATGCAAATGATATTCTTGCCTAGGCAGTCAGATTCATTTCTGAGCAAAGACATACATCACCAGATTTCAACAAGCTTGTTTATCTTCAACTTGCTTTTCAGGAAAATAAAGACTGTGACACAGACCTTCAAAGGGTGATCCCGTCTCCCATCCACCCAGCAAACACCCAGTTCATTGCCTTTGGATTTCTTCTTTCACCAAAGCTATGCTTGGTATGTGGAAAAGTATTCTGTCTCTACTACTTTGTGAAAAAGGATTTTCAATAAAAGATAAGCAACAGCATCAGAAAAGACTTCTATAACGGAGGTTTCACTAGTAAACAGGTGTCTGGGAGATTATCTCACCAACTTAACCAAAGCTGCAAACATCAGAATGATTCTGGGATGACTAAAATCCCCCTTTTTTAAAAATAAAAGCCTTTATCTGCCAAGCGACACTTCCTGTTGTAAAGGCTATTCTCCTCAGTAGTTGTCAACTATGTATTAGTCTAATTCATATAAGCCTTGGAAACAAATACTTTCATGTGCAGAATCTTTGGGGAAACTGATTCCCTGAGGCTTTAAAGAGCAATTGTTGCTTATCACCGTGGAAATTTCCCTTGAATTTAAAGCCTGGTAACAAGGAAGAAAAAAAAAACCCAACATACATCACATATTTCAGTCATTAACAAGTTTCCCAGTCTTTGCCATCCTCAAAGGATTTTCATCTGATCGGAAGGGAAACTGCTAAAGCAGCAAATAAAAGGAAAGTGATCTGACCCAGTAAGACAGTTCTTGTGTTCCCAGGTCCTGATTCACCACTCCTGTCCAAAGTAATGGCACTCACTTCTAACAATGCCTTACAATCAACAGCAATATCAAACACATTAGGCCTTATTTTAAAGGGTGTATGTGTTGGCAAAGACAAGTGCTACTTAAATACAAGTAGATAGTTAAACCCCTCCCTAAAGAGCTCTCATAACAAAACCACTCTGTGTGGGAGAGGCAAAGCACCGTCAGAGCACTTAAAGAAAAGCAGGTAATTGAAGTTTTGCTACGTTTAAACTCCATGCCTGTGCAATAAAAACCTGATTTTAAAAGCCCTGTAAAGCAGAGAACTTTTCTGGTGCCTTACTGTCTGTCACTGTGCAGAAATGGCCCCACTAAAGCAGCGAATTGCCGTGTTTTGTACGTCATTGCATAATGGGGGCATGCGATAAATGGCATGGCACACGTTAAAAGCCTCCTAGTGATGGAGGCTTTCAATCCTCTTCACAGTGTTCAAGGAGGAAAATAATGTATTTCAGTGACTAGAAGCAACCTTCAGTGTGGATTAACTTCAAATTGGTTGAGATTCATCCCATGTTCCCAACATCTTTGTGTGCTACCACATTAGAAACTTGCAAAAACAACTTACTGTACCTGAGTATGAACTGATCCACCGTAGAATTGTTCGCAACTGTCACATAAACATTCACAACCTCTCCTTGTTTGACAGGCTTCGAGGGCAACCAGACAACAATATTACTATCCAGCCGTAGCTCTGTTAGCTGAGAAGTCTCCTGGCCTCGATAGAGGCTGACAGATCCAATCCTCTGTAAGTGGGACATGGCTTCATCCATGCCATCTTTTCCTGGCCGGATAGCATTCCCCTTCCTTATATCCTCGGCAGTACACTCTCCCTTCTCGTCTCCCGGTTGGATAGTATAGTAGAGCTCCACAGGGCTCCCTTCAAACTGATCCGGTGGCTTCTTACGGCCTGTGACAACCGTGGGGGGGTTAAACCAGCTTGGCAGGAGCTCCAGCTCTGCCACACACAACCCCAGATCCCCTTTCAGCCTGCAGCTGCCTCTGACTTCCCGTGTCTCTCGGAAGGCAAACACCCGCAGGCAGGGCAGCCGTTCCGTAGTGCTATAGTCATCCCAGTCCCTGCCCACGATGTAGAACAGGACCTGGACTTTGGGCTTGCTCAGGTAAATTTTGTCGCTCATTATGTAGGCCTTAAGTTTCCAGTTATAAGTAAACTTGTTGGCAGATCCAAAAAAGTTGGAAGTTAACATTAGGTCCTGGGGCACAACCTGTTCAACAGAAAAAGGTCCATAGCTGGCATTTAATATTGGTGGTCTCTTGGCTTTATATGGAAAGAACGATTCCACCCTGGACTGCAAACTGGAATTTCTCATAAAGTCCTGGTTGGCTTCTTTGAGAAAGAAAGATGTCTCAGCACTGAAGATCCGATAGCTCACACGTAGGTATGTTGGTAATGAAGAAAATCTCTGATTATTGTCCAAGATCCCTCGACACTCTGTCACTAATAAAAGAAAAGGTGATGTGAGTTAGATCAAATCTGCTTATAGGTTCAAAGGGACATTTACCGTAATTTTAGTGGAGCTACCTGGTAAGTTAGGGACAAGCATTATTTCATGCAAAAAATATTCACAGCGTAGCTACATATTTAGATGTAGCTAATTCTTTTTTGCCTTATATTCACAAAAGGAAAAAAAAGTGCAGGCTTTAGTGCTACCTTGCATTTAACTATGATAAATGTTTTGTCACACATGCACACGTACATACACAGGTGATGTACAAAGGGTTGTGTGCAGCACCATCAATTATTCATACTCGCAGAGGGAGTAGGAAGAGGAAGATTCACATAGCAGAAGCAATGCTTGTCCCAAAAGCCATTTTACATGGCTCAACCAACTGCAGCAGTGCTTTGCTAATGCACAGCAAACACAAAGTACTCAATAAATACTTTGACTATCACCTGGATGAGAAATAAATAGGTTACCTGTCACTCCCATGCAATGTCTCACCTCCCTAACAAAACGTCAAGCAAATTTGCATAAGCTTGCACACACCAATTCTCTTAAGGACTGGCCACAAATCAAAGTCAAAGCCTTCCAAAAGCAATTCCGTAAGTAAACATGGTGTCTTAAACCACCCATGTGCTCACCTTCCCCACTTTTTTACCGGTCAGACCATCCCCTTCTAAACTTTCCACCCACTTGGAAAGTTCTCTCCTGTCTTTCCAATCTTTTGTTCGGTTACAGCATGCGTAAGGTATTCAGTACGTTGGTACGGTCCACTGAATCACAGCCCCCGAAGGACTGCTTATCGCTATCCCTGCAGGAACGCTGGCCAGGAGATCAAAGATAGTTTCTGTTCTACAGCCAAAGACAGAAACTGCTTTTCTAAGAACTGACACACACACCGTTTCGCTCTTCCTCCATCAAGAAATCTTGCTCTCATATTGCTATTTCTAGCACTATGTTCTACGCCCCTCTAAGTTAGAAAGCTGAGGTACTGTTGATACTAAGTTATTTAAACACAAATGCACATCACAGGCCAGAAATATTTCAACAAGTGCTAATATATAAGATGCACACAGAGAGAAATACATACTGTCCAATTTTAAGTTTCAGCTGAATATCAGATTCCTTTTGACCTAAATGTTGTTTTCCTATTATAAAGATTAACAACATATAATGTTGAAAGACAAAAATTATTACCTAATTAGGGTAGATAACAGAGGACAGTTAAAATACATGTAGATTACATAATGCTACTCACAAGCCTCCTTCCTAACTCATGCTGAAGAAATTAACTATAGGTACAGAAAGTAAATAAATGATGATGCATCTAGTGCTAGACTGTCTTTAGAATTTAAAAACAGACCTTGCCCTCAGACATATGTCAGTTCCAATGACCTTGGGGAATCCCATCAGAGTCAGGATTTAAGGTTCTGTGTAAGTTCAGCTCTTCAAAGAAGAAAGGCAACCTTTCTTGGGTTGCAAAAAGGGCAACGCATGACGCACAGATTCATCTGAAACTCAGGAACACCTAAAGATCTCTAAAAAGCCCTACAGAGACAGACTCTTTTATCAGCTTTCTCACAAAGGTCTGCAGCTTGAGGATTTTTGCAAATAATAGATTCACTATCCTTCTAGCATGTCTGGCTGCTAGCATGCTAATTATGCAGTCAAATTTAATTAACTGTTTTCAACTAATAAATAATCAATATCTGTCATTACAGCAAATGACTTCCCCTCACAGACAACTTCACTACAATCCTGTTGAGTGAGCACACAGGTAGTGCACTGGCACTACTCAGTGCTGGGAAAACAAATAGCTTTGGAAGGCAGGTGTTAGGCAATTAAGAAAAAAGGAAAGAAACAAATGTGGAGGAGGGGGAAATCAGAGTTCTCAAAGGACAGCAGCCATAAATTTGAAATAAGGAATTAAGATGTGTTCACTCGTTTAATTCATGCACCACCACTGGATGGTAGAGATTGTTCTCATAAATGAGCAAGCTGCCATGACTGGACAAAAATAAAAAAATTAGAAGGCAAAAAGAGAAAAAGAAAAAAAGGTAAGAGGCCTGTCAATGAAAACACCAGAATGTAGTGAATTACCAGCACAACACCCTCTCTGTCAAGTAGATTCACATTTAAAATATAACATCAGTTATATTTTATCACTGTTACAATCCTGTAAGTCTCCAATCCTTGGCACACATTTTAATTCTGCTGGAAAGGAAACTACAAATGCCACCTCCTGAGCTGACTGGTTTCCCCTTAGTTGAACCAAAGTATTAGTCTGTTAGGGTTACGTCCCAAAGTGCTGTAACACTGAAATAAGGAATGCAAAGAAGATCCACTTTGGACCACAGACCTTTCAAGAAAACAGCAAAGCCTACGTATTCCTTCTGGTCCAGGAGCAGAACAGGAACTTGGTTTACTAAACAGTAGCAGTTTGGTCTCACTTTCCTCTACTAAATCCCTTCACCTGCCCTGGATGAGCCTGCTGAGATTTGGTCAGCTTCCTGCAGCCCTGTGCAAAGCGCAATCATTGACATTTACGTGACAGATACCACCATTCTTTGAAAAACACCTGGTTTGCTACACAAGAAGTCAGCTTCTTACTGGTCACTTTGGCTACTGAATTTGACTTCACAAATCATTAGAATGTCTTTATTAGGCATCCTCTTGTCTCAGGCCAAGAGCCTTGTAATATTAGAGGGAAGCAAGCTCTAGTTAAAGAAAGCATATAAGCACTTCCGTGAACCTAAACATTAATTGACTTAAGCACAAAGGTACATTTTGCTGAAGCGTTTCCATGATTAGCGATACTCTAGATTTGGCACCATTGCTACTGAAGAATACCTTTGGCTTCAATAGCTCTGCAAAAACCAGAAATAAACTCAGCAGGCTGCAGAGACAAGTGAACTCTGATTTCAAAGAGCTGTTGATCGGAATCTATGCTTGAAACTTAACAGCTGTTTTTCTGCAATTCCCAAGTCTTTTGCTGTAGCACATTATTCTCAGACAGACAGTGGTCTCATTTTTTGCAGGCACTCCATTTATCCCAGATCAATCACACGGATGAGGTATGTAGGACTTGGCCCAATATTAAGAAAAACAGCCACGCAACTTCCGCCTTAATAAGCTGAAGGCAAACAGCAAAACCTATGTGGTCAGACTAACAGCAAAAAGAAGAAAAAGCTTTGGTTTTTTTATTGTAGTCTAAAGATTTCCACCCACTTTTGTACCATACATAACAGAGTGCTATATTTCTATAGTGGTGGCTGTACTTTGACATTTAAGCACTTTAAGCCTTTTACTGATAAAACAGGTAGTTAAAGTTGTCCATTTTATTTTAGAATCCCAACCATGTGCATCAGCAACTACATGCCATCATGTAAAGGATTTGTTCTATACTCTTCACCTCTACCCAATAACCTTCATGTCCTAGTATAATTAATTACCAATGTTTCCAAAGAACATTTTTGTATGCTTGATCAGCTCAGCTACAAAATTCTTTAATTTACCAGAGAATCTATTTAAACAAGATGCCAAGGTTTTTCTGAGTTTAAAATAGTAACTTGTGATATAATATAATCATTTAGTATAAGATTACTTTATCTACCTGAAAAATAAATAGACTGCCTGTTGGGGGGGGGGGAGGGAAGCCATGCCTATCAGTGCTTTCAGGTGCTCTGGAACAGATTTCTCCATTTTAAACTTTTTTCTCCTCAATCACTGAAACACATTTCCAGAGGTTCATGTTAAAGCAAGGTGTAAATTTAAGCATTTTATCCCTATGACAGTACCAGTTGTGGGAGCAATATTTCACTGCCAGTTCAGCTTCTTATGTAGGCACAATTGTATCAGTAAAATGAAACTGGGTCTCTGTGACCCAAGTGCTATAAGCACGTTTATACAAATATAACTTACATCATGGAAGTTGAACTTCCTCAAACAGTTTAGCTAAAGGGTGTAAATATCCTGAGAAAACCCTCGATGCTTTATGTAAGAGTCCTGATCCTTAAAGAAAGATGCTTGTGACCTTCCAATTGCATTCAAATTAAGTGAAACTCCCATTTCATTAGGGTTTGGCTGGGTGGTGTTTTTGGGTTTTTTTTGTTTTTTTTTTTTTTTTGTTTTTTTTTTTTGTTTTTTTTTTTTTACAAACTGAAATGGAAATCAAGAATATGGGCAAGGGTGAGAAAGGAAATGCAGAAACACCGTTTCTGTACTGAAGACTAACTCTGATTACAGCAGGCCTGACTTACAAGTAGGCAGTAAGTGCTTTACCCTTCTACATTATCAAATGAGAGTTACAACTTGTCCAGAGATGAAGTCCAGCATGGAAAAGATTAAGAACCATCAAACAAAGCTAGTATTAGCCAAGAACAAAAGTTAAAGCTTACGAGCAATTACTCCTCCTTTGTAACAGCCTGGTGACTTTTTAATCCTTCTTCTGGCATCATATGCTTCTGCAGCACTTCATCTGAACCCAAACAGGCATCTGTTAAGCACATCACTGGCTCCAGTGTGACAGTCCAGCTCAAATTCCTATAACCTAGCAAGTTCATTTTTGGAGCTGGATATGAAACAGTGAATTCTGATCTGTATTATTATTTCTTGGATTCCAGTGTAAGAGGAATTTTCTTTGAGGGGATTTCATATGGAGCTGGAGCCCTGGGTGCTGGATTCACTGGAACAGTCATAAAAGCTTAATATTTTTTAAGCCATTCTTTTATGAGGTTGGTTTGAAACAACTTTCTTTTGGACTGGGAATTAAGGGTTTAGATTGGGGGTGGGAGATTACTGACCAATGGCCATGTCTCTTCACTGACTGATGTTTGACAAGCCACTGAGCCTTCAAGGGAACCATCTGCCCGTCCCCTCAGCCAGAAGGCTCCTAGCCAGAGAAAGCCAGTGAGAAGCAGAAGACATCTGCCTATGCAAAGGAAGAGTAATGCGAGAAGCTCTCTCTGCACCTTGTATGGCCCTCACAAAGGCACATTTATAATTACTCCTTCCAGGAAACAAACCATACGAGAAGTGGTAGACAAATTTCTCTCTCTTGTGTTCTCCTATTACCCTAGCACATCAGTACAGCTGAAGCTTCCACCAAGAATTCTGTAACTTTTAAGGCAGGATCTTCTCCTTCCTTTTTATAACAGCTTTACCCACTGCCTTGTTCCTCCATTCTTAAACATAGCTATAATTGAATGCTGTACCATATTGATTTTTTTTTTTGCCCATATTCCATGCCACTAGAGTTCCAAGAAAAAAAAACAAGCTAATATTAATTTACAGCACCACCACCACCTAACATTCTGCAAATCCTGTCAATATTATCCCCCCTTCTTACATGGGCTCCTATTCCCATGCTGCCCCTACACCCAGAGAGCCTAACCATACTATAAGTGTGTTATACAAACCATCCTCTCACAAAAGTCCCCACCCTTGAATTCTCTTCTGCAACTCCACCTTCCACTACAAACCTGTCCTGCTCTTGCACAGCAAATCACATATTCCAGCTCAGGAAATACAGAGTAAGGAAAGAATAAAAGTAGAAAAGATGCACTTAAATCAGCGCAGATGTTTCCTTCACCACAAGATGTCAACAGCTATGTTTTCTGGTTCATCCTCCCGTAATTTTCTATACTGGCACCACACTTAGTGACTTCAGAGTGTACAAAATCTTTGTAGCAAGTATTTCGCTTAGAACTAGAGCTCAGCAAATACTGCAAGACTTCAGAATGACCTTAGTTGTACTCTCATCCCCTCCAAGTTCCCTTTTCTTAACATCTAGAAAAAGGAATTTTGCAGTTAGAAAGGCTGGGTGGAACTTAAAACCAAACAAGCTCAAATTCAGAATACAGAACATTTTTGACTGGGAGGTTGATTAGCCATTGCAACAAACTAAGGAAGGGAGCAATAGCTTGTCCGTGTCTTCACATCAAGACTGGATTCCTTTCTGAAAGGTACTTTTTTTTCCTCAGTACAAGTTACTGTTTAAGTACAGGGATAACTGGAGCCTCATGCTCCTTTCTGACTTAAAATCTATAGTTCTATGACCATTCAAAAAAATCAATTGGAAAACCTACATGACAGGGTAATTGCAGAAGCCATGTTTTCTATTTCTCCTGCTTGCCCATCAGATATGCTTTCTCATCCAGTGAGAGAACAGAGAGACTCTTTGACTAAATGCACACAGGCAATGTCAAGTGTCAAATGCTTATGGTGAATGCTTGAGACCAATTCGTGAAGTTAAATATAAACTATGGAAACAAATCTGCCAAAGAAATCCATATAGCAAACATTTGAGGGAAATTGCAGCCTATCCTCAAATATTCTGTGAGCACCCAACGAGGGCGATTTCGTCAAATAAATGATTGCTAACAAAATTATTTTCTCAGTTCTTTTTAGAATCCAGGTTTCATTAAACTGAGACCTGAAGCCCAAGGATAAGTTTATAATTGCAGTGTTTTGTTGATTGACCTGGGATGGCATATTCCTATTCACGTATATGGGAGTTCACACCCTTGATAACCAACCAGACATATTTTAAGCCTAGATGTAGATGGAACCTTATTTAGCCTAGATCAGAGTTCAATTAAACCACATCACAAAGATTGTCAGGAGACACTATAATCAGTTATTTTGAACAAATTTCCTATTTTATTTCAGTGGGACAGATAAACTTATTTCATTCAGTATATTGTTACATGAAAAACTGCAATAACATTCTATTAAATAGGTTTCTTTCACATACTGAGAGTATATCCTTAATGAAATTATCCTTTGTATCTTACTACAGCCAAAATATTCACTAAATCAACAGACATTTGTGGATGTAGTACAGAAGTGAACGCTTCCCCCATTCTTCTCCAGCAGAGGCAGAACATAGTCATTGCAGAACTGTCAGGAAAATGACAGAAGTACCTAAAACAATGAATGAACAAAGGTACACCAGGAACTTCTGCACTTCTTTAAAATACAAGAACAAGGGGACAGTCACTGAAACTAAGTGATGGGAATTCAAAGTGGATTTAAAAAAACATATTTCATACAGTGTGTGATTAGATGATGGAGCTCATTGCCAGGGAGGAAGGCACAGAGGCCAAGAACTTATCCAGACTTAAACTGACAATTTGAATGTTAGGAAAGATACGCAGACCATCTAGAGTAATGTCATTAACTACACGTAAAACTCCTTGTTTTAGTATTTATCTATTAGAAACCAGGATTAGACCTCTGCATTATAAAGCATTATCCAACATCTGTCAGGTTGTTCCATTTTCCTCAGGATTACTGACAACAAGCACATGTGTCTAAACCACAAATAGCTGTTTTGTGATACACAGCCTTTTCACAAATGGAGAAGAGAAACTTTAAAGTCTAATTTCGAAATACAATGAAAACTTCCAGAAAACCGCACGTTAGAAATGTATTTCCAATCTTTTAATGACAGCCTACGAGCTCCAATTTTTGATGGTCGTAGTTTTATGTATCTCACCCTTTGACTGCAGAAATTCCAAAATATCCTTTTATTGCAAACCTATCTTTTCTATCACCCTCAATTCATATAACTGAGACGTGTTAGTCAAAGACTGTCTGACATTCAGGACTGAAATCTATAAACTGTTTTCTCAGACTGGTTGATGACCTTAAAAGTCTGTAAAACAGTGTATATGCAAAGGTCAGCGAAGGTTTCAGAAATCACTCCCACTCCCAGCACTGACATTACCAAATGCCTGTACTGCTGAGGCCATCTGACATATTTAAGCTAGTTTACTGCTTAGAATCAAAGATAAATATCTGGAACTCAAAATCCCGCTAATGAAAGCTTTTGTTAAGAGAAGGTTTGGAAAACTTTTATATAGACACCATTCAGGTACTCAGGCTTTCTTCCCCTTGCCAGAAGCTGCAAATGTCAGTGTCCTGTGAGCAACATACAGGAGGTAAAATGTCATATGATGGCCTTTCGTTCCAATGCTGTTTGCCTCATTGTGGTAAACTCCATGGATTCTGCATTCATTCACTGTGTCAGCCCTAAAAGTCCAAAGCAATTAACACTTAAGCTGATTTTGTCTGATAGCTGTAGAGAAGAGAAGGATTTAGGACACCAGAGTTTATTCCCAGCTCCATCGAAAACACACAGTAGCCATAGGAAACCTCTGCAAGCCAGTTTCTCTAGCTGTGGTGGGTTGACACTGGCTGGACAGCAGGTGCCCACCAAAGCCACTCTATCACTCCCCTCCTCAGCTGGATGGGGGAGAGAAAAAAATATAACAAAAGGCTCGTGGGTCAAGATAAGGACGGGGAAAGATCATTCACCAATTACCATCACAGGCAAAACAGACTCGACTTCGGGAAATTAACCAATCAAATCAGAGTAGGGTAATGAGAAATAAAACCAAATCTTAAAACACCTTCCCCCCACCCCTCCCTTCCTCCCGGGCTCAACTTCACTCCCGATTTTCTCTACCTCCTCCCCTCCAGCAGCGCAGGGGGACAGGGGATGGGGTTTGCAGTCAGTCCACCACACGTTGTCTCTGCCGCTCCTTCCTCCTCAGGGGGAGGACTCCTCACACTCTTCCCCTGCTCCAGCGTGGGGTCCCTCCCATGGGAGACAGTTCTCCACGAACTTCTCCAACATGAGTCCCTCTCATGTGCTACAGTTCCTCATGAACTGCTCCAGCGTGGGTCCCTTCCACAGGGTGCAGTCCTTCAGGAACAGACTGCTCCAGCATGGGTCCCCCGCGGGGTCACAAGTCCTGCCAGCAAACCTGCTCCAGCATGGGCTCCTCTCTCCACGGGTCCTGCCAGGAGCCTGCTCCAGCACAGGCTTCCCATGGGATCACAGCCTCCTTCAGGCATCTACCTGCTCTGGCATGAGGTCCTCCACAGGCTGCAGGTGGATATCTGCTTCACTGTTAACCTCCATGAGCTGCAGGGGGACAGCCTGCCTCACCATGGTCTTCACCATGGGCTGCAGGGGAATCTCTGCTCTGGTGCCTGGAGCACCTCCTTCCCCTCCTTCTTCACTGACCTTGGTGTCTCCAGAGTTGTTTCTCTCACATTCTCTCCCCGGCTGCTGTTGCTCAAGTTTGGGTTTGTTTTTTTTTTTTGCCCTTCTTAAATGTTATCACAGAGGTGCTACCACTGTTACTGATGGGCTCAGCCTCGGCCAGCAGCAGGTCCGTCTTGGAGCCAGCTGGCATTGGCGCTCTCAGACACAGGAGAAGCTTCTAGCAGCTTCTCACAGAAGCCACCCCTGTAGTACCCCGCTACCAAAACCTTGCCACGCAAACCCAATACA
This sequence comes from Aptenodytes patagonicus, assembly GCF_965638725.1. Classification (NCBI taxonomy): domain Eukaryota; kingdom Metazoa; phylum Chordata; class Aves; order Sphenisciformes; family Spheniscidae; genus Aptenodytes; species Aptenodytes patagonicus. Next base: position 4,688,171 of record NC_134963.1, read on the forward strand.
CTAGCAATGAAATGAGAGAAGCTATCACTAAGTTTGATTGACTTGTGGTTAAAAAACACATTGAGTTAATCAGACAAGACACTAGGTAAAACACTGTCTTTTTTGCTTTCTTTAAAGCAGGCAAAAATAACCCAGTGGAAGTCACAAAGTGGACACTAAGTAGACAATATGGTCAGGATTTTCTAACTTAACCAGTAACTTTTCAGAGATCTGGACTGTTTATCTCCTACTGAAGACACTCTGCTAAAGAGGTCTAATTTTCATGGGAGTACAATTACATGAGACACAGGTCCCTGCAGAGCATGTCTCAAATTTAGCCCTACAAGACAGCTCACAAACCCCCCCATGAAATTTTAAACCTTGGCCAGAACGTCACAATGGCCAGTTACATGAATATCACAGATTTTATTTTTTTAAAATTACTGAAGTGTCATAAAAATGGGGACATGTAAGGTGTAAGTTACAAACATGAAGCAAATCGTTCTGGCCTTGGCAATGTATCAACTCCTTGTCCTGTGTCTCTTTCTCTAGTTTTTAATAGCACTGTGCTTTCCTCTGCTGTTTAAGTCTTTGTTAGATGCTGATAGGCACTCACTCCTCTGTTTAGACATTAAATTGCTTTACACAGGCTCCTTGTTTAAGAAGAGATTAGGGTCCTAGAGCCTGAATGGTGCAATTTGCTCAGCACTCTCCACTGCCACAAAAATCAACAAGAACAGAGATTACAAAGCTTAGTGTGAGTAGTGCTCAGATCTGTGCAGGATGGAGCTTTCAGCTACACAGGTGTAGAAAGAGGACACAGAGGACTCAAATTACAATGCTTTTTCCCTTACCACTCAGTAAGAAAAAGGGAGAATACTTTTCCTTGTAAATAGGTACATTTTGAGAAGCTAGTTAAAAATAAAGCCAACCAGTGACAAACAACAGGACTTTGTATTACATTAGTGCCAAAAGGCCCACACTGAGATTCAGTCTCCACTGTGCTCTGCATTACACAAATATAAGGGGTATTACTCAAAAGAGCTAGGTACAACCTGGCAGTGAGTAATTCCAAGGCTAAGAAAAAAGGATTTCTTACCATCAGATATGGACCAGGCTTTCCCTGGGGTTAATAATATACTTTTAGCATACATCTTGACATGTTCATAACTGGCATCTCATGTTTCAGGGCCTGTATTCTCAGGGTCCTGGATTCTGCCATGAAATAAACCCCTTCCAGACCTATCATCCCACCTCAGCAGTTAAATACACAACAAATGGAAGAATTTTTCCCACCATCTAGATAGGGAACCAAGGCAGTGTAACTAAATTGAGTTTTCCAGGAGTTTCTATCAAAGCTAAGCACAGAAGTCAGACACCTTTAAGACTCGTTTGATGTCGTTATCCACAAATCCAATCCTTCCATTTCCAAACCTCCTTAACACATAGATTGATAACAAACATATCAGAAGCTGCACGATTTTTTTAGAGGTTGGGCAATTTAAACTCGTTCCTGCAAACAGCCAATAATCCCACGCAAGCCAATGGGAACACTGCAGCAACAGGAATGCCTGATCTGTGAAAAGCGTTGCAGATTTGGGCATCACATCTGGGAAAGAACTGTTTTCAAGATCATGTATTTAAAATAGACCTTGAAGCACCATGTCATTGGAAATGCTGAAATACGTTATGAGACCTGTTTCTTAATGCAAATTCCCTATGTTTTAAAGGCAATCCAAGTTATCTTTAGGCCCAATAACATACCAACTGCCACATGGATTCTCTGGAGTTTTGTTTACATGGCTGAGAGTTTTCCGTACTCCAACAGACTATGCATCGGCAACGCTCAGATACTTGTGACAGAGCAAAACCCCTCCCAGATAGCAGTTTCATTTCTTCAGTAGCACTTTCCTTAAACCTGTCATCATAATGAGAATGTTTACACAAGAGCACTGATAACTGACTGAAGGGGCATGTGACTTGGATTAGTTGTAGTTTTAAACAACTGCCTTCAATAAACCTTTCAGCTTCCTATCTTATGGTCTTGAGGGAGTTTTACTTTTCAGAGGAAGAAAAACATTATTAGCAAAAACTATTTCCATCATCCTACCCAGTACTTGTACAATCCCTTGTTTTGTTTGCTTTAATTTAGGTCCAGAATCTGCAAAGCTCGAGCTTGGTAGCAGACCTCTCAATGTACCTTTCAATGTTCGAGATCCACACACAGAGCAGATGGAGAAGATTTTGATGACTGCCTAAGGTAGTGCCACACCACATGACAATTGTCCTGTTTTGCATTCTGGGGAGATACAACACAGCAGTTCACAGATAAATCCAACTAGCTGCATGTGGCACATGAAGCAGGAGACAGTGGCATTACACTGCACATGTATCAGGTGAAAGCATCAAAGCAAGACAGTCCAAGAAGATAATACGATGTAAGAGTCTTACCGTTAACGTATGAAACTTGGCAAGACAAGGTAGCAAATGCTTCCAAGATTAGACTCTAGTCTGTCAACTTTTCCAAGTGGTAACTAAGTGGCTCAATCTCCACTACCTGTCATCTCCAGGAATCTATGCAAATTTGGTGTAAAATATCTAATTTGTGGAGAAAAAGACCATGGAAGTACTGACTTAGATTAGCTTTAACTGTTGCAGAATTTCACCCTTAGAAAAGTTTCACCACTGCTATAAACCAATAAAGTTCCACAAAAGTCAGAAAAAATTACTATGCACTACACTAGCAATGTCCCAGCATTTTTTTCTAATTGCTTCCTGAAAAAATAAGTTTACTATTTATATGAAAATGTAATTTAAGAGTGAAGATAGACACTTATCCCTCTTCACTCTCTCTTCCTCCTCGATGGAGGAATTTGGAACAGTAACAGACATAATGCGTGCACATTTACTTTCATGTATTAAATACTTGCATGCATGCATGCTGTGACTTAAAACATGCCAGAATATCCCACTATCCTGGCAACAGCCCTGCTAATCATCTCCATTTCAAAAATGCAATGAGGATTTATGAGGAGATTAATTGAGAAACAAGGCTGAGGGGGTGGGGATAGCCTTGCCTGTTCGGGAAATGAACTCGGTGTCACCTTTAACCTCCAAGTAATTCTTTGTCACAGAGCACAAAGCAACTCATCATACCAGAACAGCAGCAGGACAGAAACCAAGCGGAAATTTATCTGGTTAAACACCTTCTTTCCCAGGGATTAATTAAAAGGGATGGTTAGAGCACTGGTGTTATTGTGGTCATAACACCTCTAAGGGTTGTTTTTAAGGTGGTATCTCCTAAAAGGTGACCTAGCTGCTGCTGCTAACAGAGCAAAAGCAAGTGGATACTGGGGTGAGCAGCCGCTCCCCGAACTGTTGTTTCTCTCAAGTATCCTGTCCTGACTCAAAGGCTTTGTGGCAGCATCCCAGCTCTCCACAGCAGTCACTGGGTGGTCTGTTTGGTGAATATTGATACTGAAGGGCAGAAGCAGGAGGGAAGAGGCTCCTTAAGCTCCAGTCCCCACATCAGCTGAACTTCAGCCATTCCGTAATCTGTTGTCTCCAGTTTACCTGCAACAGAGAAGTGAGCAGGTGAAGAAATGACAGGAAGAACAAAGCACTACAGTGGTTGTGGCGTTAGTACTGGGTATGGGAAAGTCAAAACTACAAGAGGAAGAATGAGATCAAGAAAGAAAGAATCCTCCAGAGGGACACAAGCAGACCTGACAGAATGATAAATCATAGTGAGGAAATGCAGAAAAAGAATTATGTACACGTGTTTTTAATTGTTCTTATTGTTTAAGGTAGAAAGGATGATTTAGAAGTCCCTCTCTAAAGTCTCTTGTTTGCTCTAATTGTCTTGCTATAATCTGCCTAGAAAGGGTCAAACCAAAACACACCATCTGTACCTGAGGAAAGTATCTGGGAGAAGACATCTGGCAATTCCAGTTTTGGAATTAGGATGGAGAAGCCAATGAGACCAAGTTGTTCTTTCCAAGACAAAGTTTGTACCAAAGGAATAAATTCAGAAGTTAAAAAACAAGGCATGCCTAAGATGAAGATACCTTACAAGAACCTGGATCCAGTGCACAAAGCAGAGCAACAGTCTGGTGAGTCTTCAAGAAGGAATGATGGAGGGCATTAATGAAAGAGGCAAGGTTGGCCTGCATACCTCTGAAGGTACAATAGAGTAAGTCTATTTTCTGGGGCTGGCAGAAAACAATCCTTTTCTAAGAATCCTACCTTACTGTTGCTTCTCAAGTGTCCTTAAAATCATTGGCAAAGACAAATGACGATGATGGATGCAAGTTTGTTATGCTGAGTGCCACAAAATTGCACGAGCAAATGACTTGTACCACCTTTCTAAGAGGTTGAATGTGTCATGCTCCTAAAGCGCTGTTGCTCGAGAATCAGTGAGACCTCCCTGCAAGTCAATGAAATAGAGCCTTGCTGTACATTTTGCAAGTACTATTTTTGTCCTTTCCTAATATAACTTCCAAACCTTCCTCCTCCCCCACGTCCCTGCCACAGATCCCTAATTCACACAGCTAAAACCACAGAGTGCCTCCTACAATTTTTTTCCAACAGCTGCAGTCCTTAAAGATAAAATTAATTTTTTCCTTTCTTTGAAAATCATCCCCATTCAGCCTGGCTCCTAAGGGAAATTAATGAGTGCTCACTGAATATGTTTACATAAGATCTCCTCAGGATTTATGCTATTAAACATTAGGAGTGTTTTAATCTGCCCTCTAAGGGACAGAGAAGCTGATGTGGCTGGCTAAAGACATCTCAATACAACGAACGCTGTCCACTCACTACTGCAGCATTGGCTGCACTAACACACTGTTGGTTTTGCAGCGGGCAACCACATCGGCTCTGGTGGCAAAAAGACTAGCAGCGGAGGATGGCGTTACAGCTGAATAAAAGCTACTGATTTAATCAGAAGTGTTCAGGGCTCCATTGTCAGTGAGAAGCCACAAGACCAAGGCATACTCAAAGTCCAAGAGGCTATAAGACCCTGGCTTTGAGCACAGTTTTCACTCCCCCTACAGCTGGCCCCTGAGCCACCACACATGGCTGTCCCCACTGTCAGCAGCGGTGACCCTCCATGCTAATGCACAGGAGGGAGGCCTGTTGCACTGCTGTGGTAACACACAAACAAGCGTGTCGCACGCTTCTGCCTACCCACGTGTGTTTTCTCACATTGATCTATACTGGACCCTAACTGCTCATTCCCAGGCAGTGTTTCTCAGAAAAGTCTCCGCCGTAGGAATTTCACCACTGACTGCAGGAGATAAGTGGTTCACAGGTAAAATTAAACCTGCAAATTCAAATTCCTAATGGACTCCACCACAGCTTGGCCTATACTATCTGATATAGGCTCCTTTGGAGGTAGAAAAAGCCTTTTGCTAGTTCTGATTTACATAAAGAACTATATTTATTTTCTGTAACTACAATAGTATGCATCATCACAGTAAAATATGTACTTGTGCATGTACAAGCACACATGCAACATATTTGTGCACACACACATAAATACAGTTCATTTCTAGATGACAAACTGTAAATCCAACTCTTGACCTAACTCTCAGACTGACTGGTCATATCATGTCTGAGCAAGGAAAAAGCCAGATACCTTCTCCCTGTTGTAACTTTACTGAAGCCAGATGTCTTACATCAGAAAAGACTGTGGTCTAGCGTGGCTATTGGATCAAGACAATACGATTTCAGCAATGATTAAAGATGCCTGTGGCTTCTGGGCATGCAGGAACAAAGGAAACCCTTCTGTTGGAAGAGGGGTTAGATAAAATTCACAGCTGCCTCCACATCTGCAGTTTTGCCTCCTTCATTAGTTAACAAAACAGACTGATTAATTAAAAGAAAAAGAAAACTATTACTATACTGACCAGTTTCCAATGCCTATCCCGCAGTTCCTTTTGACTCCATGTTTCCCCAGGTAAAGCTAGCCAGCTAAAGGAGAGTGGTACGAGAGCCATTATGTCATGCAAATTCAAGAACCAAAATTTTAATGGGAATAATTTTTGCTTTCAATAAAGAAATGTAAAGCCAATGCCACCCTGAAGTCCCACGGTACTGTATTAACACACTTGTCAGCTGTAGGGCTTTTGGACTGCTATATTTTTTTTTTCTTTTATAAGTCTATTTAAACCTGTCTGCATTTCAGTTTGCTAAAGCTGTTTAGCCATGTATGAACTCCATTCTGGCCAGCTGTAATAAGTGTCACATGCTGTAACCCAAGCAGGCAGTTGTGCCAGTTTGCTGAAGATTCTCATTCGAAAAAAGGAAGAGAACAAAAGTAGTTTTAGAGATGCTGTAAATGCTGAGCTGCTCACCGGGAAAACGAATGCATGGTACTTTTTCTCCACGGAAAGACAAGGCCTGCAAGTGCAGTAGGAGGGAAGCCTGTTTACACCAGGCTCCTCTGAACTAACAGCTTATTTGTGGTGTTTTACTTTAGAGGCAGTATCACACATTTGATTTAAAAGACAGATATAAGATCTTACACCCTTGATGGATACAGAGCAGACTATGTAAAACTCCTGCCCTGTGGGCTGCATGGTAAAGAGCAGAACAAGTCTCTTGGTATAAATTTAAAGAGAGGACCTACAATATGGAGAAATCTTCAAAGGCCAGTCAGGTTTCCAGTCCAACAACCCTGCCAAGTGTTCCTTTAATCCTTTATTTACCAGTAAATCTGCCGCTCTGTTCGGCAGGCTTTTACTGGTATTGGGTTTCAGCTTGAAACCCAAAAGCTGTAAGCATATGCTGTGTAGCCCTAATGAGAAACTCAATCTATTAATGGGCAGACCTTCTCCACAGGACCAGGTCTTGGCAACATGAGTCAGTTCCTGAACTTTCACCTCCCAACTTGGCAGCATACCAGACTAACTCCACATCTCTCAGCTGGCTTACATTATCAGCTCATTATTAACATACATCAGGGCCAGATCTCTTTTACATGCACCCAGCAAACAGGAAACTACACAAGGGGAGGGCTCCTCATTTTTGTCTGACTCTGGAGCTCATAAAAATGACTAATTAGAACCAGCTATAGTGGAGGCACTCTGTAGATTTGCTCGCATGTTCTCTGCCTCTGCACCTTAGTCCTAACTTGCAATAAACACCATGAAATGCTATGGTAGTCCATAGCTGTCTGCAATAGTTGGGCATCCCTTCCCTCTGCCACAGTATCTTACAGTTCTTATCACCAAGAGCATGTGTGAGGCAAAGATGTGCTATTCTCTTCATTTTACAGTAAAGGAACATTATGCAGACAGAATAAATGACTTGTCTAACGTCACACAATGTCTACAGCAAAGAAAGCTGGGTTTCTTGAAATCAGTTCCTTTTCATGGACTCCCCCCTGCAGTAAAGAACTGTGGGAACTCTTTGCAGCCAATTTCAAAAGAGAATGGTGTATATTTTAGATCTACACGCTTGCATGGATTCAGAGACCTAGGTTCAGAGTTTCACTTTGAAGTGGCCTGCAAACTACTAGCAATGTACACAAGACACTTTGGGAAAGCATTACAGGGAGTCTCTCATGATGAGAGTTGTCGCTCATCAAGTATGGAAGATGATTCTCTTGCACAGTAAGTGCTATCCTTAATGACATGCTACTATTTGTTATGAGTTGTCCCACTTCCCCTTACACAATTAGTATTTTTTACGTTTGTTTTCTAATTAGGCCCCTTATAAGACATCCTTATGCTCAGAAGATTTGGCAAAACAAAAGAGAATCTCTCTCCCCCAGCTGCCTGGTTCAAATCCGGTCCAGCCAAGCAGTAACTGAAAGTTGCATCAACCTGATAACTGTTTCCATATCATCTGAGCACAGATGCCGGTGCACAATCAGTGCCCACATTAGAAAATGTAAATGGAGACACACTCAGGGAGCAAGAAAGGTCAGAAAAGTCTCCTCAGGTCAGAAGCGGGGGGGCTGATATTAGTAATGTGGATTTAACTAATGCTGTCACACAGCATTCTGTACCTGTAGTCATCTTAGATTAAGGTACACATCCTCTTAATGCATAGAGCTCACACCTCTTTCGAAACAAACTTTCAAGAAAACTAGCCTTAACGCAAATCAGTGTAAAATCTGGCAAAATCTAAGAGCCTACACAAGCCACTAATTTTCTTTGGCTGCTCAAAAGGTAGCAATTTATATTCCTTTTTTAAAATTAACTGTGGTTAGTATTATTTTTCAGAGCTGATCTCATTTCATAACTTGCCTCCTATTCAGACTGAATTTATGCACAGATGCTCAGAGCCAAAAATCTGTTCTCATTTAATCCACAGCAGAACAGGTAAAGAGTAAATCTATTCCACAGAGGTTCTTGTCTTGCTGCTCCAACCTCCCATAGCACAGCAGTAGGCACGAGGAACTTAGTAGCTGCCAAATGACCTGCTGTTTCAGGAGGTTTTTGTCAGCTCTGTTCCTCTGAAAGTTTTCACGCTGATAACTAGAGGAGAACTAATAGAATATATTCTTACAGGACCAAGATCGTTCAAATGCAAAAGAGTTGGAAATAGATTTTAACTATTTAAAATGAACCATCTTTTCCGAAACTATAGATCAGAAACCTGCAGTGATCAAAAGCTAAGTGCCTCTTTGTGGAAGCAATGGTGATCAGAAAAACGGAATGCTTCAGATCAACTAGTCACCATACAACTCTTCACTGTAATTACACTAAGATGGTAAACTCTGAATTTAGGTGAAGGTTTTGTTATCCACAATAATTTTAAGGTAATCCCACAATAGAGGCACCACATCTGCAACTCTCCTAGAGCTGCTGAATTACCTTAGGCCACTCATTTCTAGATAGATGAGAGCCCCCAAGTAAAATAAGAGTTCTTTCACAGAAAGAAATGCCTGGAGCCTTAGCTAGTGCTCAAAAATGGTTTAGGATCTTTGAAAGGGTGATTATGTAACGGAAAGTGATATTATTAAAATTATAAAGCCAAAATATATTAAGATGCATCAGTACATTATGGTCAACTCAAAGATAAAATGTATATTTAAATATATTTTCATAAAAAACTTTAATTCATTCATATTGTCCCACATGATAAGAGATGCCAACATTAATACAGGAGGTAGAAGAGGAGGCACTAAAATTTGCTAGATATTTGCTAGGTATTTGATACCAGTCTCATTACAAAGAGTTGAGAAATTTCATTCTCAATGTTTTATAGTAGGTAAAGCAAGTCTGACTCCTGTTAAGAATAAGGGTATGATACTAATCCAGTTAAGCTGATGAACTCACTCTTGACTTTCTTGCTACTTGGGACTGTTCTGTGAAAATCTAGGCAAGGTAAATTAAAAAACTTTTCCAATATATAAAGCTACACCTTTTTCTCATTAAAAAATAATCTGGATTCCAGCAGCATTTTAAACTGTTTCCCCAAGACCACTATGCAAACACCACTCAGATGCCCCATGGTGGGCACCCACACCTAGGAATGGGACCAGCCTCTATTTTTTTTGTCTTAAATACCTGCATAAGCAACCTGATTTCAGAGATGCTAAGATCCCTCAAGTCTCAGCAAAATTAGCCCCATTAAGAAACAAATCCCAGTCTGGTGCCTACACATGGATTTAGCAATTTTACTTTAGGTTACCCAATTAGAAAAACACTAACTCTTTTCTTTTCCTAAATGCTTTCAAATTAATTTAAAAAAAATCCACGTAGCAATGGCTGAACAAAGATTGGTACTTGATGGAATTTGCATGTAAATCTGTTGAGATTCAATTTTAAGTAGAAGCAAGCTTAAGCAAAATGTTTACTGCTCAGCATTTCAAATCACCACACCAGCCTTATCTTACATTTAAAGGTTTCAGAGGCACTGATATTACTTTTCATTAGTGTGTATGGTGTTTTCAGTTTGAAAGCTATAAACACTGCTTTTTACTGAATAAGCTACCAAATATCATTATTAAAACTATCTGCCCTAACACTAAAGCCAAACACTGCAAATGAGGTGCTAACAATAACAGGACAGCCACGAGTCACCTCCTCAGTCTATCTTAGACCTTCCCATTGCACTTTCAATTCTGACACTGAAATGGCAAACAGGCAGCTGGTTTTGCAGCCAAGAATCTGTCCTGCCCAGGCTACCAGCCAGCAGAGAACCCCTTTGAGTAACTCAATCAGCAACTTTCCGGCAACACCAAGGTTGCCTCTCCAGCAGGCCACAAGGCAAAATGAGTTGGTCCACCTCCATACCTCTAAATCAGACACATCGTACATAAATTATCTGAGAGCAAGTACTGGTACAACAGTTAACCCTTCTCCCACCACTATTCCAAACTGCCATCAAGGGATTTCTGCACTGTTAGATATCGCAAAGCACTGCTGCGTAATGACTGTTAGTGCAGGATAATCTTACAGTAACCAACAGCCTTCTACCTACGTGGTCAAGCCCCTAGCAGAGGGGGTATGCTTGGTCACAGAAAAACCACCACAACAGTCATTTAATATCTGATCTCCATTAACTAAAATACAAGACAACTACTGCTAACATATTCAAGAAAGCAACCTAACTTCAGAGGAAGTTTGAAAGTCCCTGATCACTTCTGATTTTCTTACAAGTCCAGAAGAAAATGAAGTCTTAGCTGTAGCTAAGCAGAAAATATGAGAAAATAAACATTAACCAATTTATTTCCTATACCATATTCTTTTTCATGGTTGGAAATCTAAGGAATAACCTATACATAAGTCTTAAACACATGAATCTTATTAACTAGTCAATATGGACTTGTTGAAGTATGCTACTGATTTTTAAAAGATTAATGGCAATTGTTGGATCTACCTGCAAACTTCCAATACTTACAAACTGGAGTGATAATTTCTGAAAATTTCTACCAACCTCAAGCATGCACGGCGTAGATGACTCATTTTCCTCAGTCATCCCATAAATCTAGAGCGCAGGAAGAAACCTGGTTCCTGTGAATGCTGTAGCAGATAATGTGCGTGCTTGGAGTGACAGGAATAGACCTAATGAATATTTTCTGGCAAGTACGTCTGTTCCACAGCTGGTACAGGATCAGCTCTTAGCTATCACATAAGCCAGTATCTGAATCTGATGTGGGCTAGGAACTTTTCCTAATATCTGAAAGTTTTAGCTTCATTTCCTTTAAGAAAAAGAACTCTCCCAATTTTCCTTCAAGCTTATATACTTGAATTACCGTATCTCCTTAAGCAGCAACAAACCATAACCACAACAGATTTGTGAAATATTAGTGGCACTAGTAATGTAAATAAATGGTTTTCTGATAGCATTTTTAAAGTTACTAATACAACAGCATAAATAAGCCCCCTTGATGGAATATTAGTAGTATATGTTGGCAGAAATCCACTTCATGATATAGTCAAGTAGGGAACTTCTTGGGCATACTTAATTCCTGTAATTGGCAAATAACAGCACAAACAACTTTGTCCTGTTAAATCTCCTTCTGCTCTACATTTTCCATTCATTTCATTTCAGTCTCAACACTATCACCAACTCAAAGAGCTTCTACTGAACCATAACAAACCTCACAACAAAAACCTCAGGAACTAAAGAAGTTAAATGTTCCTTTGGCTTTTTAAACTTCTGCAGTTCTCAGAAATGCTGCCGCCTGAAACAAATCTTTGAAGATGAGTATGGCCTAATGGTCAGAGCAATAAACTGTAAATTAGCACACCTAGATTTTATTCCTACATCTCTAGATTATTCACTAAGATACTAGATGCTGGTTTTCAATCTCATCTAAGAGTAACTACTTGCAGTCAGGAGCATATTCTTCATACAAAGCAGGATCAAACTCTTGCCATGATTAACATGCAGCAAATAACAACATGTCCTGCTAACACGAGGTAATACCCATCCTAGCCATAGCTCCATTCATGCTTTCAGCATGCTGCAGGAAAGAGACCAGACACACACACAGCACTACTACTTTTTTGGTCCTTCAGAACTGCCTTCCCAATTGAAAAAATGCATTCTCAGCTGGAAGTCATCAGATCTAAACATTTCACCCAGTTAGTCTTTCTTTCTAAACCCCCTCAAATCCCACAGTTTACATACAAATCCTTATTCCCAGAATTCCCTTGCATCTACTATGAAAGCATCCTGAAACACTTGGAGGAGCAAAGCAAAACAGTTGATCAAAATCATGATTAAACCAGCATGTTTCTACAGTAGGTTTAGATCTGTCTAGGTTTTTCTAACTACAGATATGAGAGGGATTACTGAGTGTGTCAGACATTACCAGATGGGACACTCAATAGCAAAGAGTTCAAAAAGCAAAATTGCTTCAGGAAAAATGAAAGTCAGCCCCATGAGCAAAGAGAATGAACTTGCAGCATGTCTCTTCTTTTTCAGTGTGCCTGTGCGGTTAAATAAGGCACTCTTCTAATGTACATTTATTTCTTTTGGTTACAGTATGTCTGCCAAAGAAGTTTGAGAAATATGCGTTGTTTCCTTACTTAGGCATCTGAAATGTAAATGGTAGTAGAATCTTGCAACTATGTACTAAAAAATTATCGTTGAAGATTTAACTGCTAGACTGCCAAAGTTAAAATCCTATATAGTATTGCAACATGTTAAAACTGAATCAGTGGCTTTTTAACTTCTGCTAGATGGAGAGAGGAACGATATGAACTGCTTTCCAGAATCAATTCCAGATTTAAAACACACAGCAAAAATGCAGATCCATTCTAAAACAGGAAAGATAATACAGACTTTTCTTTTTTGTGAGTTTTTCATCATTTACGTCATCTGTCCAAGCTCTACATACAGCCACTGTTGGAGTAAATGTATTGGTATGTCTGCATCTCCACAAAAAGAACTGTGAAATAAACATATCCTTTCTTTATTTACAAGTACTGTTAATCATGCTGTTTACATTTCAGTTATTCACATTTTACTATTAGGTACATCAGCTATACTCAAGAAATGCAGACCTGATGCCATCACCTGTTATGCTTCAGCATCACTTCCCTTCCCAGTGGAAGTCAGTAGCATTTTCGTAGTTTTACAGATGGTAAAACTGAGGAACAGATGAAAACTTGCCCAAACCGTGGCAGCAACAATACCAAAATCTATCAGGATTGACACAGCAATTGGACAAGACTTCAGACACCAGGAAGAAAAATACTTTTTTTGAGCAGTTTTTCTGTTCTGCAAAGGACAATTATATTCATTCATGTTCACATCAAAAGAACTTCCTCTATTTTACATGTATCACAAGAAAACATCTAGATAGGCCTAAACCACAGGGAAGTCAACAGCCAGATTTAAAATCGAAATCCTATCTCAACTGTTTACAGAATTTCCCCATTTCTTCCTTCAAAGACATCTGAGATTATTGCTGCTCTAGCTCTTGCCCCCACCAGATACTTAACTAAATTCTGTCTTCTGGGTATGTAATCATTGCACATTAATGTGCCAGTGAAACAGAAGGCTGTTCTGGTGTTAAATTCCCTAGTTACCCAGATAACTGCTTTCTCTGTTCGTTTGCTAGTTGCTAGGAATCTGAAGGTTCAGTGGTAATTGCAGTGGTTAAGACTTCAGTGCTATTGGAAATGAATCAAAGCCTCTGAAGTGCAGCAGGAGGTGCAGACTGTCCTAGTATATTCACTGCTTGTCCTGACAGTTCCCTCCCATCATTAATGATGCTTGGTTGTTTTTGTGTTTTTAAATGGCAAAGTGTTTGCCTTGAAATTTTTAAGTGATCCCAGAAAACACAATGGCCTCTTGCTTCAGTAAGACATGCTCAGGAGATCTGGGAAAAGAAATATCCTGAGGGTAGAAAGAAATACCTTTGAACTCAAGGATGATATGATGATCAGAAGGAAAAGAGCATAACACCACTCATTTTACTGCTTTTTTTGGTTACTTGTATTACATGAGATTCAAACAGAAAAACTAGTCTCTGTACAGATTTCTAATCACCAGCAGACAACAATGTATTCACAGAGTGTTCACAATGGGGTTTGGCCTTCCCCCCCCCTCCTTTTTTTAATAAAATCATTCCTAGTGTGGTTTAGGAACCTTTAGATCTGCTCTAGAAAACCAAAAGAAAATATTGTAATCCACTGAGAACCTCGTAACACCTGAATAAACGTAAGACACGTACTACCCACATAAAAGTGAACTTATAGTTTTTGATATGGTTGCGCACATGCTATAGAACATAATACTGAATACATATTCAAAATTACCTATAAAACCTATACCAAAAGAATGATAAGGAAGAAAGTTACAAGATTCATAAATTAGTAAGTGCAAGAGTTTGATTGATGTGCAATCTTAATTTCCCTCTGTTGTGTATATGTAATTCTAGATTATATGACTACCCAGCATCTTCACAGTACCCATGTTCATTGCATAAAATGGCATGAACATAAACCTTCCCACCACTTTAAGTCCTTTCTCTTCAGAGCACAAAGGCTTTGCAGAGTCTCAATGAAAAGATATTACTAAAAGGTTATCTGACAAAACAGTTCTCCTCTAATTTCTTCCTCAAACTGAATAGCGTTCACTTTTCAAAATGTAAAATTCAGCCAGAGACAAACTGGTACAGAAAATTTCAGTTCCAATTACAATGTACTCATAGACAACAGAAAAAGGCCCAATAATAAGAAATACCAGGCAGCCTCAACTCTAGATGGCGTTGCCAGCTCCTCTTAGAATTCATTAGCTTGCTCCAACGTATCAAACTCATTGTAATCTAGACTGCTATAGTCTTACTGGAGTCAAAAAGAAGTATTTTTAATGAATTGATTGGAGAATTAGAGAAGTCTGTGTTTAGTAATTCTAAAAGTGACTGAATAGTTAAAAGGTATGTACTCGTTTTGTTGAGAATTACTATTATATTCCCAAAGAACTGACTATTTAGTAACTATTAGAAACTGTTTATATATTTCTGCAGAGAATAATTATGCCAGCAGGCATGAACAGTGAATGAATGTAATTCATATTACATTGAGTAGGTACAGGTCAAACAGTATTTCACTTCCTTGATTACATGATTCACGTGTTAAAGCCATGAGTGAACTGCAAATTCCTCAAACAGATCATTTACATTTTTCATTGTGACTGAGTTGATTCATCCAAACAGGAATCCCAAAATACCATGATTCCTTATTACTTAACCAACACAGCTGCTGAACAATAAGCCTGATTTACTTCTCATCTATACTTCTAGCAAGGTGATGTTCTTTTAGGAGGTACAGTTATGCATCTCATCTTTGCAAGGGTCACAACTTTCAATTTCTGCTGATGCTGCTACAATGAAGGAAAGAAATGTACTGAAGGAGAAGCAGGCAGGGCATGTGCCTATCAGTTTGGGAAATGGAGACTTCCAGGATGGTGAAGGCTGGAAGCTTGTGACCTGGCACCAGGAGGCAGGTCTCTTCACCTGCTGATCTGCAGCTACAAAATAGGTTCAGTGCTCTGGCAGCAGAAGTCTGCCCAGCAAAGCATCAGAGCTGGCTAAGCCGGAACCACACAGGAGCACCGGGTGTAGTGGGAGACTATCTGCTGTGGTGGACAAAGAGCCCCGTTTGCCAACCTGATCTGCCATCTAGGGAAATTTGCAGCTTGCAAGGGACATTGCGGAAGAACTACTGATGCTTCTTTGGCCCTCAGACTATTACCCTGTGCTGCTCTTTCACACAGGCACCCACTGCTAATGGAGACCTGGAACATATCAAGCATGAATACGCAGCTCTAAGGATGAGGGTCAGGGCATGGGGGTCAAAGTGATTTTTCTCCTTGATTTCGCCAAAGTGTTGCCAGCAGGGAGGCCATCCTCAACACCAGTGAGACCACACCTACACTACTGTGTCCAGTTCTGTGATCTCCAGTAGAAGACAGGCATACACACACTGCAACAAGACCAGCAAAGGGCCACTAAGATGATTAAGGGACTGGAGCATCCGACATAAAATGATGACTGCTTCTAGGCATTGCATTCTGGCCACTTCTCTGCACTGACCAGGTATCATTTGATTTCCTCACAAAGCAAGCTGAAGTTCCCACCATTACTCAAAACTCTCTAGTCATCACTTCTAAAACAAGTGGCAACATCTTTACAGACTCCCCATGAGCTGGCTGACTGCTGTAACTGCTGATCACTGAACAGGGAAGGTTTACATTAGGAAGATGGGTACATAAGGGGAAAAGCTGAATGCAATTTCAGTATCTAAAATCAGTTAGTGAGTGTTTATAGCACGCACATCTCCTAGTCAAGTCAGATAAGTATACAACATAATGGTGCCCTTAAGTCATACACTTTAAAAAGTAGATATGGAAAAGAAAATGTAAATATTCTTTCAGTTTGGCCATGACATTCATTGTTTAATTTATTACTGTTCTGCTGCCACATTTCTTTATTGTTGAGAATCTATTCAGTAACAGAAATAGCTCACACAACCAGCCAGAATTGATACACATACTTTGCACATGTTTCCAGGGCAGATGCCAGGAGACGTCTGGCTGCCTTACGACCTCACAAATGACATCTAACTTCCAGAAGAAAAAGATAAATCATGCACAAGTAATACCTGGCCACTCAGGTGAGTATGACTGAGATCTGATGACCTTTTCTTTCTGTCTGGAGGAGAGTTTTGCAATTCTGTCCACTGTGCAATGGTGCCTTTGATACTACATTAAAATGCTGCTTAAGTCTACTTCTGTGACAACTCTATTTCAAATGATTGTTTATGAAATTTAATAGCAGCAGTTCATTCCTGGGTGATGGTGTCTTTGATACAGAACACTTAAAGTTAAATGTGAGTGGCATTTTAGTATTGCTCCTGTACTAGATATGATTGCATCCCTGGCTAATTAAAGTGCAGATGAGCTGTCATTAGGTCTGTATGAGCTAATTGCCCTTCTCAGGGACCAAAATTAAAGTTACAACACATCTAGAGTGCAATCTTGCAGGCATTAACTTGCATTACTACACTTGGAGTCTAGTAGCAGCCAGCACCCAGAGGCAGTAATTCTGAACTTCAACCTACAGGGCTCTAGAAATTCGGCCATTTCTTTCCATATTTACTTGAGGGCTAAGCTCTGAAAATCTGGCCTCTGGGGTTTAAGCAAAATTCAGTCTGTGGTGTAAACTCCCTATTTTGCAGCTGGAAGTAGAGGTCAATGATTTTTCCACATACTGAACAAATAAATAACTGACATGCAAGGAGTCTCCTCACTATAAATAACAAGTCTGAAGTACAGACAGGATTTTTTTTAACCTTTCTATTTCTAACCTTACTTGATTTTGCGGTATCACTATTAATTTACCGGTTTAGACAAAGTAAGCTCAAAAATACTGTAAATTCTTTGCTCAGACCTAAAAATCCAAGTCTGAGACTTTTTTCTTGGGAACAGCTTGGTTACTTAAGTCTTCAGGAAAAAATATGCATTTTTTTGTTCCTAATCTAGATGAGAAGCGTAAAACCATGTACATGAGAAAAAGCTAAGGAAAAAAATAATCCCTCCAGTACAAATAATCAGATCCCAATCAGTAGTAAAGTATGAAGAACCGGCTGCAACAAAATGTAACTGTAAAATGGTCAGGTTGTTAGGCAGACTCAATATCTCATTTAAAAAAGTGCCCAACTCTTCCCTGTTCTCCCTCCCCTAGATTTTTTGGCTTGCTCCTTTCTGAGAGTATGAGTCTCTCACAAATTGTATCCATGAGAAAAGTCACTAAATCACTGCTGCAATTGTTCAGGGTCTGGGCAAATATAGGAATGTCAGAGAAATTATAGACATGAAAATGGTTAACTGCTGAACAAACGTAGTATTTATGGTAATTTCTCAATTATGAGCTACTTCTAACAAAAAAGCAAACTTTTTTCCCTAAATTAAGCACATTTTCCCTTGACTTGGGTGCTTACAGGATATACCAAGTCAGAGAGAACCATACTGATGCCTGAATGTTGGCGTTGCCTAGTGTTAGCCTTTGTAAGCTGTATTGAATGTCACCTATTTGCCGCTACTTTCAGTGGAAGTTTAATACATCCATCCACTGCTAAATCCACTTGGCCAGATTCATTCATTTACTTTTAGTTTTACCTTTAAGCATCTCTCTAGATGTCTGAAAAGAAAGAGATAAAGCAATTACTTGATTTCATCCTTAGGATTTTAGTTCTCAGCCTCGGCATGGTGCCTCTTTAGTGCTTGATTAGTGTCTAAATTCTCCACAGATTAAAGAAGGTTGTCTTCTTTCTCAGTGCATTATACACATGGAAGAGAAAAGAAAAATCAAAGGGGTCCAAACTTCAGCGGGTGTAAATCAGCTCGGTTTCTTTCAGCTCTGGAGAGGCTGTGCCAATTTACACATGGTAAAAATCTATCTCAAAATATTTTTCAAGCAGATACGGACATTTAAGTGTGCTATAAAACCTTAGCTATGATTTTAGCACCTGAATTAATTCCATAATAAATAGCTTCTTTTAAAGACGTAAATATGCTCTCATCAAGTCAGGTTCTAGAATAAACTCTGCAGGATGTCTTGAATCTGCACCCCAGAGATCATTGACTATAAATTGGAAGAAGAGAAATGGTTTGCTCAATACATGAAGTAGGGCTGAGCGCAGAAAAATAATTAGAGAAAGCTACTGTTGTAGTTCTCCAGTTTATTTCTGTCTGAAAGTCCTTGAATAATGATCCAAAACACACCACTACTGATTACTGTTTCCCAGTGATTAATCAGCTTGCAAAGTCATCATCTTTTTTCTTCATCATCATCTCCCTGAGAACAGAGAAAGAAGCTGTACAGTAGCTTTTTGAAATGAAGAATTTTGTTCAGCTGCTCTGTATAAGTCCCACATGGGGGCCATACATTTCAGACTTCAGCCCCTCTTTCTGGTCCAAAATCCTTAATCTGCAAATTATTTGTACAAATGGGGACTAAAAAGAACTTGCACTCTTTCCCCCAATCTCTTCAGAGTCTGCATTTTTAAGACAGCTTTCAGAAGCACTCCTTTTCTGCTCTGTAAAACCTATGTAACAAATGCAACAAAACCTAGGTGGGGGAGGGAACGTCATAGATAAGAACTCTCCTAAACAAATTCCAGTCTCACAAGAGAGATCAGAGCTGACCCCTCCAGCTATTTGCAGATCTCTCGCCATCAGAGGACTGTGGCATAAGTATTTCTATGAAATATGGAGGTCCCCAAACTTCCAGGGCCCAACTGGACTGGTTCAAAAGGACTCCCTAATTTACACCGGCTATTTAGTCAAAGATAACAGTAATAAATTAAGGTGTTCTTCCTTTTCTATTACTCATAACTACTCACTTACTCTGCTATAGTTATCATTAACATTTTAACCTACTATCCGGGAATCAGATGTATATGTTTGACTGTAGGTATATTAATAGTAAGCAATAATCCAGTTTTAAGCTTGTAATAAATATTCTATCATCGTATCAACTAAAAGGTTTTTTTTTTTTCCAGTTTTTCTGTGAATATAATTTCACGTCTCTTTTGAAAAGCCCACAAATGAAACAAAGATTATACATGAAGATGATTGAGCTCAGTGATAGAAATGCAGCAATTAAATATGAATATATAATAAAATGCAGAAATGCTAAGTTTCCAATTCATTTTACTTAATATGGAGTATTGTAAATGACCTTACATTGTATTTTTCATTTGATAATCTCCTTTTATCAAATAGAAGTGCTCTCACTGATGGTACACCAACATGCACTGTGCAAACTTTTATTACAGAAGCTGGGGGAGACAGTTCTAAAAGCATTCCTACTCATCAGAAACGCACTTCAGCCCATACTTACAAGGCCTTTGCTCTAACTAGCAAGAGAATTGTCACTTACAGAAGCCTTGTAGTGTTTTCGGAATGGCTTTTAAAATTAAGAGGCTATAAATTCAAACTCTAAAATCCTTATCTGCAATATTGTTTCAGATAGATAATGTGCATACCTGTTAGAGCTCAACCCTGCTTTGATACCAGAGGTACAGGCACACCATGGAAATAGAAGAGAAGCCAATGTTATCCTAAAACCACATCTCTGACAAAAACACGCAACAAAACCCTCAAAAACATTGGCATTTAGTACTCTGCCCACTAGTAAGTCATATGTTAAACATAACAAGCACGATGTTAATACCAGAGAGCAAGAAATCCAGACCTGAACCTTGTGAGGAAAAATACAGGATGTAAATTTCAAGAATGAGAGCTGTAAGAGAAGTCTGAGAATCATTTCCAGCTCCACAGTGCAATATTACCTGATGTTTGCCATTTCTAACAATAATGGCTGTAGTTAACATGCTCCAGCTGGGAATTAGTAGTAGTATGATGTTCAAAAACTCAGCCTTTGATGCCCTGGTGAAACAGACCTTGGATATTTTTCTACATTTGCAAACCACCTTTACAGAGCACTGTTAGGTAGTGTAATCAGTCAGTCCTTTTGGTCATTCCCAGCTGGGATAAGAATTACATGGCCACAGGATAACTCTCCCCTTATGCCTGGAAATATAAAACCAATAAAGGTATAATCTATGGATAAGAAGAAAAAGATGGAAAAACAAGGTTTTTAAAATGTATTAAAAAATAACAACCAGAGTTCTAGTTCAGCAGCTCTGTCATTAAAAAGAGAGTATATTATTTCATGAGGGGAAAAAAATCATTTACTTTATAACACCCATATTAACTGCCTTAAAAATATTCAGAGATGTTGTATATTGTAATTTGAAAGGCACATTTCAGCTTGCTACTCATGTCCCCGAAACTGTGATAAAAAACTGCAAAACAAAAGTCTTCTGGTCAGCTGTTGACAGGTTTTGTTTTATTTAAAGATAGACACAAAAATCGTACCAAACTTCTGTGCTTCTCTCCCTTCCTAACATAACTTGACCAAAGAATTCAAAGGGGTCAGACCACACAAATTCATGAATCACGTTTGATCCTGTTCTGTATCAGTCAATGGAGTCATACCACAGATGGCCTTTAAATCTGCTCTGACCTGAAGGACTGATCAAATATACTGGTTAAAGTACACTGGATATTTTTTTGCCACTGTCACCATAAAATTTTAATCTTGAATGCACTTAGTTTCAAAGCACCTCTATGAGGCTACATTATCCCTTCTTTTATCAGGCGAACACAGACATGATTTGCCCAAGGTTACACAGCTTGTGGTGGCAGAGCAGGGGAATTATCTGTATCTTCTAATTTTACATTTACAAATCTAATACCAGCAGAGGTAGACAAGATATGAAGTTTTCTTACTCACAGTAGTGAACCCTTACTCATAAAAATTGCTCACTAGCATCATACAGACTATCTGAAGATCGTGATCGTGAGTCTACAGCCAGGCTCAACAGCACGGAATTTCTTATGTTCTTACACGAGTCTATAAGTACTTATAGTTTTTATTTAATATAATCTTAGGAAGGACTGCTCCAAACTCTGTAATTAGAATCTCGGGTTCTAATTTTTAATTACTCATTTTAGGACAAAGTAAACACAAGTAGAATTAATGAGGTAAAAATGTTATTCTACATCATGAAACTCAGCCAAAGTGAGAACTAACCTAAGAAAGATCAGAAACCGAATGTCATTTAAATCCAAAGCCACAAACTCAGATCAGATGCTTTTATACCTTAAGGGTAGTCCAGGTTGGAAATTTGTGATGAAACTCGAAACCAGGGAAAGTCCTGTGTCCTGTTGCCAACACAGTCAAGAGAAGAAAAAGCCACAGAAACTATTGTGCATTTGAATAGAAATAATATCGTGGTTCTAGAACTGTATCAGCATTCATCCTTTCAGAAAGGAAAGTCCACGTGAAAGCTGCTAAACAGAAGACAAAAAAAAATGAGGGGATGGGGTAATTGAAGAAATCTGATAAAAGAAAATAAATCCAATTACGGAACAAAATTGTTTTGATGTCATCCCCCCAGTTTTAGGCATAAGGGCAGGTCCATCAGCTTTCAGTAGGAGCTAGGCGATTACCTCTGCCAGTCCTCTTGGAAAATTCCACCCCCATCTTCTCTACGGGTTCATCTACTCAGGCTCTAAATGAATTACACCAAAGATTCTGCTTTCTTTACTGTCTTTACTGAAGAGAGTATATATTCTTGAACTGTCCTCACCCCATTTTCTATTTCACTGAAAGTAGAAAAAAAAAGTGTTGAGTTTTCCCTTTTTTAAATCCACATCTTTCCTCCCTACATTCAGCAATGGGAAACAGATTCAGACAGCCTTAAAACACTATCTCAGCAACAAAGCATGCAATGTGCTCCATCTCATCTCTCCACTCCAACTGAGTTTACAGCAGTGGGTGGTTTTCAAACCTAACATTTGATCAAAATGAAAAACCAGGCATTCCTTTCACCCTATGACAGGCACGCTGATATAAATCACAGCCTTCCCAGCAAGGGTTCTTCCACAGACAATGAGTTGTGGCATTGTCTCAGAGCTCAGCCCTGGCCATTTAAGAGAAAGTTTCAGGTTTTTAAAGCAGGCTTGGGCTTTTTACAACAGCACTAAAACCAAAAGAGGGAGAAAACTTATGGTATGGTTGTTTGAGGGGTGAAGAAGGTGGTGTTTCCCCTTCAGAAGTTGTATTTTCAGTGCATTGCTCTGGGTAGGTTTGTGCCAGTTTCCATTTTTATTATTTGTATTTCAGTAGCACTGAAATCTCCAAATCGGGGCAGCCTCACAGCATTTTACACACACACACATATATACACACCCACACACTTACAGGGAAAGTCAGAGTTCATGCATCACTTCTTCATTGTTTCATCAGTAAAAAGAACTGCTTCATTAGTCACCATGTCCGGAAAAAGCTCTCAGATCTGTCCACTCAAGGAGAGGACTGTATCGCAGACACCCTCTGGTTCTGATTTAGTAATATGGACAGTGTAGGTAAGTGTTAAGTATTAGCTATTAAATTCATGTGTGTGTGTACGCACACAACGCTACAATATCTGATCAAAGCAAAGCTGATACCATACACAGTACCATTGCTTTTCCTTGCTAACCCAGTAACTTATTAGAAATGCCCTCCAGTCTCAACAATTTTAAGCCTTGACTTCAAAAGATCAGCTTATCCTTCAGGGCTAAGCTGACTGACAGGTGGGGGGCAGGAAGAAATCCAGTCCCCTCCCTCCAGCCTGATCTATAGAGTTGCACAATTGCCTAGGCACATTAGGGGGTTTCTTCTGCATTCCTCAGAGGCATTTGAAAAAGGCCACCTCCAGAGTTCGGACACTGTATTTGATGGACCACTCATCTGTTCCTCTATCCCAGCTTTGTGTAACAATAGCTAAGTTTACAGGAAGGCTGTACCATGAAGAGGCAAGAAGCTGGTGCTATTGTAGAAGCCAGCTATGTTATGCAAGGGAGCTACAGCAACCTAGCTGCCTTTAGAGACCTACGTACCTGCCAGAGGTGAAGGATGTAAGTGGGGTTTGAGCAGCACTGTATGCATCAGCTGGTCCCACTTAAACACTTTCTCAAACCCCTGGGGAACCCAGCAAGTATTTGAAAGAATGTCTATCCTAAAAATCTACTGTGCTGCAGAACAGTAAGCATTAATAGCAGTGAGAGTACAATGAATACAATGAAAGCAGACTAAAAGAGGAACGAAGAAAAGGCAGACAGCTTAAGAACATGCACCGAGGAAAAAGAAGGCAATAGGAGAAAAAAAAAAATTACAGTGCACACAGAGAATAAGGAGAAAAGATGAGGCACACGTGACCTCTGTGCAGAGGTTTTAGAGCCATCCATTGAGGTGCACATGGATAGGCACTCAAAGAGTTTTCCCCTTGGGGTATATGTATCTGATCAAAAGGTCAAGAGCTACTGCAACAGACACTATGGTACAACTGCCTATCACACTCACTCCCAGAAGGAGTCATGAGCTTTATACTCCACAGCTTTGTAATGCAGATGACATAAGCCACACCTGGTCAGCATTATTTTTAAAAAGCACACAAGTACCCTCCACCAAGAGGCTCTAATTGTACTTTTCCCCCACACTCTCTTCCTAAAAAGAAAGAATACTAGGACAGGGCAAGACTCTCATGTTTGTTCATCCATCCTGAGTTTCTCAATGTTCCTTTCTATCAATGAAACTTTTTCTTCCTGCAGGTGTATCAGTTAACTTGAAGCACTTTGCTGACTAAGCAGAAGCCAGAGTTATATTCCAGCAACACAAGAGTTGTTTTCATCAGCTGGAAACGCACTCCACTCTACCTTACCAGGTTTGGCCACATTACTAGTATTCAAGTTAACATTCTCATGCGAATCATTTGCAGTGTAAAATGTAAGAGATGCAATGGCAGACATACACCTCAAATTCATTTTTCCCCACAACACACTGTATGCTAATTTCTCTTCATAAATCTTGGGATGCAAGGCAGGGAAACAAGGCTAATAATTACCTAACAAATGTAGAATGTTGTTTCTCTGAGAGACTAGAATCCACTGTACAGAAATCTACAACCACATTTTCTGCCACAAAATACAGAAATCTAGAGGAAAACCAAGTAAGAGATGATTTACTCAAAATCCAGATGGGGGGGAGGCACAATTCAAAATTATAGGGAAACCAGCTTGTCCATCTTCAGAAAGAGATGCACACAAAACTGGCTTCAAAAGCCTTTTCCTGTTTTCAGTCATGGATCAGCAGTGGATCTCTGCGGCCCACTGCTACACAAACCAGGCCACAGCTTCAAATTCAATAGCCAGTTCACCAGTACCAGAAATTTCCAGTCACTGAACTTCAGCCGTGTGCCAATTCTGTGAAGTCCCAGTGTTAACTAATGCAGGAATATAAATAAGCACAAGTTTGGGAGCAGCGAGCTCAGTGTCCTGCAATCACAGGACAGAGTTACTCTAAAGGTCCATCCATCATTCACATGTATGATGATGTGCAATGACATGTCTAATAACTGATTTTTCATATATGAAAAATAAGCATAATGAACTACAGGAGGAGAGCAGGAAAATGACACAGGCATATTGCAAAAACAGCTGATCAATTTAAGTTCTGATTGTCAGCATTTTAAAACTTAAGGAACAAATATGCCAGGCTCCCTGAAAACTCATGGTAGTAAGGTAAGAGAAGAAACAATACTTGTCTGTACTCAGATTTAACTATGTTTAAAAATATTTCCTTCATCATATCAGCATCATGTCAATAAAATCTGGTGTGTGAACTGATGCTAATACACAGGACCAGATCCTCAGCTGATTTACATCACTAACTTTAAATAACAATGCATGAAAGGACAAAGTGCCTGTTTTATAGCATCCTCCCTTTCAGCTTTTTCCTTGTCTCAGTTCATTTCCCCGTGGCATGCTTTGTTCTTAAAGCAGTCTTAACCACTCATACATCAAAATATTTAATCAACATTTCTTAGTCAGAAAATAATCCTGCTTTAGACTGATTCAGTGGGAGACTGCAATGGATTCAACATAAAAAAGGGTCAGAATGCATTTCCGAGGGTGCTTTAGAAAAATCAATGCTGACATGTTTTTAATGAAAATCAATAAGTGACATTAGATAATGAAACAAACATCCAGCAGCACTGCAGGCAGGCCATTTAGGCAATCAGTTTCGGAAGCAACCAGTGAGGTTAGTGCTTGAGTGTGCAAGTAACATGCTTAAATGAAGTACTTTTTTTTTTTTTAAATGAGAATTTCAAAATCTGTTTTCTGTGAACAATGACTCAAGGGCTTACAATTTCCCTTCTCCCTGTTCCCTCACTCCCCCCCACAACTCCAAGTAAATCAGCCTTCGGAACCAGTGTCACGGTTCCTCTAACACTGTCTCTCCATTGGGAACCACTGACCCGTGGAGCCGCTGCGAATGCTTTGACAAGCTGCAGTGCAGCCTCAGCAGGGGAGAGAGATCCATTAAAAGCTGAAGTTGTGAAACTCTTTAGAAGAGGCCTGTCCCTTCTCAGAGTAATTAATTCTTTGACTGCCACACTGAGATGCAATGAATGAACACATACTCGCAGGAGTAACAACTATGCTAATGGAGAGAAGCTGTGCAGACAAAGAATACAAGTGCTCACTTGAATTGGGTTAGACTCTCTATATGTAAACCAACAGTGCTATACACATGCCTGAAAATCAACAAACTTGGAAGAAACCTACCTCATAGACCAATATTTACAATGGACATTAGTTTACACTCGAATATTCTTTATCTGCATCCTGTGGGAGCCACTAATAACACTTCCACACAACTGATAACAATCTTTGCATCAGTTTGTAACCTATACAGTACATTCCCAAAGCCTCGGATGTAGGCACATGCAAGGTCTCTCCCAGCCACAAGGATGGTCATCTCAGTGGGACTACAACATAGCCACCACTCCATCAAGATACAGTATGCAGACCTGCTGATTGAAGCAATGTGCTTGAAGAACATTGCTCTGGCCACTGTAGGACTCATTCCACCATATAAGCGCAACAGAGTTGGTCTCACGTGTGCTTTTCATGCAGGGGAGACAGAATTCCACTTAGGCTCTGTGCATTTGATTAGGATTTGAGTGAGTCATTCTCAATACCAAACAGTCTCTGAACTCAGTCAATATCTTTCTGGGTCTAACTGTACCCATGCAAAGCTGTGTGTTCTGTTTGCAAGTTTTAAACTAAAGCTAAAATAAAAATAAAAATCAACCAACTTGGTAGCAGAAAATAAATCAATTTGAGGAAAAACACATACAAAAGTTACTGATGAGAACACAAACAAGTGTCCATTATTAAATGACCTACCAAGAAACCGGTGGTTGCAAGAATAAACCTTTCTACCTAGAGATACACAGCAAACCCTCACTTCTGTGTTAGTTCTGTGTGTGACTCATAGCTTAAAAAAATCAAAAGAGAAAACTAAACTGTAAAATATAGAGAGCTCTAGCCAGTTCCACTGTTTTAAATCCCACTGTTCCAAAACTAACAAGGAAACAAACAAAAAAATTTCCCTAAAGGGTATTAAGTATTCATGCTTTCCAAGAAAGTTAGCAAACTGAGTAAACTCAAGCACAAACATAGGATGCATTGTACGTTTCAATGAAAACTAGCAATATTTGAGGACAGATTTGGAACAAAAGCCTACCCATGGAGTCAACAAGATGACTGCAAGATTCATTACAAAGTCAGACATGGTGTTTTGGCTTCTGGCTGGACAGAAGGCTGTAGCATTAACACATGGTTCATTACAACAGAATTAGAGCCTGGTTATTCAGTACTGCAGAAATTAGGGATGGTACACATCAAACAGATTTTCCCATGAAAATACAGGGTCTCCAGTCCAGCCCCAGAAAATCACTAATTATGGTGCAGAACCTATTTACATTCACAGAATACAACTTCTGTTTGGCAGTTCTTTGTCTTGATTTTTTCCACTGCAAAGGATTTCAAAGTCATCATCATGAAAAGACGTGACTGAATATTTATGTTACAGCAGAAATTTGAACAGAATTAAGATATAAAAATACACAGTAACAAGAATGGATTTAATATTTTCTCTTAGCAAGTGTACAATGGTGTTTTATTAGCAGGATAAATTACTTTGCACCTCATAAGCAATGACTGCTACACTGAATTACTATTGCAATTCAGACAGTTACACATAATCAATCAAAGAAGATTTTAAGTCGTTCCTATTTAATGGCTAATTCCTCAAAACACAAAATTTGTGAGCTCATGCAATTAGTCTCCTACAGAACGAAAGTAATGAAGATGTCGCAAAATAAGTAAGTGTTTGAAAGTAAAGCAACCCAAAGATCTTGGGGGAAAAGGGGAGCTTCCTTAGTATTAATAAGACACTTTCAAAATACTTCTAACAAGTACAGTATTCTGTATTGATTTCTACTGAAACTCTCATGATAAAATATGCTATTCAGTATGAAGAACACTGCAATCTCATTTAACAAGTTAGGATGCATTTGAAGAGTTTTTACTGAAAATAGGTTCAAGTCACCAAGAGCAGAAAACATAACTGTATGAATGTCTCCATTTTCTTAACCATTATTTATAGCTGATTACAATATTTAAATACCAGCAATGAAAAAAGGCTTCTTCCACTAAAAAAATGCATTAAAAATACCCAGCTTTTAAGCATCTTCCTTATTAAGTCTTTTATATAACATCAGATTCCCAGCTGGTATAAGGCAAAGGGCTCCTTCAATATTAACAGAGATATCATATTTTTTCCTCCAGCTAAACTTTCATGGCATTTTAATTATACACAAGGTTTTACAGAAGATACAGATAAATGAGGCACTGTCTCAATAGTTTACATCTCTTGTTCTCCATTTCCTTCTGAAAAGAAATAAATCACGTTTTTGATGTCACTAGGAATCCGGTTTTTGCAATTCAGTTTCCAGTGAGCTCATAAGCCCATTTCTGAGCGCCACTCTCCTTAGCTTGCAAATTCTCACCCACCTCCGGCTCCCCATTGACTGTAATGTGAGCTGGCCTGGGACCTCACTGACAAAAGCAGGATAAAAAAAGTGATAAGGGATACAAATACAGGTGTTCCCATGATTCACATGTGAAAGTATCAGGAGTTTTCTTCAAGCTCATGAGCCTTTAAAGAAGGTGAGAAGGGGGTAATTGATGAGGGATGGTTAACATTATAGAAAACAATATGAAAGGAAGCAATACAGGAGGAGCTGGAAAGAAGTGGGCTCAAAACCAACATATAAGTCTTAACCCTTCCGAATTGATCCACGTACAGGTATTAACATGAAGGCGTAACCACACTGGAATAAAGAAATATGCTGCTAAACGTTTATAATTTTAAATGACATATTCATGAAAAATACTAGTTATTATACTTGTTGTCACTGATTGTTTCTCTTTTACATGGGCTACTTTATCTAGCAGCCACTTGGTCAGTTCTCTTCTTGACACTTGCTAAACTAATCTGATTAACTAAATTAATCCCCAGAAGCAGCTAGCACATTTTCTAAATGGCTGGCTAGCTGGAAGGTTTCTCCTGCCTTATTGCTATAGCTGACTCCACTGGATGGATGGCTGACTCTCCCCAGAGGATAGCCAAATGAATGGCTTTATAGCCCTCGTTCCCCTGGCAATCTGTCATTGAGTTTAAAAGCAACCTTCCATCCCTACTGGTTATAAACCAGTGCATCATTAAGCAAACAAACCTGAAGTAACATCCCTGCCACCTTTCAACATACATTTAGCATGCACAAGTTTGTAAGTCAGACATAGAAGTAGTTCACCAAAATATTTTTACATGTATACTTACACACATACATATTTTGAATACACACACACACAAAATATACTCACATAAAGAATTTTTTTCAGAAAGGAAAGGAGCAAAGGGAAAAGCCAGGAACACAGTTTGAGTATGTATTTTTAGCATAAAAAACCACCAAAGCAAACAGCTAAATTAATGTACTGGTTTCTCTGACAATGTATCTTGATTACAGTAAAGGAAAATGAAGCCTCATCCTCTTACAAAAGGAGGAGAATAATGACTTTTATAGCAAAGTTGCCCACTCCAATGGAACACAAAGCACGCTCACTCAATTTTCAGTTTGGGTTTTACTTTCTTTTCAAGTACCACGTGGGGAACAGCCAGATTATAATAAATCTTACTCCAAAGCATCACTTCGATCTAGCCTCTCACCCATAGGCCCAAGTGCCATTCTGACCCCCTCTGGATCCAGCATTCCTGAGGTCAGACCCCCTCAGAACTCAATACCTTTCAGTATCAACTCCAAGGTTCTACAGGCTCATTATCAGCTTCACAAGCTCTACCATTTGCCAGCTTTGTGATATATTCCAAGTTATTTTATTAAGCAGTAGCAAATATTTCATTGCACAAGGATGATAAAAAAAAATTAACTCAGGCAGGGGGAGGGAGAAGTCTTAAAAGATTTTCCCTCTTCACTCCTTCTCCTGAATAACACGATTCCATTTCATAAAAGATCAAGAGGGACCTTATAAGTCAATCTGTACTAACAAAAGTATAATGAAAAAGTCAGCCACTTCCTCAGTTACTGTGAGGAAACATAAATGAATTCCAGAAAGGAACAACTGAAAGCAATCGGACTCACTTTCTGCACGGTTGGGAGAAATGCAATGCTCTTACTTAAGAAAAAAAGATTTAAAAACCCTTAAATTTGCTTTCTTCAGAACCATCAATCCATTTGAATGAAGAGAGCCCACCTTTCAACTACAAATTGGCAGAAGTAGTGAATCATCACAGCAAACGCTGTGCCCTTCAAAGCTACTATAAAAAGTCCTCTAGACTTTTCAGAGGTAGAACTCCCTCCACATCTTCAATCAACATACTCCTTTATCCACTGCACGCTAATGCCCTTGTTTGCCTGCTGTGGCCGGACAGAGGTCATAACAAAACACATTGCAAACTAGATGCTCAGCTTATATCCTGTCTCAGAACTACAGTTATTAGATAAAATTTTCTTGCAAGTGACATTTGAGAGAATCCTCTCAGACAACATCCTGCATCATGTATCTGGCTGTATCACACCATACATGAGTTCCACTGTTGAATGTATCTGAACAATCCATTAGCAATGAAAGCATCTCTACACTAACTACTAAGTATGCCCAACAAAGAGCCCTTCTCAACAATTCCAGGAGTGCTCTTTTAAGGGCTTTCTGTATTTGGCAATTTGGTGAGGTGGATACTTAGCATCTCTCTACATCACACTTTCAAGCTTGCAGGATACAAAGTCCTGGCTCACAAGGCATGAAAACACCTGTCAGGAAGGGCTGGCTGAGAGGCAAAAGGCAAATAGCTACACTGTTTAGCTACTACTAATGCAATTAGCCTGAAGCAATTCACCCAACCTCCTCACCCTCCTGAGTCACCCTGTGGAAGAGCCAATAAGAAAAATACATCTATTGATCAATTAAATCTTCACTTGACAATGACTGATACCTTGTCTGGGGCGTACAGGATTTGCCAACTGTGTTGTTCAGTCCAGTCATGCTGGCAAGCTGCCTAGA
The DNA here is from genome assembly GCF_965638725.1 of Aptenodytes patagonicus. Classification (NCBI taxonomy): domain Eukaryota; kingdom Metazoa; phylum Chordata; class Aves; order Sphenisciformes; family Spheniscidae; genus Aptenodytes; species Aptenodytes patagonicus. The sequence goes on from NC_134963.1 coordinate 4,719,167, forward strand.
TACCCTGACAAATATCTTCATACAGTAAAGGTACTGAAAACCAAGGAATATAGACTTTCCTTAGAACTGCATCAAAGCACGTTCCTTGATGCATAAACTTCTGAAAGAGGAGTTGAAGGTCAGGGGAGTAACTAGAATCTACTTATCATAGACAAAACCCACAGCTTGGCTACACATGTAACTATGAAAAGCACTCACTAATGAAATACTCCAAGGGAACAGAGTAGACCAAGTCAGTCCTTCCCACACTGAATTCAGACTTCAGTAATGAATGCATTACACCTAGGACTGTAAAAAGTAAATCCCAGGCTGAGTGAGCTTCTCACCTTGACTGAATAGTTCCTAGTAACATCACTGTATCCATAAGAACACTGGTGATAAACAGGGAACGATGTGCTGCACACTGCTTGGATCCACTCCTCCCCCTTGCACGCTGCCTTCCCCCATCCCCATGTACCTGGCAGTATTCCCTAGACGCTCACCAACTGCTGGAAGAGAGAATACCAACTCTGTGCAATCTGAATGGGGGAGAGGAGAAAAAGGGAGAGAGCAAAAGAGAGACACAGAATTACTTTTTCCTTCAAATGTGAAAATCCAGAGATATGCATGGGTACAAGTAAGGGCAGAATAGAGCCTTAAATATTTAGTCTTCGAAGCTTTCACACTAATCATTTAAGCCAACCCAACATCTTAAAAATCTACAGAATTATCCAAAGCCTTTCTGTTAAGCTAGTTCTAAGAATACAATCAGTTCCTCTCCTGCCCTGACATCACACAAAGCGACTGAGGCAGCAGTTAATAAATCTAAGCCCCTGTGATAGATTTCATCTTCCACGGAAAAAAAAAAAGCTGGAGAGGAAACTGAAAAATAAAAGAGGATCTGAGGAAAATCTATTCCTTGATCAGGGGAACAAGAGTACTGAATTCAGCTGGCAAACAGCAGCCTGGCAAAGGACTCATCGAGACCACTTCCGAGTGTACTGTCACAGCTTTGTCCTGTATTATATCAACTCACTCAGTGAGAAGCACAGCATGTTTTTATATGCACCCATCCAGCACTGCAATAGTCAGACCTTTGAGATCCAATTTTTGGATCCATTCAAAAGAGCGCTATCCTGTGCAAATCCAGACTCAGATTCTAAAATTTCTCAATGCCAAAAATGTGTCAAATGACTAGCTCATCTATAATTGGCATATCGTAGTGGAGAAATCCCCACGTTCCATAAGAGAAGGAGTCTCAAAGGGAAAGATGGTCGCTTTCTTTTCACTGATCTCTCTAGAACAACTTACAGTAATCCCACACCTAAAAAAAAATTAGAAGCCATAAAACAAAGCAGCCTTTCCCCTATACTATACAGGATTACACATAAATTCAAGCACAGATGTGTTGAAGAGTGGAAGGGGTTAAAATCTGTAGAGAATGAGAAAGAAGGCTAAAAAGCACTATTGCAGTTAATGTTAAAAAACACTAATTTCAGTCTATTTGTGCATTCAGAGGCATTCTAGTTTGAATTTCTTCACTGAAACCAGATGTCTTCACTGATCATCAGAATGTATATACTACAGCATAATCAGCTTGTCCTGGGCACAAGCTACAGCACACTTTGTGGCTACAATGCATCTGAAGAAATTAGGGAATCTCAGAGAGGAAGCAGCTAAACACATAACCTGATGATAACTCAGAAACACAGCTTTCAATGTTGAGATTGGGAGGGGGGATGGAAAAAGACAACAGCAGTTATGAATCCTGAGCAGTGTCAGAGTATGAACACAACCAGGAAAAAACGTACATAATCAAGACACAAAAAGCTTCACAGGGAATTAATGCTATCTAGCTGCTCTGTCATTGCATGTAATCAAATAGATGTTATAATAGTGAGACAGCATGTTACAAAGACAGCTGTAATAATTAGAGCTTTAACAAGCTCTAACACAAAATGCTACGACATGGCAGTGTCATGATCATCTTCACTCTCAAGCTGTCCAACTGAGAAGGAAGGTTGTGCTTATATTAGCTTATATTAGCACACCACTTATCTAGTTTCTAAAAGCAGAATTAAAACCTTCTGCCATGTGCTGACACCTGGCTGCTGTCCAAACTCATACTTCATTTAGTATTATCATTGAAAAATGGAAGGCTTAAGCAAAACTGGAGGGAGATGAGAAGAAACTGACAGTAATGGGCAACCGTCTTTTATTCCATGCGCCCACTCCTACAGCCTTCAGGAGACAGGAATCCTCCAGAAATCACTTGTCAAGAAAAATTAAGTTTGCTAAATTCACCAGTTTAAGCTACTGGTCCCCTTTTTTAGTCCCCAATGGCTTATTACAACATCAATTCTGTGCAAGCAGCCTGGATGTAAATTTAATCTCAATGCTGAATTTTCTGGGTCTGTAATACATGCTTTGTGCATAACCAACATCCCTACAATGTATTTACTGACTTCAGAAAACAAGATGAGCATTTTCTGGAAATTCAAGTCCCACATGTAAGCTTTGCGTAAGGTTTCTAACATTGTTTCCCACCGAGTCCTGCAATACTATTCCAATGCTATTCCTAGCACAGAAACAAGTTGCTCAGCTCTATCCTGGCTCCATCCAGTGATACAATGGGAATTATTCACTCTAGGCTAGGCTGGGTGCACTAGCTCAGTGACAGGTAACAGCTTCTAGCTCCAATAGCTTTTTTTTTCCCCCTTAACCACAGCATATCTGCTTCATTGTTAAATCCTCTTTTCCCTATATTCCCAGGAACGTGGGAAATAAGAGCGGTAGAAGAATTACCGTTTAACTAGTTTGTGAACCTCCAGCAGCCCTGTTTTCCACATTCCAGAAGTTCCCAGAACCTTGCCAGAGCAGCAGTGTTTTACATGCTAAGCCTAGCTAGATGACAGAAACATGAATACGGTGATTTGTTCATCAATTTGCATACATATCCAATAAGGATAATATGAGAAAAGTAATGAACAAAGAACATAGCAGTCCATAAAAGAAAAAGTGAATAAAAGATCAAGCAGGCAGGGTCACGTATTTCAACAAAGTTTCCTACCTGTTTATTAAGAGAGACAGCTTTTCAGAAACCTTATAGCAACAGGGGTTCTCATTTAGTCAACTTGAGCACAATTTAACTGCTAAAGACCTCTACCTGGGAGAAAGTGTTTTCGATGTCAAGAAAAAAAAAGTTAAAAAAAATCACTCGGGAAGAAATGAAAAGAGTTTGATGGGAGGAAAAGAGGTTAAGGAAAATACCATCTTAGTCTGTCATAAACACATAATGGTCCTACACCAAAGGGAGGAAATCTCTCCCACTCTCAGCTCTACGCTATCTGACCTGCTGGATAACTTATTCCATGAAGCTATCACTTTGCAGTGACCATTCCCATACCCTTAGAGAGTCAGAAAAGAGCAGGACCTGCAAAGTACATACACCCCAACACCTCTTTCCATCAGGAATGCCATTCATGGAGAAAGGAAGGATAATAATAGCCAGGACTTATGGTTTATCGTTCTTTTGACAGTCAGAAAGTAAGCTTGAAGTGCACTCCTTTCATCTAGTCCCACCCTTTCTCTCACTGGGTCTGTCTAGTGCATGGGGGTAATTAAAGTATTTTACTACCTGACTGACAGCCCAGTACTCCACGAGCTACAAGGCTATTAAAAGGCACACATATTCCAGAAGGAACGTAAACAGAGCCATAGCAAAATATTCAGCAGTCACCTATATCAGCATTCCTAAAAATCAGGAAACACTCTGCAGAACTTCCTTTCGTCCCCCTCCCCCCCATTGATTTTTATATTAAAAATCAAATCCAGTCTCAAGTGAACAAAGATAAGTCCATGAACCTTCTCATTTTCCTCTAAGCATTCAATTTGCTAACGCATTTTAGCTAAAATTCCTGCTTAGTCACGCCTGACACAATCTAGTCTTTTAGGCAAACATTCCCTCCATTCTATGTGCTATGGCTGCCAGCCAGTTTTCAGTTGATGTACCCAGTGTTTTTCTGCTTGTGTCCAAGTGCAGCGAGATCTCTTAAACCTGCTCTCACACAGCAGTTTTATCCTTGCATATGCTCTCCATTTATAAACCAAGCATATGCATATTTATGTATAGGCAAGTCTAAATATGTGCACATTAATTTGAGAGATATCAAACAGAAAAACATCAGATCCTCTAACTCGGGCTATACACAGGAAATATAACAACTGTATGTCCTGAAACAAATAGGTCTTTCTGCAAACAGCAACGGACATTATTCTTCATCCTGGAATTAAAGCTTTGTTGCAGGTTGATTTAAATGAAAGGCTTTGTCTCTATGGAAAAATGCCAATAGAAAAATATAATAATCATTTCCATTTAAAAAACAAAAACACAAAACCAAACAAGTTTCAAGGCTTCTACAAAAGGAAAGTGAAAAAGAGGGACAGACCCAAGTTTTCTGATGTCAGCCTCAGAAATTCCGTCACTGAAAATACTGTTCAGTAGCATTTCCTTCTCAGATAGCTTTTTTAAAATCCAGTGAGTTCTAAGATCACAGACAAGATTTTTCTCAAACAAAAGGAGAAAAGATGCCCAATCAGTCTACTAACTTATCGCTATTCTCACTACCAGGTCCTGCCTAATTTAGTTAACTACTCAGTCTTGATATTAAGGGCGAGAGTGGGCTAACATGTTCAGAAAGAAAAAAGAGGAAATAAAAAATTTTCCTGTTACCCGCAATAGTGCTCTTTGGATGGTGCAAAGCGGCTTCCAAAAACATTCTGCGACATCCATATAGGCAGGTAGGAATTAGAAAGCAAGGGCAGAAAGTTCAAGAAGTCCAACTTGCAACCCGCTCTCACTGATGCTGAGGTGAAACTCTTCTGCTCTTGGCAGGTAGCAGGTAATTCCACTGGAGTCAAGAAAAGCTGGGAAAGAAATTCTTGGTCCTTCAGGCCACCAGTGACCTCTTCTACTCCTGGTAGAATACAGCCATGTCCTGTCCTTCTCAATACTCGGGAAAATCATTAGATCTCCATTCTCTTCCTGTGCTATTCTTAGGTTTCTGATGCCTGAAGCTGCAAGCATATCAAGTTTCCTTAGGTTGAAAGAGCACTGTGAACATCTCCGAACATTCAAATCTTTCTTCTCTAAGAGCAGCAAGTCCTTTCTTCAGTTGTGCCTGCTCAAGGTTTTTCCAGAAATGCAGCAGAATAGCTCCTGCTCTGGAAACTGTTAATTGTTCCCCAAAATATGATTAATTTCTGAGTGATTGTTTTAAGATAGTTGGTCTGTTGCCTCAGCTCTAATTACATTTCTCATGTCAATTAATTAAAACCATGCTAAATGAAATGCCAGTTTTTATTTAAAGTTTAGGGGGAAAAAAATTATGGGATACAATTAGATGTTACCAGACGTGATCTCAGCAGGTTTTCAATTATTCTATGTATAATAGGTCCCTAATTCAATACAAAGCTGTAATTAAGAATGTAATTAACTTGTGGCATTCTACTGATGTCATACACTACAAGAACACATAATGAGCTACAGTTTTTAGTGCAGAATCCTTAATGGATTGGTCTGTTTCACTGAGAATGAATTAGGTACATAAAAATAATTTACTATGGTAACTTGGCCAACATAATGGCCACATTTAAAAAACAAGCAAAGTATAAAACAAGAACCAATAAACTTTGTCCTTGACAGGACAATCTGGCCAGAACCCAAATCTGCACCTGGTACCCATGGCATGGAATTGGTGGACTTAGCTTCATAACTAGCAGAGAGTTCACTGGCTGTATCTACACAGCTCTTGAGAACAGGTCTAGGGGTTGGTAAGAAGCACAGCATGTTTGCAGATGTATCTACTTATAATCTGGATGTGGGCAACCTGTCTGAATAGGAATAGCAGCAAATTAAGCTGCCTGATACTGTTTTGGTGATATACTGAACTGTTCTATGCACACAGCAGACAGAGTCCCATGTGCTTTGCAGATCATCTTCCAGACTTGAGTGAAGCAGAGCTTTGGGTTCACTGTCTGCATTAAAATCCTGGATTTCAGTCTGGATTTTATACCATGATGCATCCAATCTCTACTATCACACCACTCACTAAACTTATGAGAAACCCCTCCAAGTCACTTCTGCTTATTAAACGAAAGCTTGTGCTTCTGTAACACAGACTGTACTGCTCTGCTGTCTAAATCAAAGAATTCTGTTCTCAGTTACAATTATTTGAACACCACCATTTCCTTACATTTTTTTTCTTTTAAATAGATTACATTTAAGGGGGGGAAAAGTGAGATAATAAAGTAAGTTTCCTGAGGAAACTAAAACAGGTTCCAGAAACAAGCCATCAAAACTACAAATAACCGGTCTATGTTCACACAGTGAAAACAAAAGAGCCTAGAAAATATTTTTTTCTTTCAAGTAAGCCCTCTTGCAAGAAGCATATGATAAAAGCCTAATTTATCAGCTAAGGAACCCCCTCCACTATAGTTTCCCAGTGGTGCGTAAGTAAACAGATGAAAATATAATCATGTAAGGCACTGACAGGTACTCTAGGAAGTATCCAGGAACTCTATAGCCATTGAACAGACTTCTCCGAGTCTTTAAAAGACGACACTTCTGTTTTTCCTTCTCTCTAAACACTTAATATTTCCCTGTCTTTTGGAAAAAAACTGAAGTAATTAATGAAGTGTCTTATTACCCTAGTTCTGCTACCTGCTGAAAGAAATTACCAATTTGACACTCAAAGAACAAAAGTTTTATTTTGTAAGCTGACTGTAAGGAACTTCATACAACAAAGCCATTCTCAGAACATTAACCACTACATCCAAAAATCTGTAAATAGATTTTCCCAACTCCATTCTTAATAGCTTAATTAACAGGAATATTTACAAAGATCTTAAAGGAAGTCTGACTCCTTTCTTTGTAGGAGCCTAGAAAAAAGTTTAAATGAAGACGTAAAAAATGCATCAGATTAAGAACTGGGAGAGGTTCTTGAGTATTCTTATCAATCACACAGGTCAGTACCGTTCTTGACCTTGAACATGCTCAGCCTTTTCTGCAATGTGTTGAATCCTCATTCCCTGACAGCTGCAAAGAACTTTTAGGGGATTCTATAGCAGCTGAAATCTGGTGGGGAAAAAAAATATTTCTTCTGCATGCAGTGTGACATAATGGAATGCAATAAAGTGGGAAATGAAAACACCTGCACAGGTTAATTCCATTAAATCTATGCATTTAACTTAGGTTCTCCTTCAGCACTTCCTATAATCAAGGAAGAAACAAGGATGCTTCCAGAAAGTCAGGAGTCAGATCTCAGATGGCTTCAATCACTATCCAGTGCTGTCTTTCAGGCATAGACCTTTGTCCTCTTCTAAAATAAGGTAGCTCCTAGATAACATACCTCAGTTAGTAACTAAAATCAGCTGAAGAGAATCCATTAACTGACCTGCTCAAAGATAACTAAGAATTATTACAGAACAGCAGCATTAACTGAACTTAAAGTCAGTAAGTCCCAGCCACCGCACTGTATTAGCTGCAAGTCCAATATCAAGATCACTGACCTTGGCAAGATCAAGCCTTGAGCTGCAGCTTTGACATCTGTGTTGCCACAGGGTCCAATTCCATTCAATCCTACCTTCTCAGGCTACGCCCATGAAAAGTCATTATCATTCTTCTTGCAGGTCAGTGAAGTTACACAGGTAAGAGACAAATAAAGTTTTATCATTTATTTGTGTACAGTTTCTGCTGCTCTATCTCACCTGAAAGCTACTGAGAGCCATTTTATAAAAGTGTTCCTAAATCAGAGATACTTCTGAAACAACTCAGAGCACATACAGCAAGTTATAAACGTGGCCATTTGACTCGTTTATAGGGAAACATCACTTTGATCTTCTTTTCCTACACTCTGTTCAAAGACCTAATGGAAAGAAGCCAAAAAGTCACAGGTTCTTCTTCCCGTGACTTCTATGGTTGGTAAATTTTCAAAGCATGCACTGCTTCAAGCTGGTTGCATTGTGGGTCTACCATCATCCCCTACAGATGTGCCAGGTACTCTAACATCCTTCCACTGAACTCTTCACTTCCATTATCTTTTGTTTCCTCACAACTTCATTCTCCTGTGATGAACTGTCAGCTAGTGAAATGGAAACGCACATTGACCTATCCTACACCAGGACATTAATCACTTGAATGTCACTAACATAAAAATGTTCTTGAGTTCATCTACCCACGGAGAATTTTCTCTAAGTAGTTATCACATACAGACATCTTCAAAAGTTACCTGAGAAACCTCTTAATTTCCTAAAATATCATTCCAATAAACCTGATCCAGATGCTGTCTTTATAGACATTGCTAACGCTATCAGTTTTTAATCAAAATGGAACTGATTGAATTAATGGCCTTAATTAACAATAAAGGTTCTTTGAATCACAAGATGTCTCTTTCAGATCAAAGTGGCACAGAAAGAGTGAGTTCAAATCTATTCCCATGTATCCAGGGTCCTTCTTTAGGATTCTTACTCTTTTTCCACAGCTCAAGATGTTGGCACTTCATGAATCAATCTCAAAGGATATTAAAAGCAGCAGGAATAGCCTACAATGAGCCAGAAGGTTCCTTCACAAAAAAAGAATGTTAAGTTTGCCAAGGAAAGCACTAAAAAAGTAATAAGGAAATCCAGACTTAAACTTAATTCCTCCCCACATACATATGCATTAAGATACAGCCTTTAATGACATATTATTTCTTCCAGAGAACTTCTGCCTAAGGCTGACAGAATGGACAGCTGCTCACCATTTCTTTATCATTATGTATAACCCTATGCATTAATTCAAGACACAATATTTAAGTGTAGCAATGAATTATTAAAATTCTGATAAACTTTTTATGCAGTTTATCATGATACTATACAGAACACTTCAGAAATATTAATACACTTACTTACACAACACTTTCTGGAACAGAATTTTCTGTAATTTTAAAAGGGTGAACTGCAGCACAGCAGAATCGGTAACTACACTCTCAGAAGCATCTCCTAATACAGATGCCTAATTTAGAAAACCTGTGGCCTGGTTTTCTGAAGAATACAGTATTAGTGTAAGTTCTGAGCAAATCTCTTGCTTACATTAGGGACAGCTATTAAAAAAAATATGAAAGCATAAAAAAAAGCAGAGTTTTGTTAAGCACAGAGCTAACTCTGACAGGAACAAGAACAGAATATAATTCCCCAGAGTGTTACTAAACTCCTTTTTATCTTTCTATAATCTTTGCTCCTTCCATGAGATACAAGTTAACCTGCAAACTTATCCAGCACGTCTGGCTACAGCAAGTAAAGATAAAGGGGGGGTTCAGAAAATGGAGTCCCGAATGCCAATGCAAGTTTTTGAGAGGTAACATACGATGCTTAGAACCAGATATCCTCTGCCTATCTTCCTTCTGTAGTTTGCATTTGGCTCATGAGGACAATCTTGTGGTCTTTGAAGGGCTATTAAAAATACGTTCTAGGATGCTGTCACCAACACTGAGTATGAAAAACAGCGACAGCCACAGAGGTTGCTTATACTCAAAAATGCCAAAGTTCCTCTCTGTATAGATTCAGAAGTTAAACCCATGCTGAGCCTGTTACATCTACACACCTTCCAGCTTCTGTAACAAATGAAGAAGTCCACAGACAATAACCTCCTTCAGTATAAAAACTGGGATTTTTTCCCAGGAAGCTATCCATCCTGTGTACGAAATGAGACAGCAGTCCCGTAGATAACCACCTGTTCCTTAACCCTTGTCATGCCCCGAGATTGCTTCCTCCTCCTTTTCTGCATGAAACAGAATAGAGGAAGGAGGCATTCTGAGAGTGTGCAAGAGCCTCTGTGGCTCCGCAGCTTTTGCCCTGGAAACTGGGCCCATGATGGCTTATGACAGTTAAAGAGGAACACACCCAAGAAAATCCGTATGCAGCTCTGGTATCTAAGAGGCAGTGTGCTCCACAAAGACAAGATTCTCAGAATAATACTGCTGCCACCCTCTCAATTCTGCATTAAGAATAGACGAAACCCAATTTTCAGACTTAGAAGTCTGGCAACTTTGAGTAGATTTTTCATGCAATTAGACCAAAAGCTATATGGCTTAAAAAAATATTTTTATCCCCTTTTTTATGTGCCTTGTTTTAATGCAGGGACATGTTTGCAGGAGTTATCTGCAGTCATGAATCTTATTTAGTAAAAATGAATACCAGCATTCATACAACACCATCACTTCAGAAAGAGAGATTAAGGAAAACACCCTCTATCTTCACCTCTAACAGTGAAAAATCACAGGATTTAACTCAACTAGTGCTGCTCATGGAAATTATTCTAGCTGGCTAGAACTCAGAATTTCTAGCTGGCTTTGTTCTCAGAAACAAACTGAACCACTTCACAGAAACTGTCCCAAATCAGTCAGAAAACATGCAGCACGGAAAACTTCAGCTAAAACTGTTACAGCTTAAGAAAGTAACATTTTAAAAGGATATTACAGTGAAAACTGTTGAACACTTAATCTAGATGTGATTTTCTGATATACAGATATCTGCCACTTTTTAGATAGAAGATTGTGATTAAACTCATTTTTTAAACTATCAATTCAAACCAAGAAAAAAAAAAAAACAATTTTACTGCACTTCCCTGACTTCTTTTTCAATATAACACTGATCCATTAGGAAATATCACATATGCAATGAATTAGACCACAGACCTTTCATCTCAAACTGCTTTGAAATCTTGCTTAGTAAACCCACTAGAGTTCATTTTTCCAATGAAGAATGATTTCTTCACTAAGTTTTCACGTTGTGAGTATACCATGTGGTTTGCATTTTCTGTTTCTTCAAAACAGTTTCCCAAAAGCTCACACTGTTTGATTTCATTTTCAGTTAAGAGGAGCTAAAATCTGAAATGTGGTAACACAAATTCAAAATTACAAGGTTGGGGGGGCGGGGGGTGGGGTGGGGTGTCATATTGACCCTGTACTTATGTAGAGTGCTATTTACTTTTGTGCCATGTTAGTATAGAATTTAAATCTCAATACAAACCCAAGTATATTTCTTCAAAGATTATTAGAAATTAACAAAATCACAGGCTGGCAACCCAAAACTCACTTTCTAAGAGGGTGGAAGGTTGGACTGACATATATTAGAGTAACAGCTTTTGACAACCAAATCCACAAAACGGAGCACAGGTAGCAGAAGAGAGAGCTTTCCAGCTATGTCCTTTAACATTTAATGCACAGAAATATTAACTGTGCTTCATTATTTTTCAAGTTTTGGGGATTTTCTGTTGTGTGTCCAACTTCAGTCATGTACGTCCAGATTCATCCTACATAACTGAGGTATCTAAACATGGACCTTACTTGTCCAAGACTTTGATGATGGAAGAATAAAGGCCCTTTTGGAGTCAAAACATCACATCAATCTGAGTCACCCTCTGGAAGCATTTTTTACTCTTCTGTGATCATAGGAACATAGAATAATTTAGGTATATAAGATAAGATCCTAAGTTAGAGTTTGAATCTGGGCAAATGGGATGGATTCCCAAAAAGTGCTGACCACTTAACAGAAGCTACAGGCCCATCTACTCTTTGAAAAATAAGTCTATATGGGTTGAATTAATCTCACCTGTACTTACAATGCTATAATATCAACATCTATGTACAGATAAGTTGTCATTCTCACCATGGTCGAAGATACAGACACCACTTTCAGTTGAAACCCAGACAGCAAATCACCTCACTCTAAAGCAGACATCTACATTTGGTCACATGAATCACCCTCCTGAACACCAGAGACCATTAACTAGACCACCAATAACAATAACTGGAGCAATGATATTGACACTCCAAAATCAAGTGAGTTTTAAGCCCCAACCACCAGTAAGAACTAAAACTTCCAAACTATAGTCTACTAATGAAAATACTGTCTTTTCTTTCCACCACCTCCCTTTCATATCACATCACTCAGCTATATCGGGTGGAAAGAATACTAACATTCAGGACTACTCAGCATTAGTTGAAGACAGAAAGCACTACAAACTATTATTCGATAAAGCCATAGATGAAATGAACAACTGCTATGCTGACAAAACTTCCACCAAAACATCTGAGCGTCTGTCTCTGCCTCCAGAATCTCTGTGCAGGGCTACTGCAAGACACAGGGCAGAATAACTGAAAATTCTGGTTACATATTATTCCATTAGTTTTCACCCCCAAAGAAATAAGTAACCAAGGATAAATATATTTAAAATGCCTCTACTTGTAACAGCCAAATAATCTGGATTAAATGTACTTTGAATTATTTGAACACGTGGACTCAGATGAATTGTTTTAAACATCCTGCCGTGAAGGATGTTGAAATAGAATTATTTGCACTGCACCTATCACTTATAAACATAGACTAATTAGCAGAAAGAGAGAGAGATTTCCAAAATAACTTCAACTCTGACAGGGTCTAGCAGGGCCAATTTATATCTGGCATCCTGAACTAGCTCCCCTCTTCCAGCAAAAGAATATACAAATGCTGCAAAAGAAGAATTCATACAAAACTATTCTTTGCCTGTGAATAGCACTACAAATGTCCTCTTCATCAAATCTGTTTCCCTTCACAGGAAGGGAAATTGCATGGTAAAACGAGGTAGACTGAAGACACCTTACCAAGCAACCATGAATTGTCAGGTATATACAGAGCTATATACATGTGGGTTGATATCTTGATGAATGGCAAGACTCCTACTGAAATAAGTAGAACCAGGATTTCACTTGCAATACATAGGGCATGACACAGCGCCCACAGAGCAGAATTTGCTTCATTACAAAAGAGCTAGAATTTGATCAGCTAACAACTGCCAGTGTCTTGGCAGTTTTTCATGTACAGGTTCTACACTAAAATCCAATTTTTAATTTCAGAAAAGTCCACAGTCATAAAATAACGAACTACAAAAAGTCAAGAGAAACTAATAAGCACTGGTGACCCAAGGCTTCAATTTGACATACTCTTATTAAATGATAAATGAAGAGAGTAGGTGCAAGAGCCACAAAGTACAAAAAAGGTCAGAACATTCCTAAAGTTTAAGTGGGTTTGGAGCACTGTTACTTTGACTCAATATATAAAGTTAAGAGATCCATTTCAGGGTCTAGGTCAGGATCCAAAATTTTACAGGCGCTCAGAACAGTAGATTCAACTCCAACTTTACACATCTGTGCTACTGACAAAAGTGGATCCTTTTCCTCTTCCCAAATAAAACAAAAACAATATAAGTACTCTCCAAATAAACTATTTGCATTTTGTGACTTTCCTGAAAAATATTGCCTAAAGGCATGATTTTTACCTCAAACCAGTTCTGACATTACCGCACTACATGATCGTGTTTAAATGTCATCTGATGATTCCTATTAAAGTGCCACAGTTTCGTCACTATAGCTAATTTAATTCTAAATGAATTTTCAAAACCAAGACTAAAGTTCAATGGAAGCCTGAAGCTTTGAGGACTTGTGAAGCTTTGAGCCTGAAATATAGTGATATCCAACTTTAATCCGTGAAATAGCCAAGGCAACACCATGAATCTATGGTTCTTTGAATAACTGTGTAATGTAATAAAGTAAGACCTTCCAGACAGACATTGCGCTATAGGTGTTTCCAGACCAGCATTTGTCTTTCAAGACCAGTCAGCACCCTCCTTTCATCTCCAGACTGCTTCTGACACTCCAAAGGAAAAAAGAGAATATACTAATTCCATTGTGTCACACACAATTGGAAAAATTCCTTCTACTAGTTTGCTAACATTCCAAAGCGCAACACATTAGTCATATTTTCATATCGATTCTATAAGCTAATGAGCACCTCCAGTGAATTCCTGAGTACCATCATGTGATACTGATTTTGTATCAATGTTTTTTTTCCCTGGGTAAAAATGAAACAATAATTAATTCACATTACTATCTAATCAGTTGCAGATATTATTGTAAAAAAAAACCCACCAAACCTTGCAATTTTACACCAAGGAAGAAAATATTTTTCTACCCACATTATGATAAAAAAGGTAATTAAGTGCTATAGCTACTCCCATTTTACAGATGAACATATTAAATCTGAGAGGTTACCTAAGCATTCACATTTGCACATACAGCTGGAGAGACAATTAAAGAAAACAGGGAACCCTACTTAGAATTTCTTGCTCTTCTCATTAAAAAAGAAAATCCCTTTTCTCACTGAGATGGAATTACAAAAGGGCATGCTAAACAAATATGAGGGAAGACAGTTCCCTATTTCTGAACTCTTAATAGATTTCCTTCTGAAATTGTCAGTGGGATGATTATGAAAAACAGAAGCACAAACGCATTTAAAGCAGTATAAGCTCAATAGCATCTTTCATAAAAGACTGTCTTTTTGAACACCTATAAAAGATGGAAAATATAACTATTAGTCACTCTGCCAAATAAAACACGATTTATTTTTTAATAGTAAACTTTGTCATCTAGAAGACTAAGATTCAAAGATATACCATAAAGACATACCAGGATAGACACAAGAGACCCAGTCAAGAATAATCACAAACTCATGTAATGTCACATCAGCTTTTCCAAGAGGCACAGGCTTTACACTTACGTTAGGCATGTGCTGCTCCCTTTGGCTATTAGTGCCAAAGCGTGTCACGTAGAAATTCACTGAACAAGCATTATTGCAAGACGCTGTCTCCAGAAAATGTGGAGCCTTTTCTAGTTGTGCTACCCATACTGTGTATGACTCAAGTCCAAAACCCAAATTACAGCTACACACATGGAGAAGCATCTTTTCCATCTAAACAGTTCAATACTGCACACCTGGAGGTGTGAAACATCAAGTTTCAGAGCACCCACCAGAAGAGCAAAGCAGATAAAGAAATCCTAAATTAAAGTCATCGTTAAAAATGCAGAAATGTGAGGAATGACAACCTAAAGTTACTAGGAAGTATGACAAAAGTGTAATACAAATTGTTCCTCTACAAGTTTTTGCATAAATCTGTTGCAAAACTGAAACCCTCATGAGTTTTCAGGCTAATACTATTCACAAGCAGGTATTCACCCTCACTAAGGGGCAGCCAAATTCAATCTCCTTCTTCCCCTGATGTTCTGATCAGCGAAAATTAACAGGTACTAAGAAGTCAATAACATATTACCTTCTCCACAGTAGTTATTTATTGTATTTGCTACTCTTTATTTCATGCCAGCAGAGTGATAAGTCATTTGATTCTACAGAGCAGAAACAAACATTCTGGCTCTTTCTACAGAGATATGACATTAAAAAGAAAAAACCACCACATCAAGTCATGCAAAAATGAATCAGGTTTAAAAGAATAAAGGTGGATAAGGCATAATTACTTTCTCCACCAGCACATACACACTACCAACCGAGCAAATGCTGGAGATGAGTGTATGTAACAAACATGTTATAACAGCCCAGTAAATACAGGCCACTGGTTGACTAGGTTTCACTGTCTCAACACAAGTCTAATGGCATTGTACAATGATTGACAGGGTAGTTCAGCTGCAGACAACAAGAATTAAAATCATTAATTAAATCAGAAAACAGTTGGGCCTCACTCCATACCCACTGATGGCAACAGGAATGTTCTACCTGGTTACAATGGGCATTGGAGTGGGAGACATTACAGTAGGCCTGCACCCCACCTGTCCAACTATTTCTCCTCAATATACAATACATCACTACTACAAGAATGCATTCTGCATCCCAGGCGCTGACAAAAAACCATAGCAGCTGTGTACTTCTATACCCATTTTGTTCAAGCCTGAATCCTTTTTTCCATCAACACATCCATATACACTCCCCAATATATTTCTGCTCATTTTGTCACTCCAGTTCTAGTCCCAGCTTCCCGAGATGTTTCCTTACACCACCTTGATCCTTCCTCAGTGTTTCTCTCCCAAGGTTCTTGTCTTTCTGCAAACCCTCATCCTCACTTTTTCCTTTACACCACCTTCCATAGTCATTCTTCCCCCAATTACTCTTCTTCCTCCTTACCCAGAAAGCCTGATTCTCCCTCCCACCTGTCCCCAAACTGATTCTTGTCCTTGCCATCGTTCAGACCACACTTTCCTGCACCATTCTCCTTTTGTCCATTTCACTCCCCACCTTAAGCTCCAGCTTTGTCCTTTCTTTATTCCAATTAGGCAGTTTCCTCTTCCAGAAATCTCCCCTGCAGCTAAGGAAGGGGTTGGAGCATAGAGAGCACAAGGATGGACACGGTCCCTACCCACAGCTCTTATGCTTTGCCCGGGTCAGACTTCTGCAGTGAAGATCTGTAATTGCAAGGAAAGTAGAGCTCACCCTGCCATGGCATATACCCAGTGCACAGCAATTTTCATAGAATTTAGCTGCAAGGACACATCAAGTCTTTCCTTGTCATAAGCAAATTCATTCTTTCTAATGTTGCTAACTTGACATCCCATCAAATCAACCATGGACTGTTTTCTCAGCAATCTCACAAGTCTCCTCCTGGCAAGTTTCATCAGGCTATCAGTGCTTCTCAAAGAAGAGGTCAGCAACTATTTTTAAACAAAGGAAAATCCACAGTTTCCCCCACACACACACTAGCTCTGTTCTTGTAAGCCACTGAACTCTTGGCTGAAGTTTTGGAAAAGAAAAAAAATGTGTTCAATCTGAGGCAGATGCTTTGGCATGGAATATTTTAGCTGAAACAGTTAATGGTTGGGGAATTTATAAGAAACTAAAACCAAACTCTTTTAATGGCAATTCTAATAAGAAGCAGTGCTACCAGTCCTGTTTGTAATAATAACGCAAGAAAGTTGGGGTTTGGGGCTTTTTTTTGGGGGGGGTGGTGGTAATGGTGTGTATTTTGGTTTGAGTTCAGGAAAATAGTTTTATCTTACGCATCAAAAAGTGCATTCTACCTGAATGAGGAAATGGTGATACATTAATGTAAGCCTCAATTTTATTTGTTTGAAATGATACAGAATCAGCAAAATGAGAACACACCCAATACAGAAATCAAAGCTGTGTAGTTTACTAAGTGCCTCTCATGTTCTCTAACCTCTCAGCGTTTAATATCCTGCATTGGATATATAATGTAAGCAACTCCCATAACAATCTTTTTTTTACTATAGTGTCCCATGAACAAATTAAAGCCATACCACCGCAGTGCTAGGCTGCAGTACCGTACTTGTTTAAGCTGTCCCTCCCCCACTTGGGCCGATCCTCTTTTTTGCTTATACAAGCAGTAAGTTGATCCCAAGGTGATACAAACTTACCCTTTATAAAAAAAAAAAAGGTATTTTGTGTGCTTTATCTGCCTGAAGCAGCTTACAGAGGAATTAGAGGCATGCCAGAGCTGGCACAAAAACAGGGTTGCTCAGTTTGGGAGAGGGCAGAAACCTGGCAGCATCAATTTACATTGGCTCAAGCTGGTAAGGAACTGCACCCTCAGGCAATACAACTGGTTGGAAAATGGAATTTCACAAGGACAGAAATTAACATTTTGACATGTTTTCATTCTCATTCAGAAGAAAAAAAAATTAAATTGTTACATAAAGTTAGAATGCTTTTGAAAAGTCATTTGGAATGACAAATCTTTTCATAGGAGTTACAAAGAGCTGGTTCATTTTTTTAATATCAAAACAATATTATAGAAAAATACTAATGATGTGTTCTATAGAGTATCTTTGCTATTATCTGTTTGTATTTGAATACATTTACTAGAAGTCAAAATGATAATTCTAGGTGAAATAGTTAACTTCACAAAAAATATTACATTAAGTAAATTTTAGATGCAAGCACAATTTAAAAAGTAAATCATTTTGTAAGTTGTAACAGTTTCAAAAATATTTTCAAATGAAGAACTGCTCAGTTGAAAAGATTTATCAAGCAGAAAAATACAGCAATTACAAAAGTAATAAAACATTAGATGCATTGGTGGATATATTTCAACATCTATACTCCGTGATTGCATGTTGCAGTTAACGAGCAGAATCTAGTGGACCAACCCCTCTGTTGCATCAGTATCATGGGATATCAGCTTTCCTTTTATTTACTCAAGATTTCCTTTTCATGCACAGAGAAACTGACTTTTAGATGTACTCAGGAGACCATTAAGGATTTGTTCCATCCAAAAGCATAAACTTTTTTCAAAGTCTTTTTTCATAATTAAGCAAGCTTCCCCCCCTTTATATTCTTATTTAACTTCAAAGTTTTCATATAAATGTCAAATTCCTAACCACTGTTTTGGGGCTTAGTGTTTGCTTCGTAATATTGAAAAGGGCAATTCACTTAGAGTCTCCCCTTCCAGCAGGTTTGCGTTTCCTGATCTTAAGGAGGAACATACAACTAAAACACCAAACGCACAAATTCTGGTAGCAACAGACATGAATGTATGTGATAAATTTATTAAAATTTCACACTGTCCTTCTACAAAATTGTAGATGTTTTATAACAATTGTAGAAGAAAATGGAAAATATTATGCGAGAAGAAACAATTAACAAAAAAAGGCGTTTGACCTTACACATACACGACACTTGTAACACTAGTGGATGGCAAAATCAGATTAAATTCTTACTGCAGTAAATAATAAGTGTCCACTTAAGGAGACTTTTCTAGCTGTTTACATCTGTCAAGCTGCTCAAACTGCACAGTTGTAGGACAACACTTTTGGTAATGACAGTGGAACTACTATTAGTATGATCTGTGTTATTCAAGCAAAAGAAGTGCCAGAAAAGGTTGTCTCCAAGCACAAAGTTACTGACCCAAGATGTCAGTGATGCAATCATAAGACATTAGCACATTTCTTAAGTGTAGTGGCAAAGAACCACTTAGTCAAAATGTACTTTTTTAGGGAAAAGTTTGCCTAATTGACCAGTGCTGCAAAGATGCCTGTAATTTTAGTGATGGGGATGACACTTTGTTTATGGAATTCAAGCTCAACAGATTAATATGCTTCAGAATAGCAAAGAAAATAGAAGAGTAGACTCACTGGGTCATTTCACTAGATACAGTTGAAAAGAAAAATGGTGACCTGAGGCTGTGCATTGACCCAAAAAAAATGTGAACAAATAGATAAAGAGAATATTTCCATTTGCTAACTAAAACAGACACAGGCACTACTGGACTGAAATTATTTCCAAAGCTAGATGCATCCGCAGGCTTTTACCAGATACCTCTAAGTGAGGAGACTACAGAAGCTATGAACTTTCAATGCACCATTTGTCCGTCCCTGTTTCAAAGGGGTCACATCTGTCACTAGAGCCTGAGCCAGTCCACAGAACACAAAACAGTACAACTGCTTGAAGAGCTGAACACTGTGAAACTGTTTTGCTAGGGTACTGAGTCTGTAAGGAAGACTGAATAAAATATAAAGGACTCAGGGCTGTAAGAGCAAGTCAGGACAAGAGTTTGAACTAGACAAAAGCAAGTTTTCTGGCCAGAAAGTTATTGCATATCATTATGAGGACAAAGCACTCAAATTTCAGCCAAACACCTTAAGTTAACACCTTATAGCATCACAAAATATTACCTGTATTTGTATCACTGTAGTGTTTAGATACTAAGCAAATAAAAAGGTCCTACTGGACAAAGTGGTCAAACTAGGATCAAGTCTTTCACCAACAAAATGACAGTCACAGTGGATAAGAGACAGGGAGAGAAAGAAGAAAATGACTGATGAAAACAGCAAGACAGCGGTATTCCTGACAGTAGAGGCAAGGTCTGACTCCTGCTACACAGCTTTCCTTTCATTAAGTCCTCTCCTCTTTAGTATCAAATCTACCTAGCATACAGTAAATGTCTCCTTCAAACTGGTGGACAAGTATTATTTTAAGTCAACCCACAATATGTGTTTGCTTTCTTTTGCATCCTCAGTTTAGCTTTTTAACATCCATGTTAGATGATTTTCAATTACTGTCCTTACACACTTAAGTTCTCTCAACTTGTTGCCTTTTTACTTTTACATCTTTTATCATAATATACTCTTTGTCTCTCCCACAATAGCTAGGACACATCTAGTGTGTCCAGATGTGAACTACTGCCAAAAACTCAGTGTGGCAGCACAAACTGCCATGCAGCATATGAGTAAATCAAAGGGTTTACCAAAGCCTTGAAGAAAATGGGGATTCAGCACAAATCTCTGACACCTCTTCAATGGCGTGATGATACTCTGAAGATTTCAAACTTTCATTTACTTATTTGTCTCTTGACTAACTGCCTTAAATAGGCCTGACCCTCACCACAGTTACAAACAACAGCTCAGAGATTTACTACAGAGGGGCATTACCTCGAAAACCCTACCCAGGAAAGTTTGTATACCAACACCTCTAGCAAATTTGCCATTATTCATAGAGTTTCCAGCTATTCCTTACAAGCCTCCTTTCCAGTGGTGCTGAACTGCTTTGTCAGTAGAGTTTAAAAAGAAAAACGCGGAACTAAATCCTAATTCTCAATAAAATCCCTATCCTTTCATCTCAGTGACCACAGTTTGTCAATACTTACTAATATTTAGCCATTTAAGAAGACATAATGGTGTGCTGTTTATTACTTCTTTTCATACAAATACTTCGTTCCCCAATGCAAGAGCCAGACATGTATTTATGCATTAGAAAAGCGATTACAGGTATGACATTTTATATCACACAGTCACGCATTTAGAAGCATGCTTGAACAGATATTTATAATACCTAGTAAAATATCCAGCAGTTGTAAGTACAGTGTCTAATAAACTTCAAGATCTACTACCAAATATGAAAACAAAGTAAATTAGAATATTAATAGCACTATCTCCATTTTTAAAGTGTTATATCCAAAAGAGAGATTAGCCACTTATAAAACTCCATGCAGTTATAATTTCACATAATGGAAGTCCCTGCTGGGTTCTTGGCTAGCACTAACGCAATGAAATTAAGAAAAAGAAAATTTAGGAAGTTTTCCATAACACTAGGATATGCCATGCTATTGAACTTTCAAAATAAGATATTAAAAAACTCACTGCTTGAACAATTTAAAATTGGAATGAAACAACATTCAAAACAAAGAGCCTCAATCAGTTTCCACATCAGTGTAACTAAAACAAGGGCGTATCGCATGATTGTGGTATAAAGAAGAGCAGAACCAAAGCAGGTGCTACACCAACCTATGGATCCACAACTGTGTTTGCATTTGTGTTCAAACACTACTTAAGTACCTAAAATTCTGGTAACTCTATGCACCTTTAACATCTGCTCATGTTCAATACTTTCTTGCACATATGTACTTCTTGTGCAAGCGAATCAATCCTCTAGCTGTGCATCCTTAAACTCTTTTTTAGGACTTACTAGATTCTGTATTTCCAGTTTCTATGATTCTTGTTTTAGCTCACAGCTAATATGAAGCTGAGGATTCCCAGTTATTTATGCATTATACAATAAAGTAAATCTGTACACTTGTGTTTGCATTTATGCTCTGATTCAAAAAAATAAGTTTAAAAAAAAAAATCTTACTTCAAGCTCACAAATACCTCCTATTGGCTATAAAGAAGCTTAAGCACATGCATTAGCACTTTGCTGAAAAGAGGTCATTTCCTGAAAGGAATATATATACACTCGGGATTTACTTATGTAAATATGATTTCACACACACACACTCCACCTAGGGAACAGGCATCCAATAATTAGTATGTAAAACATGTGCTTGTACCTAAATGCAAGAGCACTTTTGCACGCTGACTTTTTATACATCCTGGTCTGACTAGAGGCATGGCTTAAATTAAATGCCAAGCTTCTTTCCTGAGATTGAATGAATTAACATTATTAGCCAGATAATAACCACAGCATAATGGCACACTGAAGCCCAAGGCAACATTTCAGGAGAATTTTCTTAGAAATTCAGGCCTGATAGGAGATGCTAATGAGTTCAGAGAAGTAAATATAGCTCTTTAAATAGCAAACGACAACTTGTCTATAATAGTAAGTTTCTCAACACATTTACAAACGTTTTCGCTTGCGAGCTATAAAGTGACTTTCATTTAGCTGGACTTTAGCTCTCAAGAACAATCACTATCCTAACACACCAACAAAAAGAGTGCAAATACACAAGGGGAGCGCAAATGAAATGCTTGTTAAGGCCTCACAAGGAAACCATACAAACACCTTCTTTAATAAGTTTAATTAACCGGCTCTTTTCTAAATCATACTGTACCCAGCAATGCTGAGAGGCAAATTCCCTGCTCTGAAGCTCTGCTTTTCTTCCCTGAAGGAAAGTAATATTTTCTCTTTTATTCTCAAAGAGCACAGCCCAGAAACCCCCAGCAGCTGCCGCTAGCTGTGGCACCACTACTGACTTTTTTTTACAGCATGGCTGAGTCAACGCTGACCCAGGTTCCAGCAGAGAGAAACGGCTTAACGAGGTTGGGTTGTTTATAACCTCTCACTGTAGCACTTTCTCCCACCCTTAAGCAGCAGCACAACCTACATATTTCTCTTATAAATTTTCAGATAGAAAATGCCCATATATCGGTGCCTAACTCAATGTATTAAGTCTAATGCAAACACTTATTGGAGAAGATGCATCTGTGACTGTCAAAGCTGCATGGCAGAAGAGACACGCTGCTCCAGAAAAATGCCAGACCCTCTTTACAAGTCTTAATCTCGTGCAGTCTCTGAAGGTGAGCACGAGGCTAATATAGTTCTCACCTCCAGACTGCAGCAATCAGAACAGAAACCTGTATTTTAGATTCTTCACATCAGCACTTTCAGAGCACATAGAGTCACTGGGATGTCCATTAATTTTAATGTACTATATTAAAATGACCGGCATTAAGAGGCCATGCAATTTTCTGCCAAGTACTTTGTTTTCCCTACCGATCAGGGTGGGAAAAGTCCCTTTACGAATTGCTACTGATTCCGGCCTTGCTTCACTCTTGAGATACTTCTGTATCTCTCACGGCTGCCTCTACAACCAACTACCCTGGGAGAGAGGTGGGCAGGACTGGATCAAACTAAACAGTGAAGAGTCTTTTATTAGTAATCTTCTTATGTCAGTCAAACAGCACCACTAATACCAACGGGATAAAAGGCAAAATTATTATCCTAGGGATGGCAACAACA
This sequence comes from Aptenodytes patagonicus, assembly GCF_965638725.1. Lineage (NCBI taxonomy): Eukaryota > Metazoa > Chordata > Aves > Sphenisciformes > Spheniscidae > Aptenodytes > Aptenodytes patagonicus. The sequence continues at coordinate 4,742,252 of NC_134963.1, forward strand.
GGAGGAATTGCAGAGAGCTTAACAAGTTTCCATCCCCCGCAATGGGGGAGAAGGATATGTTTTTAGAAAATATCCACAACTACCACAGTCTGAACAAGAAAACAAGGAGTGTTGAGACATGGCAGTCACCTACTATTCTGCACAGAAGTCCCTGTTTGGATCATGCACGATTTGCATTCCTGAATCACTTTAGAGAAGATTTGCCTTTGTCAAAGGGGCTCTGTGATCACAGAAGTTCAGCGATGAGAAAAAAGAGCAGATCATTCAAATGACCTCTCTGCTAAGACAGACCTGTTCCTCAGCTGTCCCTTTAGTCAAGATAACAAGCATCTTGTCCAGCCCAGGTAACAAGGCTTCTATCCAGTCTCTAGAGCTACCACTGCCCAACTCCAATATAAATTAAAGGACGCTATTCCTAAACACTGTCATTGTACTCCCGGTGCCTCTTACAGCTTTCACTGCTCCCCATATTCCGTTCCAACTGGTACTGGGACACCCTTCCCCACAGAGAGGATCCCTTTAACACAACGCAATAATTAAGATGCATTTGTAAATATCATCATCGTTGAGGCAGAAAGAAACTTTCTCTGTTTCTCATTTTAGTCAAATACAAGCTTGCAAGGTTTCCTACCATTCAAATAAACAAGAAAGAATGCGGGGGGGGGGGGGGGGGGGGCGAAATTTTAAAACAGCAGAGAGAGACAGAGGCAGGATTTAAAGGAAAAGAAGAGGCGAGGGGAAAAGAAGGAGGAAGGAGTGATTTAGTCCACACGCCGCTACGGTGGAAAACAAGACGCTCGCTTAGGAAGGAGTTCAAGTCGCTGCCCGAGTAGCTGCGAACCAGCCCAGCGCAGACTGTCCGCGATCAACTGGTGACTCCGCTCGCTCCAACGGAGAGCAGCAGCCGGCTGCCCCCCCCGCTCCGCAGCCCCGCCAGCGCCCGGCGACAAGTGCCTCCCCGCTTACCTCCGCAGAGCAGGGCTCCGAGCAGCAGGCTGACAGCCGGGCAGCGGGGCCCGCCGCCCCGGGCAGCCCCCGCCATGCCGAGGAGACGGGGACACGTCCCGGGCACGGCTCCGGGGGGCTCCGCCGACGCCGCTAGCTCTCCCCGCCCGCCGCCCGCTGCGGGCGCGCCATCGCCGAGCTTCACACGCACACCTCGCTCCGGAGCGCCGCTCAGCCCCGCGGCGGGCTCCTGCCCATGCCGGCTCCGCTCCTTCCCCTCAGCCCCGCACGCTCGCGCCTTCCTTCTCCCCTCCGCGCCCTGCCCTAGCGCCGGCGGGGGCGGGCCGGGGGGGCAGCGCCCATGGCGGGCTGAGGCTGACGGGCGCCCCGGCACCGCCGCGCTCCCCGGGCAAAACTTTTCAAGCGGGCGAGCAAAGGGCGGGGAAGGTCCCGGAGCCGGCGGGGCTGGGTCGTCCCCAGCTAAGCCCGAGCGCCCTCCGCTGCAGCTCCAGCCGGCTCCGCTTCCCGTGCCTTTATCTCGGGGCCGCCGGCAGACGCGCGCACACACACTTTTCCCTCAGAGGAGGGAGGAGGGGGAAGGGAGGGGGGACCGTTGAGCTCGAGCCGGCGGCCGTTGGCGCTCGCGGCGGGGGAGGGGGGCGGGGGGAGCCCTACCTACGGCCGCCCTCAGCGCGGGGCGGGAGGCGCTGAGGGGAAGAAGACCCTCGGGCAGCGGCTGAGGGGGGGGTGGGGGGGGGCGCTGCCCGGCACTGAGGGGCGGGAGCAGGACGCGGTGTCGGTCCCCTGGTGCTGAGCCCCCTGCGGGAGGAGGCTGGCGAGGTGAGACGCCCGGGCTGCGAACGGAGGAAGGACTTTTGCCAAGCCGACATGGCAGGAGAGAGGGGAGACCTGTCTCGGGGTGCGAGTTGGCCAGGTTGGGGGCCGCGGGTGGAGATCAGGAGAGGGGCGCGGGAATGAAGGGACAGCTGGCCCTGGGGAGTAGAGAAATTCCTCTCCGACATGAGGGACCATCACTGACCTCACCGCCCCATTTCTGCACTCCTGCTTTCTCAAGTCCTGCTGTAAAGCAACATATATTAAAAATAGAGAACCAAAAGAAAAAAGCCTTACCAAAACAGGAGACTTTATTGTGCGCATATGCTTCCCTTGAGAGAGAGGGAAGCCCGCTGCAAACCCTAAAACGAAGAAACAGCTTGACCCACCTGGATTTCACCCAGCTCCAGCCCTGTCATTGCCTCCTCATCTTCTTGTTTTTTCATTTCCTTTTGCACACTTCTTCAGTTCCATCTTCTAAACGTAATTCACAGGCCATATTTTTATTCCTATTCCTTTAATTTGATACTTAAGTATCCTGGGTAACTTCAGCTGGCATCTCTTCCTCCTTCCTGTGGCAAAAAATGTAAATATTTGTGGTCCAACAGTAACCATATTTTTAATAATCTTTGCTACAGCTGTGGCATACAGCAAGCAAGGTGCAGTTTAGTAAGAAGTATTGAGTATTTGAAGTATTTTAGTGCAAGAAGTATTGAGTGCAGAAACCACCTAAGCAGGGAAACAAACCCCCTTGCTCTATGACAAAGCAATGCCTTAAATAGTGACTTCTTTTCCAACCTGCTGCTTTTATTGTGAGAAATTAGGCTGTGATCCTTCAGGCAAATATTCACACCCAGTTCTCTATGGCTGGCTAATCAACCAAAATCAGTGAGGTTCTCTCCATCTGTGGTCAGTTACTGAAACAGGTGTCAAAGTTTATCATTAGATATTACCCTAAATAAAATGAGTAAAACATATTTTGGCTGATTCTAAAAAGCCTATTGTTCATGCAAGACGTTATTCCCAGTTTGATAAGTCAAGTGAAGAAAGACTCCCATAGCATAGAGATTTCTGATGAGGAACTGCAGAGAACTTTGTCAGGAGTATGCTTTGTACTGTCATGGGTTACATGATTTTATTGTCAGTAGCAGCTAATTCAAATGTGGAAAAAGCAGAAAGAGGATATATGGATGCAATTTTAACATAATTTTTCTCACAAGAATGTAAAGAAGCATTTCTCAGTGAAAAACTCATTCAAAAATGTGGAACAGCTTTAGTTTCTTCTGCTTGATTATAAACTCTGCTAGACGCTACAAATACTTGTTAGATGAGCTTAAACATAAGAATCCAGCAGTCAACAGTAAAACACAGGAGCTAACAAACATTTATGTCCTGCACTTGAATTTGTAGATAATGTGTGTATACAATCCATCTCATTTATCAGAGAAAGCAGATACAGTGAAGACAAATGCTACTTATTTCCAATGCAATTTTTACTAAGGGACCAAACCCCAATCCTATCATCGTTCATAAACTACCAATATTTGTCATCTTTGAATTGTGAAGAAAATTTCAATATGATGTAAATTAGATGGAACATGAGATAATTTGGAAATACTGACAAGTGGAATATGTCCTGTTTATCAAATCCAAACAGGTGTATATGATATTTGCATAACATGCTCTGAAGAAAGTTACTATGTTGCACATAGAACCCATTAGCAGAGACTTTCATGGCTAAGAAGTCAGATAACAAGGTGATAAATAACTTAAAGAAGTCTGGGCAGACTTGTCATCGTAGATACAATATTTCAGTACCAGAATTTTCAGTAGAAGCTATGCCTAAGATGATTTGTTTAGGCTAGCATTTTCAAAGGAAACCAAAGGAGTTAAATACACAAATCACACTCAAATTCAAAGAACCTGGCTTAATTTATTTCCTAATGCATTATAACGAAAATATGAGTTGCTGTGAACAATTTATAACAACAGTACAATTAACACCAAGCACAAAACCAGACAAGGGGTGTGTCTGAAGGCAAGGGAGAGTATATATGGAGTCCTGAAAAAGGAAACCGTAACATTAAGATTAAAAAATATGGAAAATGTTATTACCTACCTTTGATACAGTCCAAATTATGTCTCTAAGCATGTAAGCGAAGGCATTCTGTATATGTTAAATTATATGTAATCCTGAATCTGTTTGGATTTTTTTGATGTTTTATTGCTCCAGAGTGGTTTTGTATGTTTAAAGTTAGATTCTGACATTTTATTCATGTTGATTATTATGCTACTCCTCAGATTATCCGGTTGAAGTCAAGTAGGTTAGTTTGCAGAAACTATATTACATGAGTGGATATGAATTTAGTCCTAAGAATTCAATTTTGTTCTCATTAAAGTTCATGGAAATTTTATGCCCAAGTCCAGGTCTTACCTTGTCAAAGGGTTACTCAAGTGAGTAAGGAGAATTGGTTAGGTATTTTTGTTTCCAGTGATTTTTACCGCTAGCTTAGACCTAGACTTCAGCACATCCTAGTAATGATGTGTCAAGGTGTTTGTCCTGAATATAGGGAATGAATAGTATGAACTTCATTTTGAATAGTATGTAACTTAATTTTGTCTCAACTGAATTTGTCACAACATAGATTTTGTCATAACTTTTTTGTTTTCTACTTGTAGTAAATATTTCATCAACAGATACTTTTAATGTAGTTACATGACTTTGTTTCTCCAAAGGAATCTCAGGAGTTTAAGTTTTGAAGTCTTTATAGGCTCTTGTGACTTGTAATAGGCAAAAATGAAATTTTCAGTCTTACATGTAGCATATTCCCTGCAGTAAGTGTAAGGAAATGAGGAACATTCTCAGAAACAAATAGAGTGACAGTGGGCCAAAGTTGACTTCTTAGGGTCCGTCAGCCTCCTAAAATTTTCAAAATTACCGTCCAGTGTACGTTAGGTTGAAAATGCAACCTACATTGAGGTCTCTCACAACCCCCTCTTTATATTTTGGCAGCCGCAATGTTGAAGTCACATGCCAATTCACTGACCCAATGCTAAAAACTGAAAGCAGAAAAAAAATCCATCAAATTAAAGCTCATATTGCCATGTGCAGATAACAATTGATAGCAGAACTCTCCAACCTGTATGCAGGCATTGAGGTATTTTGTACAATTTGTATTTTGTCGATGCACCTGTTGCATCCATGCAGAAGTTCTGTACAGTGAATATCTCTCCCCAACGTTTCTCAGGTGAAACCATAGTACAATAGGTACTTACAGCTATCCAAATTGCTATTTTTTGTTAGAGAATGAAAAAGCTATAAAGTTATCTTATACTGAGCATGGGGATATATAACATTCATCATAAAATTGAAAATAGTTGAAGTACAAGATTTTACACATTTTTTCCTTAATGTGAAAATGTGGTTTTTTTAAGGCAAAAAATAACAAATTTTGTGCTATGTAGACTTTCAATAACAAAAGAAAATCAAAAACCTGTCAGCCAACCCTAAGACTGGACTGGAAGCAAAAGTGTCTCAGAAGGAATAATCTGATAGAACTTTAGAAAACAGATGTTGGGATTGTGATGTTGCCAGCAGTTTAGCACTCATGGCATAAGTGAGTATAATAGACATTGCAGCCTGTAATCTTGATTTTAATCATTCTGTAATGAAAACTAGTCTGTGACCACTACTCTGTAATTTAGCCAAAAACATAGATTGTCCTTGATACATGTGAGTGGGTTTGGATGTGATCATTTAGCACTGACTATGTCTACTACTCAAAGGCCCATTTAACTTGTTCTGGTTTTGCCATGTATTGTTATCCTTGGCACTATATCATACAAATGACTCTGTCTTTCAGTATGACCTTAAACAAGTCACCTACTCTATCCCTCAATGTTCTTATATGTATAATGGGATAATGACACCAAATAGTTTCCTCAAGTGCATGGACACATAGAGGAAAAAAGCTACATACACATTCTACCATTCTTTAAAATTAATAGGACTAGGTGAATAAATAGCTTTCTCATTTAATGTATGCCTCTCTGCTCACATATTTGTAATTATTCAGAATTATACTTTTCTTAACTCGTTTTCTTTAAATATAGACTTTTAAATCCTTGGAATGTGATCGTGGCCAGGTCACTGCAAGTGTCCATACTGAAATTGCATTCTGTATTGTTCCATGTATACAAGATTCCAACAGAAAGAAAGGGACAGTGGTGCACCCCAAATTCTGCCCGAGATCTGAAGTCACATGAAGGAATAGAGTGAAAAAATGTTCAGCATTCAGTTTTATCCCATCCTTGTACGTGGGTGCATTATCATCTCTCTTCTGTCTTCTATGCTTTGTTTTGCAGTTAGGAGTATTGCCATTTAAAGTGATTTTATTATACTTCAGTGTCAGCATTTATCCTTGAAATAGAGATGTAACTTGTATCTCTTACAGTTATTCATTTGTGCTGCATGCAGACAGCATGGCATGGGTTTATATTCAGTACATCTGAAATGCCTTTTTCTACCATAGTGCCTGGCATTGTCATCTTTTTGGTTGACCAATGTTTTTAACAAGGCCTTAGGATCACAAGATACCATTATTTGCAAAAGGAACCAGCTCACCTAGCCACTGTGATCTTTCCTAATTATTATACTCATGACTGTAAGCAATGTACACATTATGTATCTATTGCATGGATCAAAAATTTGGGGTGCCATGGGTGCGTACCCTTCCGTTTTAGATCTGAAGATATGGCTTTTTTGACCAGAAGACCACTCCTCAAAATACAACTGAGTATGTAAAAACCCAGTAGATATTCAAATCACTGATACCAAAGGGATTAACTATGTGGCCTTCAGTCCTACCATTCGACACTGCTACCAAAATGAGATAAATTTTGGTAACAATGGAGATAAAATGCCATGTGGCTAACATGGTTTTAGGTATTTATTGTCTAGTTCTATTCACAGATAGTTTAGTAAAATAAGGGAAGTATCTTTCCTTTGACTCCTCCCTTTGCCAAATTTATCAATGAGAAGCTTCACGGAAACAGGTCCAGGAAAGCAACTACGAGGTAGAGGGCATATCGTTTAAAATGGTGCATTTGATAAAAAGCATGTAGGGATCTGTGAATCTTTTCAACATTTTAATTTCTGGTTGCAAAGGCTTCACCTGACACATCAGCTTTAGAAAAGTCAGGCCATTAGCTAGATGCAAATTTAATTTTCTGCACTTATATAAAAAAATTACTGTATGTGCATGCAAAAGCTTTTCCAAAATTTTCAATAACTGAAATTTTTGAAGAATCTGATCTTTTTTCCTCAATGTACTAAGGATCTCTGTAATAACACTAGCTGCACGGAGTCAGACCTAAGGTTCACCTAGCTCGTTTCTGACAGCGGCCAAAACCGCATGCCTTGGGAAGGGTACAGGAGGGCAAGTGTGCAGTGATAGTCCTTTCCCAGGCTCTGAAGATTTGAAGCGCAGAGAATTCCTGAGCCAACAATTGTATCTTTGTCTTTGATGGATTCCTCTCCCCTGAATTTCTCCAATTGTTTTTGAACCCATCTGTTTTTGAGCGTCCACAAATCTGGTATCTATTCTAAGGCCAAATACCAGTGTTTTTATACGCGAATAATGATGTCACGTTCCTTAATTTTTTTCATTCCAAAACTGTGATAACTATATTATAATGGTCAGGTTTTCAAGATGTCCATCCTTGTAGTAAATATTCAAATTACCAGTAACATTTGGGACTATTAGCTTCCAGAGACATAAAATGCAAATATAACTTCATCATTTGTGGAAAGCAAATGTGAGCAGAATTTGAACAGAGCCAAGACTAAGTATTTGTTTTCATATAGCAAACACTTACTGAAATCCCTGGCAGTACTTTTTTCATCTGTAATGTTTCTTCTCTTTGTTTTTTTGTTTTATCCAAATAGTATAACCCGAGACTACATAGTCTTGGGAAGAACCGTGATGGACTAATTATCATCTCTAGATTCTATTGCAGTAGAAATCTATGAACCAATAATGCCTGTCTTGTATAGCATTTTTCATGTGTGTATATTGTAGCATTTACATATATGAATAACCTTTGGAGCAATTAATCCACAAGCGTTTCTGATCCCTCTTATTCCTTCTCTTATATTTGGATGCATGAAGTAAAATAAATCGAGATATCATGATAAGCTTTAAATATGTATACCGTGAATCACTCTAGTATGTTTTCTGCAATGTGAATTAGTTGTCTTAATATGTACCTGCTAACTTAAGAAACAAAAATTCTGTCAGATACGATACATTTCAAAGGTGGTTGTCACTTTACTGCGGCATATTTTGATTTGCTTGAAGTTAAGGCTTTGAAATACTCAAGACAGATTTGTTGCAGGTTGCATTCTGAAAAAGGATAGCTACTTCAAAGTGCTGTGCCCAGGATAAATTGCTAATCCAGGTGAACCCCTTGACACTAGCTTGAGTTCAACCATTACTTTAAACACGTGGTAACAATTACTGGACTCTAAAGTTGTATTCAACATGCCAGATCTGTCGTGACTGTACATGTGAATGGTGATATAAATACCGTATTCTCGGACAATCATAACTGTGGTGACAGCATCTGGCCAGAAGTTAAGAGGAGTATCTTTTAAGGTGGATTTAAGCTCCAAGTTGTTCTGGGCGAGCTTTGTTCCCAGGTTTTGAATCGCGGGGAGCGTTCCAGTTTGGCGCTCGCTTTGCCGAAGGCGGTGGTTGCTTTTGCAGAGCGAGCAGTGCCCCCTCGTGCACCAGCCGGGGCTTCCTGCACCGCGCCGGAGGGAACGGCAGGAGCAGAGGGTAGGCTTGCTATTTCTTCCAGTGCATCTGGTACTCAAGAGCAATATGAAAGCGCCAAGTCTCATTAATGTGGCATACAGATAAACAATATTCGGATCATTCTCTGATCATGACGGATTATTTGGTCATAACAAGCATATTAGCCTTGCTTAATGAGTGGAACATGCCATTTCTTCCTAGCCATTGTCAGTCTTTCACACAGTACAATTAGCAGAGGTTCTCATTTAATTACCTAGCATAATAGGACCTGAAACGCTGAAATTCAATCTTTCATATAACTACTGCTTTTCAACAGTCCCCTAGGCTAATGAGGATAATGTTCAAACCTAATGCATATTATTTATAAAGAAAACATTGCAAAACAAATACAGTCTTACAGGAGTGTAATACTTCAAATTGCTTTAGGAACTGTTTGATTACTGTGGCCAATAACTGCTGTCAATTGGTGAAGATGCAATTAAATAGTCGTAGTTAAAAATTGACAGTAATCTAGCGAGGAGTAGGAACTTTTAGATGTTACTTATGCCTCTCATTTTTTCCCAATCACATGAAGGAAACTGACAACAAATAGATTTGTAACATTTTAGGTATGGCTGTCTTTTTAATAATAAGAATGCTGACTCTTGCCTGTCTTAGGACAGATTTAAAAAAAAAAAAAACAACAGGACTAGGGAAGTATTAAAAAAACAGTTTAGGCATCTAATAGATTAAGATAGCCATCTAAACAGATTTTGAGGAACATATGCACATGCTGCAGAAACTCTTGCAGCCTCTTGGCACTTCTGAAGATACCACAGACTTTCTTCTATATTTTGATTTGCGTATTTACTTTCAAAAACTTCCTCCAAGTGCCTAAATCATGTCATAAAATGAAACACTTGTAGAACTAAGCCATACCTTATGACTGTCTCCAGAAAATGAAAAACATTCAAAATTCACTTCACTATACGGTGTTCACTGTTAAGCCTTTTTATTATACATTAATTAATCAGTACACATGAAACAGGCTACAAAGTTCTTCTACCAGGGCATTCCAGTTCTCTGCAGAAATACCGAAATTGCCTCAGATATGACTCTTATGTCTCAGGGGCTTGTGTTAGACAGCCTCCAGAGGCCTCTTTCAATCTAGAGCTACTCTATGATTCAATCTCATTATTTATATGAACCTGAAAATCACCAAGTTACTTTAATGAGAAGAAGAAAAAGAAAAGAGTGATAACTGTCCATGCTGAGCTCTCAGTAAATATGTCCCCAAACTCATTTACATGAATGTCAGGGCAGAAGCAGGAGGAACCTGGTTGTATTTTGATTTGAAAGTGTCTGCAATCCCATAGAAATCACTGGCATTGAGGGTCGGACGTTAAAGTGAGGGAAGAAATTACCCCAAGAAGCTTTAGAGAAGCAGGTCATTGGATCAATGGACTACAATCAACCCTGAACATTTCTTGCAGAAACCACCATCACCATCACTGTAATGGGACTTTTAATTAAAAAAGAAAGGCAATATGAGTCTACAGATGAGCCACAGACTACTTATTATGTTCTCATTAAATACCTGTGGTCTGAAAACCACAGTTCAGCAGGCTCTGACATCCACAGAGTTAGGACGTACACTTCATAACATACCCTGAGATCAATAGGAGCTCATGTGGGACGGTGTAAGTCTGTCTGCACTTCCCTCCTTAGTAGCAGATACATCAGGCTGTGGTTACGAAAAGCAGCTCAATTTCCTGAAGTGATGTGTTTTATTTAGATTGAGCAGATGAAGGCAGAAAGCTCTCCACATAACTCTTCTGTCAGTGCTTACTGCTTTTTTGAACATCTTTGCCAATGGGGGTTAGTAGACAAGAAGCTTAAAGATGCCCAAAGAGAAGTAGATTCGACTCCTAGCTCTATGGCTAATCTTTGATGTTCTAGGCTGCATCCATTCAGCAAATTGTAAGACTTCTAAATGATAGTTTAATAGGGCCCATGGGTGAAGCAGACATACTTGTTTAACCTTTGAATGTCAAACATAAATCACAGAACAGGAGGACTTTTCTCTGTAGTGCCAAGGTGGAAATTTGGCATTTTAGGCTGAGAATTGTCTTTCCATTGAACTATGGCTCACACATTTAATGCCAGAAATAGATGGTACATGAAGTCATTTTTATCTGCTAACCCAAAAAGCAGCTTTATAAAGACTCATGGATGAGCTTTTTTAAGCTTCCTTGATTTTACTGTCTGCTCAAAAATCTAGACCTAAGGCTGACATAATGCTTTATATAATATCAGGAGTGTTGTTCGCCTTCTCCTCCCACCCACCCCCAAAGTAGGAATTGTCCAAATTTCCACAACTGCTTTCAAGCAACATGTATTAACTTAAATTAAAACTGCTCAGTGAGACAACCTTACATTTTGCCTACATTGCCATCAGAAGCAGCTACAGGGTAAGAACAGTTAACAGTTAAATTATGGTTTGCAGTAGAGATGATCAAATGGCATAAATAATGAACAATAATGTAAAGGTAAATCAAGTATTTCATTAATTTCTTAATTAATGCAAGGCCAAAGAGATATTCAATATAATTGCAAGACAGCAATTTTAAAATTGCCCTTATGAATAGGGGCAATGTCTGTGGAACTCCTTATCACAGACATCATTAGAGGAAGAGATTAGTACTATTAAAAAAATACAGGAGATTTATTTGACAACATCTGACATTACAATAGTAGCATTTTCAGAAATTTTATAAGCCCTTATTCATCAGAGTATTAGCCACCTTTTAACCAGTTAAATTAAGGAACTCTATTTTTTGGCAAATTATCTTGTAACCATATACAACTATTCCTCATGCCTTACTTTGAAGCAGACACAAGTATATCAGAACAACCTCTTTGTCAGTGACTTCCTAGGTTCATAATAACTGAAAAAATAATTCATTGAAAATAACCAAAAAAAGATAATTTCCTGGCTTTTAATAGCTGATTTCATTTGTAAATCTAACATTTGATTCAATCAGTAGTCAACTGCATTAATTTGAATCCCTTGCTGCAGCTGCTTCTAAGAGGGTTGAACATGCGAGAGCTTTTGCTACTCTTTCCTAATTTTATTGAGGCTTCATTTAAAGCCACACATGACAGCATACTAGAATACTTTGATTTTATTGTCTATACAGTGGAAACTTTTTTATTATGAAAAGTTTATTTTTATTATCTATTTTATAGTATCTATAATAATATGTATTATATATTATTATATATTATTTTAGTAGTCTTTTATTATTAAATCATTATATTGCATTGGCACCTACAGGTTGACATACCCCGTTTGTCCTAGGTGGGATACAAAACTGTATTCGGTAAGTCTTGGACACAAAAGCTTGCAATCAGCAGCGTAGGAATTGGACTTCTCTGTAATTTTCTGCTAAGAAGGCATGTGTTGTACTTTCAAAACACTCAATCAGTGTTCTGATTTCAAATATCAACTGCATTTTCTTGTCCAAAACACAGTAACTTTCATCCAGAGGAAGCAAAATCAACTGCATACTCATAACCTGTCTATAAATAACACAAAAACATCTTTTGTGCAGGACTTCTCTCTCTCTGTTCTGTGGGATGTTTTTGCTTGGCAGAATAGGCAGTAGAAATTTTTAATGGCCCTTTCTTTCTCCTCAGAAGGTAGCACTCTCAATCTTGTTCTCCAAAACGTCTATAAAATCCACCCCCTGACTTACAAGGACAGTAGCAGGTCTGAAGCGTTCACCGTCTTCCAGAATATCAGTTAGCAGACATTTGTCATTTAATTCACAAAAGGTTACAGTGTTCTTGTCTTCTGATTAGTGGCAATGATTTCAACTTCACGTTCTGCTGAATTTCCTGCGCTCACTGCTTGGATGAGCAAACCAAACCAGACATTGATCTTGTTATTGCTTTGTCCACCATTCTTAGCTACCCAAGTTCTGTTAATTTGAAAGGTTTGATAAAAAGAAAGCTTCAAAAAATATTTCAGCATCTCAGTTCCATTTGAGTACCAGATTAAAAGAACCTGGACTTTACTTTCTCTGTGAAACAGTTCTCTACATTATAGGAAGTAATAGCTTTTCCTTATCCTATCAGGTACTGCAGAGATTCTGTTGTGAAGCTTGCAGGTACTATAGCAGCTAGGGCTAGTTATAAATTTCAGACGAAGAAACAGTGGGAAGAGAGCATAATTACCTTTAATCTTCTTCCAGTTTCATTTCTCAGCCTTAGCGATTGTCAACACTAACGAGAGTCATTTCAAAATCCTGCACGTGTTGTTCCAAGACCACAATTCAGTCATGTTATGAAGTAGGAGTTTTATTTAATGCAGATTGAATTTGAAGTGCTAGGAATATCAGAACTGTATTGCAGTGAACAAATTGAATGTGTTTGATATTAACAGAAGAAAAAAAAAAGCCACTGCTTAAGCTATCAGTATGTAGTTTGAGCATTTAGATAGCTGCTTAGTATAAATAACACCAATCCCATAAAATAGCCATATGAGAGAAAGGAAATTTTATTTGGTTTAATTTATGATAGTGAAAAGTACCTATACCTTTTAAGACATTCTGACTGAGGTTAATATTACCCACAGTGCCTTATTAAGAAGCTTAATGGCAATTCAAAGTGAGAAGCTATTCAGACTCAATGGTAGTTAAGTACTTTCTTCTAGGTCAGACTTTTAATTGGTTCTAACTGTGGAAAAAAAGGGTAGAAGAGTATAAAGAGAGAGGAAGAATTTTGGTGCATTGACTGAGTGACCAGACAGAGCAGTATTTTAAAGTGGAAAAGAAAAAACATGGGTTTACACTGAAGATTGTAGTAGGTAGTGAGGTATCTGTAGGGAAACAAGTTTCTCAGCTGTATACAAGCTGTATGAATAAAGGGAAGGCTAATGAAGTCTGCAGCAAGTGGTGTTTGTTCATAGCAGGAAGATTATGACAATCTCCTGAATTTCAGACCTACAGAATTACTGTATTATCTAAGGCAAAGGATGCTTAGTCAAAGTATGTCTTTAGTTTGTCTGCATTAGAGGTTGTTAACGTGTACTGTACTAAGCCTTTCCTCTGTGAGATCCTGACGCACACTGAAGCTGCTGAGCATGGATGGCTCTAAGCGACTGCCTAGAGCCACAAAGCAGGCAACTGCCTTTAGCAGCAGATTGCTGGTTGCTGGAGGTGCAGCAAAAGACCCCAGCCCGGCCACCTCCTTTGGTTATGCCGTATAGCTGTGGCTACAGCAGGAGGAAAGCTCAGGTTGGATGGGTGGTGGGAACTAGTCCCAGGAAAGAAGGCAGAAGGGTTGGCTCCTCCTTGCAGCTGCAACAGTCACTGTCTCCTCTCCTCACATCTTGCAGAACAAGTCTTACACCCCACAGCTTTGTTTCCCACCATATTTCTGTACCAGCTTCACTGCTTTTCTTTACCTCCTCCCTGCATGTCCCTCCTGGTTCCCTTCCACTCAAGTTGGTGTTCAGTGGCCCCCCACTAAAATGATTCAGGTTAAACCACAACAAGCTCACATGAGCAGCAGAAAAAAACAGCTGATAAAGAAAATGCAAATACTTTTCTGCTTGGCTGACAAATTAAATCAGTTCAGTGAAGGTTCCAAAAAAGCAGCATAGCCAATGCAAGGCAGACACAGCTGTGAGCAGGCAGATGAGAAGGCAGAAGCAGTGAAGAAGAGAAGAAGAAACAGGTCTGTCCCTTTCAGGTACAGCAAGTTGTTAGACTGCCTCAGCAGTACTGTGGAACTGTACCCCAGGGCACAAGGAAAGGTCAAAAGAATCCTTTCTGCAACTATTATAATGGACTAATATAACTGTTGGCAGCAGTGTATCAGCAGTTCACAAATACAGAAGGAGAGCAAATTAGTTAGGATATTAATTGTCAACTTTTTTCATAGTTCCTGTTCTTTTTCTAATTTCAGAGTTAAGTGAGAGAAATGTTTTCATCTGTCCTAATTGGATTCAGAACAGTAGCTGAAACGAGAGAAGTTTCCTCTTAGGAGGGATCTTTTTACTGTGCATTCCAGGTGCCTGTTCATTTCTCTTTTGATCATGTGAATGTTTTACTTCAACTTTCATAAACAAACATTTGCCTTAGATAATATAAAGAAGCCTTCGAGTATTATGAAAGCACATTCCAGCACTACAGAGCACTGTGAATGGTCACATTTACAAGGTCAAGCATTCTTGCCAAAAGACCAAAGAGACATGTATTATTTAAACAGAGAAACAAAGGGTGAAAGGGCTCAGGCCATTGAAAAGGCTATTGTCTCTCTTTTAAGGGACTGTGCAGTTTAGTTTATGAAACAGAAATCAGATCAGACCGAGATCGAGCCAGATGGCTTTGCCACCTGACAAGGTTAGGCGATCTGTCTGACCTTGTTAGGAACCCAGAGAGAGTGGTAAATAATGCCCACTTGCCACTTGCTCCTAAAAAGGTTTTTAAACAATGGTGAAACCTAACATGTCAGTTATGCAGCTTACACTGCTAGAACTAACGGGAGGATAATTTTACTGACCTGCTATGTTTATTCCATTATTACCATGAATTGCACGGCAGAGGGCCCTGTAGTACAGCTGCAGATAAAGAATGTTATTTTATAAAGCTCCCTTCATTTTCTGATGCTGAGATAGTTGTTTTCAGCAACTGGAGGCTTCCTTGTATTTGTCCATATGCAGTTGTTTTCTGTCATGTCAGAAACACCAGCCATTAGTAAAATGATGAGCAAATGCAGTTTTATTATATTAAAATTCATTACTCTGTTGAACAAGTAATATTTTCTGGCTGAGGGAATTCAAACTAGGAACAGCTTCTCTAATAATTCACGTAATCTTTTACACCCCTGTGGAGTATACGTAGTGTGTTACAAAATCAGAATAGTGATATTAGTCCACCTTACCCCACAGTATAAAAAGATACAAAAAGGATAGGGTTTTTGGAGTAACACAGTGACAAATCAAAAGTGGGCTGGAACAGCTAGCAAAATATTTTTACAAAAAGCTGTGCAAACATATGAACTAATTTATCAAATATTGTATCTGAAACAACTTCTGACTTGTGTCCCAAGACTGGGATTTTACGAAGCTTATGACTACCAGAGAGGTTACAAAATATTCTTTCATGTATTGACTGGAAGAATGCAAAGAGACTAAAACGGTTTCAGGAGTTGTTTTGGAACACTGGCTCCCAAGGTTTCCATGCTATGATCCTCACGCTATGACCAACTTATGTTCAAGGACCATTTTTGCTCGGCCACATGGAGCTGTTGTGGTCATGCGAGCCCTTGCTGTAATCTCTGGGGTGAAAGACTGTGGGTTTAGCAAATTAGAAGGTAAAGGACTCAAAAAAGGGCAAAAGGGAGTCCTAAGTAGATGTGCCAAAGGTCTGAACCATAACCTGGATGGAGTACGAGAGTGTACTCCAGGCCAGTGGAGTTCCTGTTCAGACCATTACCCACAAGCAGAGAGGAGACTCTAATGCAGATGTTACTTATACTTCTTCAAGATTTGGCCAAGAAAATTAAGTTGGAGCTGTTGTGTACTGTTCTTATGGAGAAGGGAAAGGAAAAAGGAGATGTGGGAAAAGGAGCTAGATGAAAAGAGTTAATGCTCCTCCTACCTATCCAGGGTAACAGTTTAGACTTACTCCTATCTGGACTTCAAAGGTTCTGGGTATATTTTTAACCTGAACACCTGGGAAACAACCTCATACGACCAAGTTAACCCTTGGTACATGCAAGTGAATTCAAAGGTAGTGTGTAGAGTTCTGATAGCCAGTTGCACCTCAGTGAATGAGCATTATTAATCTGTGATTCTCTCTTTTTTTTTTTTCCCTTGCAATTTCCTTTTTTTGTTGTTGCACAACCAGAAATTTTTCTTTCGGATTTCTTTTTGCCAGATCTTCCTTTCCAGCTATAGATAGCTACCACGTTCCGGATTTCTTGTTTGTGTTAGCATCTAAGTTTGCAGTTTATATCCTAACTATGATGCGTTATTTTGATGCACTCAACACCCCACTGTCTGATTCACTGCATGTAATTGCATCCACAGGCTTAGCTCTAATGCCTTTAGTGTCATCATGCTGTCATCTCTATGAATTTGTATTAAAGAAACACAGAAAACTTCCATATGCATCTGGCAACAGAAAAAAATGTATGACATTAGTAAATACTGACCTGATCTTGCATCCTGATAAAGTTTGTAAAGATGCATTAAGAAACAAACTATAGCTGAGGTCAACAAGAGCAAATACATTACGTTGTATCCAAAGAGCTCTTGCACAGGGTATGTCAAACAATCTGAAAATACTGGTGATGATAGTCTGCTACTATGGGACAAAGTAAAAATGAAGCTTCCATTGCAATATTTGATATCTTTTTGATACGGTAAGTGTTAGACTTCATTAAAAATGAAGTGAAGCATTACAGTCTTTGGATAGTGGGGAAAAGGACAAAAGCAATTTCATCATTGCATTAACAAATTATTTAAAATCTTTGTACTGATACATTTCCACTCTTAAAGATGCTGGTTTGGGATCTAAGAAAATGAGATTACTAATAGGTTAGGATCTATACTGCGTGAGCAGGTATGGTAGAAATGTTACTAAATTTTACTAACATCTCTTATTTTCTTGTACTATGATTAATGGTCCTGATCAAGACTGAGGTCCCACTTTAGCTAGCAGTTGGCAAGTTGAGTTTACAGCCTAATTAAAAAAAAGTAAAAAGTAGAGGAGAAACAGGGAAGTAAAGAACCTTCTACAAGATCACAGAGTATGTCAGATGAAACTGGTGAGAAATCTGATCTTGTTTCTAAGTGCAAGGATGCAGCCAAAAGCCTGGCTTGCCTCCTTGGAACTAAGATGAATGGAGGTCTGAAAATATGCAGTGTTGTTCTCGGGGAATGTGAGATTGTGATTATTTAGTAGTTTTGGACTGGACATGGCTTTTTGTACGTTGTTCTCTTCACTACTGGATAACAGATTGTTTGCTGAGACCTTTTAGAAAAGTAGTGGTTGCTGAAGAAAAGTCTTCAAATAATGAATTGTGGAATTGCGTTTGATAAGGACTGAAAAACCCTAAAAGGTCGGGACAGAGTTCACTTAATAGATGGAAGACTTTTCATTGACTTTCAAAAACAGTAGATCAAGTCTGTAACTGAGGCATCAAAATTCGTCCCTTCAATAGAGTGAATGCATATCTAAGTTGATGTGCATCTGGATTCTAATATACTTTTCATTATGCAAATTTGAATAGCAAGATGTATAAATTTGCAGATGGAAATAAATAGATTCTAGGCTATTATTTGTTAAACCTTTGCTCATAACACTGCAGCTTAGCTGTTTTTATACAGAACTACAGCTGCAGAGAGGCCAGAAGAATTCAGCAATCAGATAACATAAGAACAGTGATTTCCAAAACATCACTGTAGATTCCCATTTTACTAATTTTCTTCCCTTGTGTCTTCCACTAGCAAGAGCAGCAATAGGCTCAGATTGGATTCCTCTTCCCATCTCCAGAGAAAGTGGGACTGGTAAAAACAGTATGACCATCCCTTCCCATTTTTCAAAAGCTAAAGTTGTCATTGATTTGTGGAGAACAAATACACAGAAACACCCCTTTGCTTGCCTAGGGCCATTGCTACTCCCTTTCTTTCCAAGTTTCAGTACTGGGTATGGGAAGCTGGCGGGTTGAGTTGTCCACTTCATATTGGTATAGCAGCATGTTTGGCAGAAGTATTCCTCTGTGCTTTTATCAACGTCAGCTCTTCCAGAATTGGAAGGATCTCTTCCAGATGAAACAAGCAAATGCACTCTTCCTTCAGTTCTTGCTTTTGAAGTCTGGTACCTTTATTATCAGTTCCTAAATGTGATTTTTCTGATGTGGACACTGTAGGTCAGCAGTATTTCCCCAAAGTACATCACAGTAAAAAAAAAATTTTTTTCATTGTACTGCGTGGACCTTGGATCAGTTTCCTGGAAAACTGATGCTCCCAGATAATTCCACATAGACAGAAAATGTTGCTGACCTCTGTATTATCTTTGTGTTATCTCTGGAAGCCCTTCTGCAAGTGGTTTTGCGCTAAGAAATGCTTTGCAGATATTGCAGTATTGGTATAACCTGAAGCTTCTAGTCACTCTAGAAAAGATATCTAATTTTGTAATACAGAAATTACTTTTTAAAAAAGTCAGTAATTGCCAGAGCCACGGATAATGTCTGAGATATCACTGTCATCGGTTATTCTGAGCACAGTGTTGTTTAGTTCATAGCATACTGAGAGCTCACAAGCTAACAGCTCAGGCAAATCACAGAAAATACAAGCTTAGAGATCTCCCTTGCCTTCTGATCCTATCCTAGAGCTGTCCACAGATGGTGAGCACTGGTAAATTATTGTGTGCAGAGTACAATGACATTGGTGGTGTGTGAACAAGAAAAGAAACACTTAAAAATTGTGCACTGACTTGAAAAATATATCTTAGCCACCAGGAAAGAGGCTTGTGATCCTTTGTACTTCAAAGACATGATGATAAATCTCACTTTTTAAGGATTACACATAAGTATCTTATGGATACCAGGGACAATAGGTCAGGGAATTAAAAAAAAAAAAAGCAGCAAAATAAAGAATTGCTGTTATGAGTCATTAAACAAAATTCTAGTTATGTTTTATGTACTGTTGAATAAAGAGCTCATTGTTATTTATTAAAGTATCATCATTACCTGATAAGCTATGTTAGAAGAGGATGGATTTATTATTGTACCCATACAACTAAAAGGTTAACACCCTTCTGACTGCAAAATAATACACTTTCAGCTAATGGGAGCATTTAGCATTTAACAGAGCTGTGAAAAAGTGCCCTTGATATTTATTAATAGACCAGTACCATTTTCTAGGGCCAGCTCCTGAAATCTTCAGACACTGATAGGAGATTTAAAGCTTTTCTCAATCAGTTTCTCTTGAGTATTCTACTTGCAAATATTAATATATTAAAAGATCAAACAAAAAGTAGGGACTCATATTGTTTCAAAATTTCTTTTAATGAAATTATAAACAACAGGTCAAGTTGAAAAACTCATTCTCTGTTCCTACAGTTTTTTCTATTACTATTTGTTAAACTAACAAATGGTATGTATGTGAGGTGTCATGGCAATGATGCAACTACTAGTGTTGCTCTTTAGAGAATCACTGAGTGTCGGGGTTTTTTATTTACTGTGACTTAATGTCATGCTAATCAAAAAAAGGCTGATGAAGAGGTGAATAAACCATTTTCAAAATGTTCACCTGTCTGTCAGTTAGCGGGGACTCTCAGTTAAATCCAACAGCATCATCTTGTACTACTGTTACAGGCATAATGCAGTGATCTCAGTGAATGGACTATGGGGACTGAGTTTTATCATAAGTAAGATATAAAAATTCCTGTGATAGCAACTGTAGAGCGTAAAAGAAAATATTCATGACATAGCTATTTTATTTACATCCTCTGGGTAAGAACACTGAGATACCCAGATCTGTCCAGGGCAGTGAGACTTCCTGCTCTTATTAATTTGATAACAATAGGTGTACCTCGTGGTGCTGAAATCCTCAGCCTAAAATTATTCATCCTTAGATCAGAATTCAGTTATCAGAAGTGATCAGTATCACTCCTGTTGCACTGTCTTGGCCAATCAGTGTGGTCCACTGATACATAGCAACCTATGAGGTACATCAAGTAGTCTCTCAAAAATTCTGTTTCTTTCCTCCTGTAAAATCCTGTAAAACAGTCAACAAATTTCCTACATAGGTGATGGATGTAAGTAGCTGTGTCTTCTGAAAAATGAGTTCATGTGCAGAACAATGGAAATACAATTCTAAATGTGAGATGCCTGAACATCAACAGTTCCCAAATCAGTATTTATTTTCTTTGTTTCTTTGTTATGGAAATTAGTTAGATATAGTGAGTATTTTTCAGTTAGTAGACCACATGTTGATGGAGTACAGACATCTCCTGATAGGTGTGAAAGAGTTTAAGAAGAAAATGTGATGAAATATGCATATTCTTTCTGTAGAAGAAAGAAGGGAAAGAAGCTCTGTCTGGAAGGATTTTTACTGTCCTTCAAGTTAAAGAAAAGGAAAGGTACATTGCTTGAGCCTTTTCTCCCACAGCCTTCTTTAGACACTTGAAAGTAGGAGGAAGATGAAAGTAGGATCTCTTTGAAGATGAAAACCTTCAAGTTAAACACGATTGTTTGGTATTTAGTAGAGAATTTAATGAACTCTTACTAGTATGTTCCTCATTATCTTCATTTGAAGCACTTGCAGTATACCCTAATATATCCAGAAAAAGTACTACACGTGTTCAAAGGAAACTGTTTTCCACTTTGTACTTTTGCATGTAAATTAAATTGCCTGAGCCATTAATACATTGGAGAAAACATTGGAGAAGATAGTTTTAAGTAAGTTACAAATATTACTTCAATGGGCTTACAAATATGCCCATAGGCATTTCACTGAAACCTTTTAGTCATTTAAAACTAGAGGTTTGGACACTGTGTATTTCTGTCCTTGTGTTTAAAATTCTATTCTCAATTATGAAAAAGTGTGCTTCCTAGGGACCCTACGTTCTTCTATTACTGCAACAGTATTTTCCATAAATAAACAAGTATATATTTGCTGGAGGTAGAGCTAACATCTGATACAGATCATGCAT
The DNA here is from genome assembly GCF_965638725.1 of Aptenodytes patagonicus. Lineage (NCBI taxonomy): Eukaryota > Metazoa > Chordata > Aves > Sphenisciformes > Spheniscidae > Aptenodytes > Aptenodytes patagonicus. Next base: position 4,763,562 of record NC_134963.1, read on the forward strand.
TAAATATGACATGATATGATACCCGGTTTGAGGGAGCTAATTAAATGTGGGAGAACCGTAACTGAAGCAAGGAGGCAGGAAAACACTACAAACTAAACAGAAGCTACTGTTTAAGTGTTTGCACTTTAGAAATGGTTGTATGGCTCATGTTCTATTTTCTTTTTTGTGGGGCCTTATATAACTCCCACCGTGACAATAGTTAGGTATATTCTTATAGTGTATCAAGTGAAATAACTGAATGTCACGTGTAAGCTATTCTAGCCCTCTTCCTTTCCAGTCATGGACCATGGAAATCTGTGGAAAACTGTTGGTTTATATCAGCTGACTGGACCCAGGAATGTATTTACATACCATTAATGTAAAGTTATCTGTAGATATTACCTGGAAATGGAAATTAGTCCTGTAATCAAAATTCACACTTGCCCCAAAACAGGGGGAGAGTACAGCAAAAGTTATTTAGGTGCCTAGTGAAATCAATCAGTTGAGACATTTTATCTACATACTATAAGAAAGTTTGGCCCTGTGATTTGCTAATCCCTCATGGGTTTCTGATACAGTCTCAGAACAAAGATATTACATTAGATGGAAGCCCTGCTGAGAAGACATGTCAGCTAGGTGTAGGGAGAACACCAGTGAGAGTAAAAAAGCTGTTTTGGGGAAGAAAGAAGAAAGCTTGCCAAGTAGTTATCTTCTTTTGGAGAGGCATGAGGCCCAAGATGAATTAAGAGTGTTCTATACAATTGCGATAGTTCTCTGGTTAAAATCCTGGTGATTTCCCTTTCTTCAGACAGTAAAATACATTACTTTGTTCTGAAGCTGTCTCTATAAGAGAGACATTCTGCTTGAGTTATTCCCTGTGGAAAGTCGATACTCTGTCTTCTTTACCTAGCCCCAGAGAGCGTCTTGAATCTTGAACTCAACCACTGTAGAAGTTTCAGACAGTTGTTGCATAACTAATGTGCTTAATCCATAGAGGGAAGAAAACATGTCAGAACTAAGATGGTGTGATAAACTAAAACTGTCATTTGGCGACAGAGTGAAAAGTAAATTAGTGAAATCAGAAAGCCATTTTCTTCATGATTAGCCACCATGATGATGACAGTAATTTGCCATTCACTCAGCCCTCTGTCCGAACCTGATGTACAGGGAAGGACACATTTGGCAAAAAAGGAGCATGTTTAATCAATTTGTGCTATGTTCCACTCTTTACTTGATGTAATGTTTTAACATTGTGGTGCAACTCACACTCACCCATATAATAATTAGTGAATAATTTATTTTCCATGGTGGCAGCCATAAAAAGTCAATGGGCCTCAATGTGCAATAAAAACAGAGGCATAAAAGGATATATAAAATTTCCCAGAAAGGGGTCTGATCCTGAATTTATTGAAGCTCCTGGCAAAATTACCTTGATTTAAAGTAAAATAATGTTTAATATTTGATTGTAATGGAGAAAACATTTATGCCTATTCCTAGCATCAATGCACAGGACCCCCAAAATGCATTACAAAGATTATTAAAAATTGTTATCTTATTTTCTAGATGGGAAATCCCTGTCAGAAGCAGTGATGTAATTCCATCTCTGTTTATTTTTCTGCAGGAATGAAGCCACGAGTGTCTGTAGCTAAAACTTTGAAGTAGAAACAGAACACTCTCAATTGGAGACAGTAGAAGACAACCTTCTTCTAGTGATGACACAGGTATTCCATTATATTATGTATACCTTTTAGCTACTGTGTCACAGCAGTATATCGGCTCCATCACAACAAGCAGCAGCTAATCAGCATTTTCACTCCTGCACTAATCACTGGAATGAGAAATAGGAAAAGTGAGAACCAGGAGTCCACAACAGGTCTTTGGTTGACTTTGACTGAATTTTTACTGCCAAGTAAACAGCTCACAAATCCTCTCGATGTTTAGACAACTTTAGGAAGAGACATTAAGGCAGAAGTTTTAGAAGTGAATTGCTGACTCCTTTGAAGCGGATGCCTCCTGACATAATGACATAGGAAACTTTTTAAAAACACTTCCTATAAGAACATTTTAAAATCTGTTTTGATGCTATTGATATATTTTTTAAAAATGTTTACTTCCAACTTAATGCAAATGCTTCTGCAATTATTGTCAAATACACTGCATCCTGCTTCACCTTTGGAACAATAATCCTGTAGGTATTTCACAAACAGCCAATGCATAATACAGTGGGGAATATCTATCTATACAGGTGTAAATACATATTTTAATTTCTCAATTTTTCTTTTGCCATTATGTCTTTCTGTATTCATTCTCTTGGCTAAGAAATCACTTGTCTTTTATGAGTACAAATATTCACAAAGACTTAATCATTCATTCTCCCACAGGTGAAATTCACTTGAGGTGTGGGGAAAAGTACAAAAGGGCTAAATCTCTCCTGCATTAAGACTAATGTTTTACTCAAGAAAATATAAATTAAAAAGGTATTCAGGCATCTCTACTCATTGCCAATGTTCAGATTTTCTTGTGAGATCTACTCAGTATATGTATTAGTTAAAGAGATTTAAGTATTTCTGTTATTCTGGTCTTATATTTGTTAGGGTTGCCTTTTGCAGGTTACTGTGGATTTTTGGTTATGGTACTCAGAATTTTATCTTGCATTTGCTATTTTTATAGGTCTAGCTAAACCTCTGTTCCCTTTGTAGTTTTACATGGTCTGTCTTTATCTTTTCTGGAGTGAAAATACCAAAATTTTTCACATTTCTAGATCTTAGGCTACAATACCAAGATATCAAGGATCCCTATGAAATATATGGCTAGACTCAACACTTCTGGTTCTTCCATTTTGGGGCTTGTCATCAGTGGTCATTAGTTCTTTTCTGGACTGTGGGTTAGGTGTCCTCTGCAAGAAGCTCTGCAGCACCCGATGTTGAATTCCCCAAATAAGGAGATCTGCTGAAGAACCCCATGGCTCATTTCTGGCCCACATGCTCAAGTTTCCTTTCCAAAAACTCGCACTGTGGGAGCTAGAGGTAGTGTTTGCCCCAGCCTCATACTGCCATGGAGTTGGGATGTTGCTGGGATGTTTGCACAGTCCAGGCTGCTATTCCAAAGTAGAGGCATAGCCATTGTGACCGTTTAAAAATCAAAGTCTTCATTTAACTAACAGGAATAAACCATGAGAGGAAAAAATTATTTTCTGTCAGCAGTCTATGTTCCTAATTATTTTGTTGAAATTTAGTATAGTGCATTGACCTAGGTTCTTCAGACATTTCATTGCTTTCCTGTGTTAGTCTGAGCCGCTGAAATAGCTTCTTTACAGCTGTTCCTCAGTGAAAAATACAGGGAGAAGGAAAGAACTGAATTCAGTTAGAATCCCTTAGTTCTTGTTAACTCCAGGAATTTTTCCTCAATATGTAAAAAAAAAAAAGAAATAGTCTCAGTGTACTGAGTTAGGCTTCAGAGCAAGTTGTAAGCCCTGGTGGTTTGCTTAGAAACGCTTTGTTTAGAGCCGTTTTCCTTCACCTCCTCTCAATTGTTTCTCTTGGTTCCTCACCTTTAAGTGGATTAATATACATTCTAACAGCAAAGCTGATATGTGATATTAAAAGCAAACACAGGAAAGTTTCTCTGGTGATTTTGCATGCAAATTGAGATTGGATCTTTAGAGGTGATGTATATATTTTTCCTTTTCCATCTCTAGATGCCTAAATTGTTTAGAAACAAAGCAAAGTGTCATTCTGATAGTTGAAATAACTTGCCCGAGACCAGTGTCCAGAAAGAATATTATTGTCAGTGCCTATTTTACTTACCTACCTATTTTATTGCACTTTAGCTTTCTTATCTCACCAAATATCAATAAAATGTCTTTTCAGTCTCTATGAGCTTCCTATATGCTAGTCTTTCTTGAATGATCTGTTGATAAAGCACTGTACCCAACACCAACTTCACACATTTTGGAGCCTAGCATATAAACTGCACTGCCAGTTGTCTAAATTAGTCTTCTTCATAAGGCATTGTTCATTTAAACTTCTGTCACAAAGAACACCTTATTACAAAACTTTCACAGTATCCTGTCTCAAACTTCATTAGATATGGAGCACTGCCTACCCGTGACTTTTGCACTTTTTAAAGTCAATAACCTGCACTTTCAAAATGTTTACAAGCCATCTGGCTCCGATTTGATTTTAATTAGACTGAATCTGTGAAAATAATTCATGTTTCTTGTAATTAAATTATCTAGAACAACAGTGACAAAATATCGGATCTTGTTATAGATATACTAATGCCTTCTTCACACCTAAAGATAATGCTGCAAATTACTGTAGTTGCTTAACGATTTTGGATGGTGTTTTCAGAATACCTTAACATTGTCTCAAATTTTCTTCCATGGACTTGCTGGGAGTTTTGTGTAGTTGATTTTGAGTGGAGTGGAGGGAAGGCAGGTGATGCTCAGATCTTTTAAAACTCAGACGTTATCCTTGTTCTTAGTCAAACAGGTGTTCCCTGAGGCTCTTTTGCTGACCTGCTTGGGTTTTTCAGTACGAGAAGGTTGCCTGAGAAAGGACTGCATACAATCTTCACAACTGAATCCAAGAAAAGGACTCACTAGAATTCCTGATCCTGATTTAACAGAAATGTTGGGATTTTTGGAGGAAATTTACTAATTGATGATTTATATGTGATTATGGCTTTATGAGAATCTTACAGTGTTTTAAGAGGGACCACAGAATTTGACCATACATATATGTATGCAGAGAAAAGAAAACAAAAGGGTCTTACTCTGGTCTTCTAGCTCATATGCATGCATCTGTCTAATCTCAGACCTAGGCCACTTTAATGGAAGTCATTAAGCACTCCCACGTACCTATCTGATTTCATCATTTCAGAGGGAAGATGAAACAGGTGTTGGAAAAAAAGAAAATACGTTTTTCTCATCAGGAATACATTTTGTGTGTTGAGCTGGTTCATTCCTGTTATAAATATTTCCCTATTCAATTCAGTATTGCTTCCTGCCTGCACGGAGAGAGTTAAATCAAAGCAGGCTATAAAGGGGTTGTTAAAGGACCAAAGAGGAAATGTAAAACAATGAGACAGATAAGAATAGCTTCAGATACATGGCTTCAAAGTAGTTAAGATAATAATGGCTGGGTCATCACTTGGAGAAAAGCTAATGAGCTGGCTCCATCCAGGCTAGAATGGGTACTCTTCCCAAGGCTAAGTGGCGGATCAAAGAAGCCTAAAACCTCAAAGAACCAGAAAAGGGAGGGAGCTTTGGGTGAGCCAAGAGAAGTTTCCCAGAATGTGTCAATTACAGAGCTGACAGGCTGGGAAGACTCACAGACAGAAAGAATGTGCTGCAAGCAATGTAGGCTGTTCCTCCTGAGAGGGAGACTAATCTGGATTTATGTAAATTATAGAGTGTGGAAGTTCAGACTGGGAACGTGCATATAAAAGAAAACCATTATGTTTCTCGTTAACACCTGGGCCTGCAATCTTTGTTTCTTTGAATTAGTGAACAAATAATATTTTGCTATTAAATAAGTGTGGTTTGGATCTTTCTAATTAGCCTCTCTAGCAAAACTCCTTCAGTAACTAAACCCCAGTTGAACATATTGAAGTAATCCTGATGGTTACCCAGGAACTGTTACCCAGCTACAAAAGGGCATACTGCCAAATTTCTTCTTAGGAAAGTAAGTACACTGGGCCTGACACCACTGTAAGGACATAACCTTGAGAAGGGACAACATTCAATAACCATGAGGCTTTCTAACAGTAATGGACCAAAATGTGCTATGAATTTCTAAGCAGATCTTCTATGAATGAGTAACAGTTCTATAGTAAGGGCTGGTGATAGCCCAACATTGATGTACGGGTATGTATTGTTAGGCACACACACTTAATTTGTTCAAGATACTTAACATTTTTCATGGGGATTTTTATCTCACATTCACCGCATCTTTTAAAGTAACTAAGACATAGGTGAAGATAAAAGATTATTGTGAGCTTCTCCCGAAATGCTAGATGATGACCATGGAAGGATCAGTGAATATAGCGAGGATATGGGTATTTGATGGGCCACTTTGGCAAAGCATTGTTAGCTTAATTTCACAAATACTTTCAACTAGAAAGAGGCAAAAGTGTTATTTGAAGAGAAAGAAATCTCTCTGGAGAATTGTTTCTTTTATCATACTACAGAGAAGAACTGGGGCACGTTGAAGATCTCTGTGTGGTAAAAATCCCTCACTTCGTGCTACAATCGTATCTTACAGGGGATCAACAAAGTTCTTTCCGGTTTAGCACTGACAGCAACGCATACTAAACTACAATCTTACGGTGCCGAAATGTGATAATGCCATGACAATGCCAGATGAAATATGCAGCTGCTCTCTCCATGTTCTCTTTTTGAGAATCCAGTACAGTCTGTTGATACAAGCTAGCACTTGGATGGAGACTTGCCAACACAGCACATGGCTCAAGTGAAAGAAATGAGCATTGAAGGACATCAAAATGCAGAAAATTACTTCTTAGACTTGTTATGCTATTGCTTGTATGCTTTTAGGCTTTGCTCATAAGTAACTTATTTAGAGTTCCCAAGTATGACTATTATAATTATACAGCCAATCTGAAATCAGATAAAACAAACATCAGTGATTTAGTCATTATTACATGATTTTTTTAAGTTGTCGTCGAATCTACTGAATTATGCCATTATAGAAGCATCTGTTTCCCTGGATACAAGACCTTCCTTCTATAGATCACTCTCTCCAACTGGAAGCTTTTCATGAGTGGCAGTGACTCTGACTTAATGCATCTTTTTTCTAAGTGGGTTCTTCTCTATCATGGAATTTTTTTAGTATTGTTATTATACGCTTCTGTAGAGATAACATTTTTAATAGCCTATTTTATTTTAGCTCCGTAGCCCAGGCCTCAACTGTATTCGAAAATGGTCTGCAGAGTCACCAGGGTATAAGAATCTGATTAGAAAACTTGGTGCACTGTCTTTTTAGAAAGTATCTTTGTGTTATCCATAGCAGAGGAAAATGAACTATCCAGTGAAGTTATAATACACAAAACTAATTCAAAATTTCAATGACTACTCACTTATTCAGATGGCTATCCCTAGAGAGAAGAACTGAGCAAACTGGTTATAGGTAGTCTTATGGTAATATCCTTATATTACTGCAATGCCTTTCTTGCCAAGGTATTTTACAAGTAGATACAACCCAAGGCTTGTAGAAATAAAAATTATTTTAGCCCAAATAACACTGCTTTCAGTGGGACAAACAACACTAAAGAAGGACAGGGAGAAGAGATCATCTTTATTTTGTGAACCTACAATCAGAGTTAGACAGAGAAGGTAAGGAAATTGGACAAAACAGTAAGGTTTCCACATCTTCCTTAACAAAGTGCTATGAAGGATTTGTTGACCATAAATGATAAGGGTTTTGTTCTATGTCTCATCCAGAAGACTTCTTATTGCAGCACAGCACCCACGACAACTTGAAGGCCTTGCAATGACTGTATAGTCTGGCCCCCTCTAGCCTCAGGAATGTTCTCGTAGGGAAACAACACGAATCAGGAGCAAGGCAACCAGGACTTGTAAGTTTGACTTCAAGAGATGGTGTGAGGAAGATAAGTGTCTCACTGTCTTTTATGGGAGGGAAGATTTTGATGTACGTCTGCTTGGCCCAGGGTGTATAGAGGACTCTGGTGTTCACTTGCATTTTGTATTTTACAAGGATGTTCAGAAAATCCAGACCACCTGAGCTTTCTGATTAACTGATGCGTAATTAAGGTGTGAATCTATCACTGGTTGCTACAAAATTAGCCCAATATAGTCTTAGCCTAATATAACATAACAGATATACTGAGACTTGTGACAGGGTGACCGTCAGAACACAGTACAGCAAACTGGGAGAAAACTGTGTACAAGCATCTCTTGTCCTTAATGTTTAAATTTATCAAGTGACAAGCAAGTTAGATCAAAATATATATTCCCCCAGAGCAGTATCATTTCCCTGTAACTCACTCCTAGAAAGAGAAGCTATGCACTATTTACAGTCTTGCCCCCTTGCTTGCTAGAGTAATTTTTTGAATGTTTCTTTCTGACACCTTTCCTTCCACAGTTCCATTTGTTCCTTCCCATATTCCTGAGCACTGAAATATCTTCTGTCTGGGAAGCCAGGATTTAATTTTTCCTTCTGATTTTTTTTTCAGACTTTAGCATAGATTTGACATTGCTTATCCTAAAGTCACATTTCTGGTTGACTGACAAGTATAGCTATAAAGAGACACAAACTGGGTTAACTCAATTCTTTGCTCTGGGAAATAATGCCCATTGTCTTAGAATCTGACCTTCTACGCAAATTTCTGAGATAAATGAAATAATAAAATTCTGCATGCTAATCACACCTTATACAATCTTAGGAAGATCTAATTATAGTGGAATTACCATTGATTTACTAAAAAAACCCCAATATGTTGCAGTATCGTACTGTCCAAAAATTATTAAAAAGTTGGCCACTGTATTACTACACTTTTAACTGCTGGCATGTTAGCCTTCATCACTACATGTACAAGCTATTGGCTGAGTGAGTCAGTGACTGAATAATAACTTGTTTAATAATCTTTTGTCAACTGTAGTATCTCATCTGGAGGGTTATCATAATAAAGACAGTAATTGTTTCTTCAAAGTAACCATTAGAGAATTCTGTAACTGCTACCATTCTAATTAGAGCATTCAAGATTAATTTCAAGAATAGCGTTCACTAAGAGTTCGGTCACAGGAGACACTCATTTAGAAAGAAGTAAAGTTGTTGTCCATATTTATAAAGGCTGGTCCCCATTAGGTGGGATACTACACACACTTAATAAAGCAAAATGCTATAGCAAGTAGAGACGAATAAAGTATTGAACTCACTTTTCCAAGGTCATTGGTCTGCCTGGGAACTGAAGAATTATTTCCTTAGCGTTGTCTAATGTCCAGTTCACTAAGATCTGCTGCATTTCAAATGTGCATCCTTTGAGGAAATTACTTCTTTATATTCTGAGAGTGCAAGGACTGCAGGTGTACCTCTGGGAAAGAGCCAAGCATGAGAGTGGGTGACAGGCAACTTTTCCAGATGTACCTGGTACAGGCTGATCAAAAACCTGCTTAACATATTAAGACTGATTTGCCCAGTCGGTTTCCTGATTTTTCTCACGCAGCCCAAGTTTGATTGCAGGCAAAAAGATTTTTCTCATGCAGCCAAAGTTTGATTGCAGGCAAAAAGATATAAATCAGCCTCCTTTTGAAAACAAAGCAAACCCTAAATTCATCAGATGTGGGCAACTGTGAGATCACAGGGAAAGAAGCAAATGGCATCATTTGTTCATTGTGAAAAGTTGGGACAGAGTAGCGGAAATGACAGGACATGACTGTTTCATACTGTGTTAATTTCTGTGTGCTAACTTCTTTAATCTACTACATTTACCATAACTATAAAATCACTGAGAGACACCAGATGGTGCTATTGTAAATGGTCTTGCTACTTTTGATGACCTGCTGATATGGCAGTTTGCTTTTGGGGAAATGCTTATGGTCAGCTGTGATGCATTCATTTTTGGAAGCTGAATATACTACCAACAATAGTCTGCTTTGTACTAATCAGCGACAGAATACTTCTTAACTGGAGCAATGGCCTAGGAACCCCAATGAAGTTCCTGACTTCAGATTCCAATGAATTTAAGGGAAGCCGAGATCCATGTTTGATCTGAAGCTTACTGAAAGAGACCTTTCTGCCTAGCCAGAAATATACCACCTGGTATGATTCAGGATAGTGTAATATGTCCAGAAACCAAAGTGAATTCCAAAAGCTGCAAAACTGGTTGCCTTCTACTAGTTGAGCAAGTAGACTAAATGCTTTTATTGTTTTAGGACTGTGAAGACATTGTATAAAACATCATTTTAAAGTCAACATGCAAAGCATTTGAGCAACTTGCGACTGCACATATGATCTGGTGTGCTGCTGTCACACTGCAAATCACTGGAATACAATAAATACTATCCACTGAGAAATAAATATTTTTATATCAGCTAGTGTAGAAGCTAAATACATAGTGATCCTCTTCAGAGTGATGGCAAATTGTGCTTTCTCATGCATGAAGGTGTTCATATTACTACTCACTGTATAGCACATTTAAAACAGCCTTATTCTTCTTGATAGGTCTCAAGTTTTGTTTTAAATGCAGAAGACATGCACACTAGTACTACATTAAATTTTCTACATGTGCTGTGCTGATATGCTGTCAGGTCCCATTGCCTGAATATTAATCCCTCTTTTGATGTGTGAAATTTTACATTTCAATCAGAGGGTGTTATTTTTGATTGCCAAACTCCTCTATGACCAAAGTTCTCACAGTATTCTCTTCTGCTTGTGACATGGTGTTGATTCTTCCATTAAACTGGATTTGAGCGTTTAAAGTATTTACTTTAACTTGTTTCTTGCTTACTCTCCCACACCCCTGCAACCAGCTACAATTCTAGGACATTCAGTGAGATAATTTATCAGCTGAAGAGGACACTGGTGAAAGTACCACATTGTACCTCGCTAGAACTGTTATCTTCTGATAGGTGAGCCATTTCAGCTGACTTATTATCAACAGGAAAGCAAGAATCTCCATAGCATATGTTTTTATTTCAACTTCTTCCTATTCTAGCAATGGAAACATCCTCTCTCTGGGAACTTTTTTTTTTTTAAACCATGAAATGAGCCGTAGGTCGGAAAAAATCTAAAATTTCAGAAGTACTGAAAAACAACACAATCATAGTGTTATGTAATTTCTTTCCACTGTCTGATCTCACAGGAGAGCAGGAAATATAGTTGAAGATGATTCATCACATGCCCAAAACAGATGTTCTTCAATTTGAAATGTATCATCTCAGCCAGGCAAATAGAACTATGGTAGACGTCAGATGCAGTTACATTTGCCTGACAGATATGCCATGCTTTGGAATAACATTACTGCTAATGATAACCTACTGTTGATGTGTAGTTCTTTGTTTTGCTGTTGATGTAGAGCAGTCAGGTCTGCTTGGTGCATCCATTAGCAATAAAGCTTTGTGTGTGTGTGGTATTGCTAAATTGAATTATAATGCAAAACACAGATGGCATCCTTACTTCATTTTTCAAGCATTGCCTGTGCAGTCTCAAAAACAAAAGTTAATAAAGCAAGTTACTCTCCTCCATAGAGTTAAACCACCTGATTTATTTCCCTTCAGGATTGCAACTTCCTGTGATTGACCTTTGAGCAGAGCTGAAGTTACATCCCCATGCAACAGGCCAGCCTTTGTGTGTGGCAACATCCTTGTCCGGTGGCTGGTGCCAATACTAATTGTACTGGGGCCAGCAGCCACTGTCATCTCTCAGAACTGTAAAGATTTTTTGCCCAGGATACAAAATGATAAAATGCCAGTCTCCACGTGCTCCTTTACAAAATGCTAGTGTAGCTTTGCATATTTCCTCAATGGGATTTGATTTCTGCTCTAAAATAAAAAGCCATTATCATTAAGGTAAGGTACCTATTTTCACAGCAAGCAACAGAGTAGATATAAAAGCATGGATGCTGGACAGCTACATAGATGCTAAGATTCACCAGGACAGCTGTCCAAAACTGGAGGGAGTTTAAACCCAAGACTGAATATTTATACTGGAAAATGCTTCATAGGGGTTTTATGAGGATAAAAGACAGGGAGCGCACAGGAGCTTGTCCTTCTTCCTTGCTTGATGGGCAAAGTTCGGTCAACAACTTTTTTCCTGTTGGATATTAAATTCTCAGGCTGACTTGCATGAAAGTGCTGTAAGCAGACATAGTTCTCTACTCCTTATTGATTATGAGTTATAGACCAAAATTGCAGCTTTGCCGTTGCTTTCCATGTTAACAAATTCTGTAGGAGTGCACATAGCTGAAGTTGGAGAAGTGGCAAATTAGGAAATTTTGGCTTTATTTAGGATGATTTACCTTGCAAGGCAATATTAAAAGGGTTTTTTTTTCTAGTGGTTCTCTATAGGAATACTTGCAAATCTTCCTGGGAGATGCTTTTAAACAATTTCTACTGTTTCCTGTGGGAGGTAAAAGAGTGGGAATGCAATTAAAAAAGAAAAAGGTTATTCCATTTTTTAAGATCTTATGTAGTTAAACATCAAATGTTGAATGTTGTCTGTCATCATTCAGTCATTCGCCATTGAAGAAAATGCATATTTATACTGGCTAGTAAAATTGACTTTTACTGTGGATGAGCAGTATGTAGAATATAAAGGTGACTGACAGCCAGAGAAAATTAAAAGGACACCTATATTGTCAAACTGCTTTCTTTAGCAACAGATGACTGCATTAAGAGTAGCCTAAAGGCATGGGTTGGCTTGTTTTGGTTAGGCATAGCAATTTGCTATCTGTCTTACATAGGGCTCTAATCACTTAAAACTGCAAGTAGACTGATTTGCTAAACATACTGATGGCAACAGCCAAAGTGAATGTTGAGGGACTGTCAGCTTCAAATCAGCTTCTGGAAGTAGAGAAGTTGCTACTTGTAAGTTGCACCTTCTCTCTTGTGTGCACACATACATGTGCCTTCCAGCTAATATGAGTGAATTAAAGCAGAACAGGGAAACTTCAAAAGCATTGTGTTTCTCATGGGAGGACCTATGTGTTCGGTTCTTCATAACATCTGAAATGAAAATGACTCAGTGTTCCTGTAAACTTAAAAGTCTCATGAAAGACTTTAAATAGGGTTAAAATGAAGCTGAGGGGAAAAAAATTAAATCCTTCTTTGTTTTTCTAACCATAAAAGGAACATCGAGGAATAAAATTTGAAAACGGCTGCTTGACAATTTAACATAAACAATTCCAGTGATGAAAGCACAATATGGGGATAATTATCTGTTCAAATAAATCTGCTTGATGCTAATGAGCATTTGAACAATCCATTAAGCAGCCAGTTTTTTTCTGTGCAATTTTCTTTGGTAAGCAAAAATGACACATCCAAAACTTTTATTAAGTATACAATTTCCTCTTTGTATCTTCTCATCTTTTAGAGATCCCTTTTCCAAGAAGGCACTGCATCTCCAGCAGAAAGTACACAGAACTTATTCCCACATAACAGCTTGACACAGTGACAGCTGCTGGAGCTAAAAATCAGTTCAGAAATGACCCAGTGCTTCACACCAGTGTTGTGGTTTGCAGATGTAGTAGTGGGGGAGAGACTGCAGAGCCCTTCTGTGGAGGTTTTATGCTGCTGAATGAAGCAGTCCTGTATGACTGTGCAGCTATTTAACTAGCTAGCAGGAATCTCACAATCAATGGATCTTGGTCTCTTCCTTCATCCAGTCCTGCTCTACTCTGTTTTTCACTAATTTGCCCTCTTACACGTGGCCAGTGAATTCTTTCTTGGAAAATGTCCACAGTGACAATAGTAAAAGCTGGATTTGTCCTCAAATCCAAAAAGTATTGACCAGTTCAACCACTGGCTGTGAAACATGAGGGTGAGAGCTGAGAAGAAAATAATTTTTCATGGGAGTGTACTCCTAATATCTGTTATTAAAATACAGCAACCAAAAAAATCCAGAATTCATAGGATGTCAATCAGATTTAAATGGTGTTTAACTACATATTGCAAATATTAAGCTATTTCATTTGTTTGTCATCTTCTGAAAAATTGTCTTTGAAACCCTCAGTTTCAGAACTTGTGGCAATAGCAATTGCTTGCTCAGAAATTTGTGCCCCCAGTTGTTTGGATTTTTTTCTCTTCAGACGAAACAGAAATTTTAACTAAGCAGTCAGAGAAACAATAACAGGGAACAAGTTGAATAGGGATATGATAGAAAGTGTGGCAAGAATTCATGTAATATCCAAAATCTCTAATAAATTGCTATGAATACTAAGCATACAGTAATTAGGACTGGACTGCACATGATTTCTTAGCCAGGAGAGGCTGAATTCGTAGTTGTGCCTTACTAGCTCTAGTGTATGGCATTTCATCCTCACTCGGGATAGGGATTTGCTTACCATATGCATACCATACAGTATCACCTTGCTTACCTGCAAAATTGTACACAGGCTGGGTTCCTGCACTGAAGGGTACAAGTTTTTCTGCAGTGTGTCTATATATGCCATCACCAGCTAATCCTTTGTAAGGCAAGGGTTTTCTTCTGGGTATAAAAAGAATTGGTTCCATTGTAAAGCAACTTTCAAAAATGATGTTAATGTCCTTATTTTGGAAAAGCCCTTTTCTTATGCAAATCCAAGTGCTGTGGTGCTAAAATGCTTGCTTTGGCCCCTGCTTGTTTCTAATATTGTACATTATTCCACAAGCAAACATGGCTGCAGTACCTGCTGTTGAATTAGGAGATGGTGGACTATTAATTAGTCGGTCCTCCTTCTTTTTGGTCACCTGAGACTTTTGTTGTAAGAATCTTTGGAAAATAATTTGTTAATTCACCGTATGTGACTTCAAAAGAATGGAAAAATCAATTCCAAAATTATCAGTGCAATTTATACAATTTCCATGAGCACTAGATGTAGAAAGGAAAGTAAAAACCCTAGCATGAGAGCATCACATAACTAATCCTTTGGGACAGTAAGAGAATTTATGAGGCTAAAGATCATAAAAGCAGCTATATACATGTTGGAGGACAAACGGAAGAGGCATGGATTTTAGTGAATCAGGGATTGTAAAGGGGATGGTGTTAATGGGAAAATGATAAAGCATCAAAATGGAAAGGGGTGGGGGGAAGCATGCTGTGTCTATTTTTATACGCAAGTGACAAAACAATGCCAGGGCTGTTGTGTTCCCTTCAGGAGCAGAAGGGTTATCAGTTCCTTTAGAGAGGCTGATTGCCACAGGCAGTTACGCAGCTGGCTGACGAGCGAGTTGGCAAGCAGGCATGGTGGCATCTCACCCTAAGTTTGCTGTTCTTATTTATTTTTGCAAATAATGTTCTAACTTAGAGGCAGTATTCAGACACTGATTCTAAGCATGCAGTAGCATAATGAACGGAGTGGCCCCCCTGGCTTCAGTGAAGTTCTACCAGCAGACAGAATAGAGGGCAAGGAGAATCGAGCATGCAGTATTATTCTCAATTAAAAAAATAGGCTGGTTTGTCATCTGTAGATGAAAATCTGTGTGTTGTCTGTGAGCCCAGAAAGCTAAAGCTCACCTTGGGTTCACATGTGGTCACTGCCCCCACTGCTGCATCCCTCTTTTGAGGTCAAGGGACCCAAGGTCCTTGCCTCAAGTGTGCTTATGACTTTCTGTAAATGAACCAAATGTTCAGGCAACCTTCACAAAGATCAAGATTTTTTAAACAGCTGATGTTTTAAAATGTCCCAATCTGTGAATGGCTAGCTCAAGACATAATAAAGATTTTTAGTTTGTGGTTAGAATGGTTAGAATGAGTCACAGGAAATTTTTACAGTCCTAAGTGAAACCGTATTTTTTGAAAGTATCTGATTTTGGAACCCAAGATCACTGCCCAGCATTAGCAGATGAAATCTGAACTAATCAACTGAAAACGAATGTTTTTGATGATATCTGAAAGGTGAAAAGGTTAGATTATGTTGGACTCTCCCTTCATTTTCTTATTGTCTGCTCAGTATACATGATAATACATGTCCAGTATACATAGATTATAAAAAAAATGTTTGAATCATAGAAGTATTTCCCCTTTTCTCTACCATCACCATTTCAATTTGAGTTTTCACTAGAGTAGAAGACACTGTACAGCAAACTATGGAAGAAGTTCTTTGACCAGAGGGAATTTCTTGCATATCGTATGAAATGTAGCTCATTTCATTTCTCTGTGCCATAGTTTTCCCATCAGTAAAAAGGCCAGAATATTTCATGTTTCCTTGTTAATGGACAGCTATAAGGTTTGATTTAAGTTTTTAGAAGGCATGCTGGGCATCTTATGGTTGCATACACTTCTTACTTCACTAAATTGGATCACTAATATAAATAAATATTCCTGTTAGGAAAATGGGCTTATTAGGAAAATCCCAGGCTTAACACATGTTTAGACTTGTTAAATAACTTAGCGCAAGTGTTTTGGGGGCCATATTCCATTACTCCTACTGGTCTCGGGCAGTATCTATATTCAGTATGTTGTTCCCTAGTATTTCACTGTCCTTCACAGAACATTTACGTCTTATTTTTTGTTCTAAGATGCCTAATATGCTCAAATTTTTTTAGAAAAGAATGCCTCCAGCATGCATGTATCTTTCTGAATACTAATTAATTTTCTGACATGTGTCCTTCAAGTTAAGGGGTAATTTTAGTCATTGATAAACACTATTTAGTTGAGTAGGTCAAAAAATTCTTTCCAGAAAATTATTCAATTAACTCATGTGTCCACTTCTGCTTATTGGTCTGTAGTAAATAAACAAGGATGTTTTATTTGAATGAATGTTTGTAACTACTGCCAGTATAAATCCATTTATGTTCCAATACTTGGACACACACTTAAGCAGTTATATATTTAGACTGCATGGAGCCTTTTTTAAAATATGCTCTTTCTGGGAGCAACACAATTCAGCACTTCCCTGAATAGTATGTGACATCTTCCAAGTGAATTCAGATGAGATTATGGTAGCAAAATCACCCCTTTGATGCTCAAGAGGTGCAGATAGGAGTGTCAGCTCTGGCCTGGAAGCTGTAGAATGACATTTGTGCAGTGCTGTTCCCAGCTGATGAGCAGTGCTGAGAGGCTGGGTGTATGAGCTTAGGCAGAATGGTAATCCATCCAGTGTACAACCTGGACAGCTGACACTACTATCTGTACCTTTCTCCCCTGAATTATCCCTTTTCTTGTTTCTGTGTTTTTGTAGGCAAATTCATGGCTTCTTCTCATCTCTTCAGCCTTGCTGAAGAAGTGAGGAGGCCACGAGACACTGGGTTCTGTATAGTAAAAGGGTAGTGTGTGCCTCCTCGTGTCCATACTTCCCCACCAAAGGTCTGCCAGTAGTGTAACCAACACAGGGGTTTGTAACAAAATGATGCGGGCTTGGGTTTAGTCCCTCAAGTCACACTGGATTGGAGTGATGTCTTACCTGATTTCTGTACTATCAGCTTGGGATACAGGTAGAAGAATTCATGTGTGTCTATATAGATACACAGAGATGTTTTTTCACTCCATTTTGAAAGTTATCGTAGGACATAAATATGTAGTCCTTGCAGAGGGGTGAATTTCACTGTGTACAGTTTTGTTTTTTATTAGCTGCTGCAAAGGGATATATTAAGAACCTTGAAACTATATCCAGCTTCATCTAATTCCCAAAGAGAGAAAGATAAAAGCTCTTATAGCTCAGCAGATGAGGCTTTTTCCTCTTTCCGGTTAAGCCAGGACAGGGCTCCAGTGGTCTGATCTATTTAGAATTGGATATAGATTTTTAAAAGAAGCTCAGAAGATTTAATTCTTGCCATCTACTTGGTCATAAGGAGCTATTTATTACAAAAGAGAGATGAAAGATTTTTAATTGAACTCTGAATTAATTTCAAAATGCATTTTTTTCCTTACATGAGAAAAAATTTTTTGTGTTTTCTTGTTTCACACTTACATTCAAGAAAACTGGCTTTCATGGAGACTCAGACATTGAAATTGCCTATGCTGTAAAGATTTTTGGTTACATAGAAACCTCACTTGCTATAGCAGATAATGAAGGCATATAATGGAAAAATACTTTAAAGCCATTTCTTTAAAAAGCCAGCAGAAGCTTAATAACAACTTAAAAATCTGTTACGGTATGTTTTTCAGATCTGGAAGTGCATGCTGTAAACAATTTTTCTCAATATCTTGCCCTGGAGATCTAATTTGCTATTATTAAACATAGTGAGATATGCTTGTTAAAAGTAGGACTATAAAGAGCCTTTCAGTATGCTATTGCACTGGTATTTTTAGGTCTAAAAATTATTTATTCCTCCTACAATTGCTGCTTCATATTAATTAATTTTCAGTGACAACTTCATTTTATCTTTTGTAGCTTGATGCCAAAGAAATTCTATTTTGACAGATTTTGGGTGTTCTTTTCTCAATTGTTACAGTATGGAAAAAATAAAGTTCTGCTGTAAAAAGAACAATACATTTGTTGATCAGCTGTTCCTCATTTGTCAGAAAAAAAAAAAATCCAAAGAACTGAGGCCAACTTTTTATTAGGAAGGCAGACATACTCCAAGCACAGTCAGTGTTTTTTATTGCCTTTTTTTGGCAGAACAAATGACCAGGTGAGAGTCAATGTGATCATACTATTGTAAATCCCAGTTTTATTTGGACTGTGTTTGCATGGTTAAAAGCTAATAATAATAATATTAACTTGATCATTGGCTTATTTAATGAATACACTTGAGCCTAATCATTTCTGAGAAAGCCCATTTGAAGGGAAAAATTGTGGCTATTGGGTAGGACCCTGAGCATTAACATACCAAACAAATTGTGAGTCCATCTAGTCTGATTCCCGGTAGCCAGCCAAACTCTGCTGATATGAGTAAGTGAAATTGCTCAACTCATTTACAACAGGACAGATCCAAGCCTGTTATTTGAAAATAGACAAACTACAGGCATCACTGAATACTGGTATCAGTGGGTATAGTTCTGTTCATTTCAGTAGCAGAGGATAGTAGTGAGAGATGTTGTGGTAATGAATGTCAGGTGTTGAAAGGTGTGTGAGGATATTTAGTATTTTAGCCTGAAGAAAACCTCTTCCCATTCAGAGTCATTGATCAACTTAGTCCTGAAACGTGTAGGTTTCTGTTGCCATCTTATCCTAGCTGCTTTAACCTCAAATTTTATTTGTATTTACATTTTAATGCTTTCATACATGTATCATTTGCATTTACAGCACTCAAGCATTGGGGAATATAATACTGAGAAAACAGAATAAATAATAATACTTTTTATGTTGCACTGTAATATAGGGGGCCCAGTAAATGGCCAAATCTGCACTGTGGTTGGGTAAGAACTGCTCAAATACAGTCAAAAAACTGTCCTTATTCTGGAAGGTTTAATGTTAAGGTAGAGTTTCAGATTGATAAGGATGAGAAATGTTGGTCTCTTAATTCCTGAATCTGGCTGTAAGCAGAGCCAATTACTCAAAGCCTGGTGCTATTTCCTGTGATAGTCATTCCTTTATTTGTGGTATTCTTGGTGCTACTGGGCTGTACGGAGTAAAGATCGCTTCAGATGGGATTTACTGTTGTGTCTTCCTTCCCTTGGGCTGCATTTGAGGTGTCCATCTCATTGCAAAGCATCTGCCTCAAAGTTAGTCCCTTTGAATCTTCAGTGCTTGTGAAGTGTATTAAAAGTGGGATGTTTTACATGAGCACTGGAGGTAGTGGGAAGGAACAGAGAAGGCTGGACAAGTGGTTATCCTGAGGGTGCTAGGTGACGTTGAGTTCTTTCCCGGTGTCCATGGAATTAATGGAAAGCTTTTTGAAAATGAGGGAAGAAATCATACGCTAGCATGTTCTTTTCATGAAGGAGAGCATTATAATAGCAAATCATGATGCAGTCAAAGGCTGGGGAAAATCTTAGAAGAATTTGCTCTGAAGTGTTGACAGCTAAATGTAATAATAGAGGACTAGACTGAAATGCATCACAGCCTTCCGCCTCCCATTGCTGTTATGTGGGAGGTTGGAGCACTTTGTGATTTGGTGGCCTATATTCTATGTTTCATCTAATGACTGGAAAGAAGAACCCTTTTTTTGCTATTGCCTTTGTCAAGCTGTCAGTGGATCTGACACCAGCTGCTAACAGGGACAGCTCACTAGAATGTCTTAGGTGCAAGGGGTGAAGTTATTTCTCACATCTAGGGTTGCAGAGCCACACTTAATTCCCCTTCTCCCAAACTCCAGAAGCTATAATCCTCAGATTTTTGATCAGATGGCTCTTGAGAAGTTGTCAGTACTTCTGTCAGTCAGAGGAGGTCAAGGAAGATACATGAGGAATAGAGAAGCATTGGTGATACTACATGTGTCAAAGTCTTACTCTAGGGCCTGTACTGAGTGAACAAGTCGTCTTTTTTGTTGTTGTTTTTTTAAATATTCCTCCCTGCAGGGAGCTTTATCCCCTTGTCTAGGAGTTTGAGAACAAGAGAGAGAATTTAACAGCTCCTGGCTTCTAATCTCAGGGCTGACACAGACGTGCAATGTGATCTCAAGCAAATTATTTAAACTCTCAACATCAAATTCACCTCTATTCCTGCTCTCTGGGACCTCAATGTCATTATATTGAGAATATAATTTGTTCTTAATTTCCTAACATGTAATCCTAAAATCAGTGTTTGTCTTCCTCATAAGTATTTTGCAAAGAAAGATCCCTTTTCTGGTTTTGCTAGAAGTCTATATTTCAAAGTATTACCAGTAGGCAAGTACTACGGACTAGATCCATCCTAAGGCTTTGGCCTTCAGTAGTTCTGGTGGGACCACAGATGGGACCAGTCAAGAGAGTTCTAGCTTGAAGGATAATTGGAACTGAAATGTGGTCCAAGGTCCATATTGATTATCTCTTACCTGAAAGTGCTACATAAAAGAGCTGTGGTCTCTGTAAGAAGAAGCTGTTGCTTTCTGCTAAACAGAGTATGTGTGAACAGTCATGTCATTCTTGTGGAGCTGCTGGGTTCAGTAAGGCAATCACTTTCAATAGGCAGGGCCATGATATGGAGGGCAAGCATTATGGGAAGTGGGATGGAGACTTAGCCTGTTAACTACTTGGTGCCTGCCAGTGGCTACGCCGCCTGCGAGACATCTGGTACACCAGAGCAGCATGCCTCCATGCAGCCAGTTTGATTAGGTGTGGGTCCTGGCCATGAAGATCTTGAAATGTGCTCTCAGAGAGATTAGCTTGAACACAGTGCTGTGAGCAGTGAATACTTGACAACTCTTTCAAATGGCCCCAGAGTATTCTAAATTAAGCTTTCTGAAACTGGGTCATCCACAATCAGCAAGTTACTCCAAAAAAGTTTTAGCCCCCATAGAAGTATGCACATAAAAGCCGGGAAAGACATAGCTAGATCTGACTTTCTAAATGTCAGTGCTGTGTTCAGGATACTAGACCTGTTCAACTAAGCATCAAAACACTAACATTGCTGGTTTTTTCATTATATTTAAATGGGTTTTGATCAGTTTCCTGGGAGATGCTTGGGTTAAATGAACATGCAGGGTCTACCACATGACTGATGCTTGAGACTTGTAGGAGCAACAATTTCTGATATGTGGTTGTCTGGCTTGAGTGCTGCATGCAAGGGCACCTGTGCAATAAGACTTTACACAATCCTTCTTTTGTGTCTAACCAGGTTTGATTGTTTAAAAAATAGTCAAGATCAGCTATCCTGAACCACAGCAAATGGGGATTCTCCTTAGGATTTTGTTCAAAGTAGTGAGGTCAAAACACCGGAGTGGTTAAATGGGAGGTTGTTATGCTGATGACTTTTGCTAAGTCATATTTGTTCTTCTTCTGAATAAATTGACAGCAACCTGAGAAATTCTAATGGGACTCCAGCTGCATTTCTGAAGTACCTTCTAAAAACTCTGAAGAAACTCAAGCTTTCTTTTTTTATGCTTTTCCCAGAAGAAAAATGACAATATCTGCAACCTGTTTTTTTCATGAAATACCATTTTCTCTCACTCTTTCATTGCATGCTGCCATTTAAGTCTCCCATCCTATGTTTCTCTTGCAGAGGACTTTAGGACTAACACTTGCTCCCACTCTTAGGCAAATATGAGTTTTCCCCGGTGAAATATTTTAATAATGTCACAAAGTTGGGGATTTTTAATAGTATATTCACTTGCAGGCCAAGTGGCTTAAAAATGGATAATACCAGAGCCTCTTACTGCTCAGGAGGAAATTTTTTTTGCTCTCCTATTTCTAGTAGCCTTGAAGATGATATTTTTGACCCTTGTTATCACATATAATTATCTTCTCTTTTTCTAGTTCATTGATAGAAGATTTAGCCATTGCAGAATATCTTTGAAAGAACATCACTAGGGATTCTCCATTTTTCTTTCAACACTTCTGATTGTAGCCTACTTCCAAATTACTAACTTGTTTGCAGTATCTAATCTGTTGATATGGTGTCTTGTTGTACTTTAAAATCTTTTACTGGTACGAATGGGAACACTGCTCATGACAGGGGCTCTTGGCTTTGTTTGGGAACATTTGTGCTGCAGCTGCAATGGCCTGGGTCCACTTCATTCTTCCGTTTGTTCTAGCTGAAAGCTGTTCAGCGTACTAGACTCCTTTGGAGCACAATGAAGTCAGAGTTGAGTGAGCACAGGGCTGGCAAAGAGATCATACCTGACAGCCTTCTCAATCAGTGCAAATCATTCAACAGTGACTGGAATTTGTTGTTCTTTCTTTGTCATACATATGCTGACTTCAGTAAGCTTCAAAACTGCATATTTTGCTGCCAAAGAAACTATCCATCCTCTCTCCAAAAGGATCTTATTTAATGTACATAGAAGCTTGAAAGGAGAGGGATGAGCTCATACAGATTCTTAATTACTCCAGGGATGCATATTGAACAGTGGGGTGAGCTGTAGGAAGACAAAGGGAAGTTACCAGAGAGATTGTTCCACCCTGTGCTCAGGACATATCAGTTGTTTGTGCTAAGGTAAGCACTGAGTGATTAAAGACCAAAATGTTAGCTGATTACCCATTCAAAAACTAGGATTGATCCATAATACTAGTATTACAGCTAGAATTGGTCAATAATCTCAGGACATAACTTTTTCAGCGTAAATTCACATTACATTTGATTGACACGATTTATGAATTCATGCTGAGTTTGTCAAATTGCCTCAGCTAAAAGATTCATCAAGTCAAATCATTTTCATTTTGAAAGTTTTGATACAAACCAGATTTATATATTTCCCCACACTTTTAAACAACCTTTTTCTTTTTTTTCCAGATGCATCTGAATATTTTAAGACTGGTTAATGCCTTACCAGCACATTTTTTAATGGGGAGGGCAATGGATTTTTGCAGTATATCTGTTTAGGCAGAGAAATAAAAAAAATCAAAACAAATCAAGTTATTCACACAACTTGGCTTACTGAGTTGTAAAGACATCTAGGTGGAGCTTACTCTACAGCTAGCAGGAGCTGAGGGTTTGAAATACCTCTATAAAATCTTTCCCAGAATTCCCAAATACTGTTGTACATAACTTAGTATGTCTAAGAGAAAGCCCCTGTTTTGAGATACTTTCAGTCTAAATGGACGAGGTAAACGATGAAATGGAGACACTGAGAAGAAGATGTGATTTATGGACAACAGGAGAGGAATGACAGAAGAGGGCAAGGAGCAAACAGAAAAGCTCATTTAGTTGAATCGCATAACATGCTATAGATATTGCTGAAATGCATTGTAGAGGAGAAGGTGCAGCCCTTTATTTCCCCTCTCTGTCACCTGTGAAAAACCGTATGGTTGGGAATGGTACTCCTGGCTCCTTAGAACAGGTAAAAAATGTGGAAAGGTTATAAGAAAATAGGTGGAAGGGAAAGTAAAGGACTTTCTCCTTTGAAAGATGTTGAGCAACTGAGTACTAAACCTGGAATTTTCTCTCGTGTTGTTTTATGATGGGAGCAAGGTATAAATTCAAGCTTACCTACCACGTACTTGCTGTACCTGCTCCCTTTTTTTTAGCTTTTTAGACCTAAATATTAACAACTTGGTAGGCCAGGTGCTTCCAGATGCCTCTACTGTAACAATGAATTCAACCTTAGGTGAAAGCAACTATGTTGCCTCAATCAGGACAAATATTGAATGAAATAACCATCTAGGATATGCAATTGTCTGTGAAGAAGAATTGTCTGTCATCATAATCAGCAAATGGCAAAAATGTTCCTTTGCTGTTCATTTCGGGTTTTTTTTTTTTTGTTGCTGTTGTTGTTGCTGTTGTTACAGCCTGTAAGAGAAATCACCTTTAGTTTTCCAAGCATCAAATCGGAGACCTGAGGGTCCCATAACTCTTCTCAGCTAAGTGAGCATTTGCTGTAACTTCCCTTTAACAGGGGTTTCATGGTAACTCCTATTTTAGATGTGGTTTGGAGGGAAGGGGGTTTAAGGGGTTTTAACCCCATGTAGTATCTCTAGCCAATGCAGGCTATTAATATGGCTATATAACCACTTGCCCCCTCCCTCAAATAAAATCAGATCTGTGTCTCCCAATGCCCTTTGCAGTGGAGAACATGGTGAGACAAGGAGTATAAGGCATTTGCTGAAGCCCCCATGGCTGGAAGCACATCCTGAGGTTCTGGCTCTTCTTGCAGAATCAGTGCAATGCACTGCTCTTCTGAAAGCTGGGCAGAGCCATGAGCAGTATTGAGGTGCTCCATACATGCCAGCCACAGCAGAAGAGAAACTTTTCCAAACCTTTTTCACTGAAAGGAGAGTTTATTACAACTCAGGGGTATTTAAGGAGTACAGGGGCATTTAAAGAGACAGGTAAGAGAGGTGGAGGGCAAAGGGAGAGAGTATATCTTGGAGTACTTTTCTTCTTCAGATATCTCTAAAAAAGGGGGGAAAAAAGAGAAGATTGACTCAACTAAGTTTAGCAAAGTGGCACACTGCTCCTGCGATAGCCAAGTTTGCTATTTCAATGCTTACACTGGTAGATCAGGAGAAGAACAATTACCTCTACATGTTGTACATCTCTTGACCTGCCAAGCAGGAAACAATCCTCAGAGCATTTATCCCCAAGGGAAGATATGAATAAAAAAGCCAACTGCAGTTGGCTCTGCTTCCTTTTGCATTTCTTTTCAGACTCCTTGCCGCACCAGCAAGTGTCACTATGGTCTTTGCTATATAGCAGCAGAGATAAGAATGTGAGTTTTGGAGCAGGAAATGGGAAAAAAAAACCCCTAATCATGATTATGAGTGTGGTTTTGCCACATCTCTACCTGGA
The DNA here is from genome assembly GCF_965638725.1 of Aptenodytes patagonicus. Classification (NCBI taxonomy): domain Eukaryota; kingdom Metazoa; phylum Chordata; class Aves; order Sphenisciformes; family Spheniscidae; genus Aptenodytes; species Aptenodytes patagonicus. The sequence goes on from NC_134963.1 coordinate 4,788,465, forward strand.
GCCAGTAACCCTGAGTTACAATCTCCCTGTGTTTTCAATGGCAAGGTGACCTGAAATTATTTGTTAAATCTTTCACTCTGGAGACATTTTAATGGTAGGATCATGTGACAAAATCTAATTGGTTTTTTTTTCTTTTGTTCTTGTGGAGATGATTGCTCCTTGTAATAATCATGGTTTCATTTTCAAGATAGTCTATTTGCTAAACCAGATTTTTAAGTTCAACTTGTCAGATTTTCATATTTGGGAGTGTAAGTTCATTGGGGTATATTGCTAGTTCTCTAGATAAGAATTAGAAAATGAAATATTGATTAATTTAGGAAAAGGAGTGAAATGAAATCTGTGACTTGAATTTTATTTCTCCCCTGCTCTTTCAATGTTGTTGAATATTTTGGCACCATTTTCAATATATTTGATGTTAGATGGGGAAGTGTGAAAATGGAAATGCATTGGGGAAATGGAAAAACAGCAACATTCCTGTTACTGAAACAAAACTAAATTATTATGACAAATATTATCATGAATATGGAAAGGAAGCAAGATTGTGTTTTCTTCTCCAACTGCCTAGCTGCAATTTCATGTTCCATAAAAAGGAAATTCAGCAGCATGCCCGTGACATTGAAATGTTAAGCTCTGAAACCAATTTATCTTCAGGAGACATACAGCTCATTAAAAATATTAAAATACATTTCTCCTTTCCCTACCTAAATATTTATTTTTAACCCTTTGTACCTAGCTGGTTTAGGTCATCACAAAATCCTAGAAATTACACCTAAAATGCCTATTCATTCCTGTATGTGCAGGATTGATGCTTTGGGTGAAATTCTTAGTTTGCTGAAGTGAAGGTGGTAACTCCCCAGGGTTTCTCACTGAGTGGGGATTCCACACTTTATTTCTTAGTCATGTGCCCTGTACCTTTTTCTAAATCTTCTCGAGTGTTGTACAAAGTATGGGAGGGGAGGTACAAAGGAAGGGGGGGATGTCAGCCGGCGCAACATAGTATGCAGTGGCTTTGCAAAAGGAATGAATAGCTCAGAGCTATTCACCCAATCCCCAGTGAAGTTTTGGATGTAGAAACCATGAAACTGAACTCCCTCCCACATTCAGAATTTCCATAGCATTTGCTTTGTCAAGAGAAGTCTGACCTGGGCATGAGGTTTGGCTTTCAGACTGTTGGCATTTCAGGGAAATGGAAATGCAAATGCACAAACGCATCCATTTCTCCTCTTAATTCATTCTTGCTTGCTGTAGCCATGAACTGATGCAATCTTGCCTTTGCTAAGTAGACTACAGAGTAACATTGACAACAGGAAGAATGACTAACTTCAGGGAGGAGAATTAGAATTGTTTGACCTTTCACAGGCTCTTTTCATCAGCTATACAGAAAAGAATATCATAGCTCAAAGCTCTTGTTCTCTCAGGTTTCTTTCACTTTAATAAAATTCCTGCATGGATGTAATAAAAGTCTCTTTTTTGGTGAGCTCGTTTTTCTCCCTTTATTTCTACTTGCCATTCTTGACTTCAGAGATCATGATCAGGACAACTAATAAAAATCTCAGAGTATGCTGGAGGAGGCAATATTTCTGTCTTAGCCACAAAGTTTCCCGTTTCCATTGTATTCATAACAATGTGTCTCATAAGACATCTGATCTGATTTTATAGATTCAGAAGTTCAGCTAGTTAGGTAGCTTTGGGGAAACATTTGGAGCAATCCTCTATATTTCCAAACGCTGCTCATTACTACCCTAAACTTACAAGCTTTGCTAAGCCATGGAGTGATGTTTCTCCTGCCAATGAAATACCAAAAGGTAAACTTTGCATTAATTTCTCCTGCATAAAAGTGTTTTGTTGTGGTACTTATTCTGCTTGCTAAGCAGCTTGTTATTGTCCATCAGTCAACGTGCCACCAAAACCCACACAATTCAAAGCCATGAAGAATATTACTAATAATTTATTTGATTTTAGACAGTTTCCTCTTAGAGATAGAAAAGTATAGCACTGTCAGCTGGAGCAGAAAAAGGGAAAGAAAGTTTCCTACACATTTTCAGGGAAGTTTCTACACCTTTTGTAGATGGTGGCTGTCATTTTTAAAGTGTCACAACAATATGGACTGCCTGAACTGTGAGCACTGTGAGAAAACTCTTGATTTTTCTTTTCAGGATTGTTTACTAGTTCCAAACAGGAATTAGAGAGAGGAATAATTATGTTCTCCAATGGTTTGTGAAGGTAACTGATCTTCAATTAAAAAAAAAAGTTGTCTGTGATATAATTATGAAGTCTCCGTACTTCACCAATATTTGCAAAATAAAGAATACAAGAGTCAGCTGCTGGTTTTGAAAATCAAGCCCCAGATCAGGATTTGGGATTCTGGACATGGAATTGCATTTCTTAAGCCAAGGCAATAGTTTAATGTTGTATGTCCTCCACATTGACAGTGACTTCTTAGGGAGGTTCTCCTTATATATATACATATATATATACACACACACTTGTTAGTTCATAACTTTTTTCCTTTATTTCAAATGTATGTAGTTCTCACTGCTCATGAAGAAAATTAAGGCTGTTCGTTGATACCTGCTTTGTGATTGAGAGATATAGAGATAGACTTAAGAAAAAATTCGAAGACGACATATGATATGTTCTTTTACGTGGTGGAGGAGTTAATCTGAAATAAAATTTTCTTTCTGCCCTTTTTATAAGCTTGCTTCTCTTGTAATAGAATGGATTGTTTTTATAAAAAGCTGTTAATGTATAACAAGCATAAAGAAGCCTGAATTCATTGACTTTATGGTCAGTTTATGGAATTCATTTACTCAGGAGGTCATCAAATTTTGTCTACTTGTCCTATTAGAAAAAACTTGGTAAAATTACAGTGTTAACAGAGAAGATCTCGAAATGGATGTGTTGTTTTAGTCTTCCCCCCCCATAGGTAAACATTTGCTCACTGCCCCCTGCAACTTTGCATGCTTCAGTACTATTTGTGCTCATGCTTTGAAAGAGAGGAGATAAAATTATTAGGCTCTGTCTAACCCCTGAAATTGCAGTTATTTTTGACCAGGTTTCTTTTAGAGCAATTCTAAATTGATATGAGCTAAGCTGAAGGACCCGACCTTTTGGATTGGTGTAACTAAATGTGTTTAAAAACCCAACTCAGGATACACTGGCACTTTTCTTTTCCCTCAGGAACAAGACACAATGTCAGTACTTCTAGGTATAGTGTGACTTCTGGATCACATAGCTTATATGACTACCCTGTTCCCGATATGGCATATTTTTCTGTGTTAAAGGCTTGCTGTCCATGGTGGGTTGCAGGTCAAAGGAGTGTCAGAGCATTTCTGATTTTTTTACCATCATATTTTCATAGTATCTGGCATGTGACCTTTAAAAAGCTGCAGAAAATGAAGCAGTGTTCATCAACTATTCTGTGCTCATTGTACAATCTGGGTAACTGCTTAGTGACTTATCCTACCCCTCCTAGGACCGCAAAGCTCCTTGCCAGCTGTGATGGGTGTGAAGTATGCATTTCCCATCATGCCACACTCCCATGGTGAAGTCTTAAGGTGAAGAAGGCAAAGAGGGAGAAGGAGATTAGTGATCCTTTCTCTTTGTGAAATAACTCTGAGATTGGCTCCAAAAATCTGGTTAGCTGGCAAGGACATGCCAAACTCGAACATGCTGCCTGCCAGATATGTCCAGCTGCGTGTGTGCCACTTGCTGATCCATGTGCCGTACGGGCAGGCTGCCATTTACATTGCCGATGGTGTGTTGAGGTGCATAATAGGGTATAGCAGCCAGCCACAAAATCAGGAAACTTCTCTCTCCTCTAGTCACAGACTTTCCTTTATTGGTTGACTTTTTTGGTTTGTTTGTGGTCTTTTTTTCTTTCTTTTCAGAACCCTCACTTTACAGCACTGAGAGCCAGATATTTATGGGACTGTTTGGAAGTCTTTAGATGTTTCAGAGCATACCAGAATAGTTTCCTAAAATCTTGCTTCACGTATCTGGAGGAGGGGGACAGTTTTGACACATCTGTCTTGCACATATTCATCATAGGCTAACAAACAAAAGGCACAGGCACTCAGAAAAGCAAAGATGTTAACACAGCTGACACTTCCCTTGACTCACATACTGAGCAAATGCTGCTCAGCAGACAGAACATGTGAAAACTAACCAAATCTCATAGGGGCCTGGAGTGCTTAAATCCTTATTACTGGTAAACTGTGGTGATAAAGAAACAATGTACTAAAATTAAAGAAGTATTCTTAAGAAATACAAGCACTATAGCATGTCCTCCAGAGTGTAATAGCAAATGTGGTTTCATAGCTGGAACCCTTTTTACTTACAAATTGATACTTCATAAGATGTTTTAATCATTTTTCATATATAAAGCACTATTATGCCATTTGGTTCTTAGAAATCTCTGTAACAAACATACTAGCAGCTCATTAAGTCTCACTAAACACTTCTGTATTAGATAAGAGTTATTTCATATTTTAAATAGATAAACGGGCACAGCATGCCTAAGTGACTTGTATAAGATAATACATCATGTCAGCTGCTTCCATGGCAAGTAAGCACAGTGGCAAGTCCTCTCTTTGCAAAACAGAGGACACTGATAGATTTTCATAGCAGTAACACATTCTTTTTTTTAACTCCCAGCCCAAGGAGTGTAGAGTACATCTACTGTTCAGCTGTGTGGGTTCCTTTTGACTAATGCTCAGAGGACTATGTCACATACAGTAAATTACTGGAAGAAGAAGTCTCCACCAAGGTAACAGGTGCCAAATAAAATATATTAGTCAATAAAAAAACTATTAGAAAGCAAGTCCTTTTAATGTGATTTATAGTAGGCTGAAGTTACAAAACAGCAAATGGAAGGAAAGGAAATTACACCATGAGTGGTAAAGAGGACCACTGTTTTTATGGTATGTATTGGAAAATGAAGGAAAAACTACAATATAAGTAGGTATTGGCCATGGCCTGTTAGCATTCATTCCCAGAGGAAATAGTCCGGCATTTGAAAGGGTAAAGAATGAGGCAGGGAGACTTATTTATTGTGGTCAAAGGCTCAAGTATAGAGGCCATTTTCTCATTACCTTACTCTGCTTTCCACTGCACCGTGTCATCATAAGGATTTTTTGTGGAGTTAAGGTACCGTTTGATGTGTATAAGAACATGAGGATTAAGGAAAGGAGCTGTGATCAATTAATAACCATTCTCGACAGGACAAATTAACAATGCCTAACAGATGACTGCTGTTTAGAAGTTGCTGCTTGTATTGAGGGAGCTAAACTTGACACAGCGTGGTTGCTTGCTGGAGCACAAGACCACCATTAAGAAAATAGGGGTTCTGTTCGCACCTGGACTGATGGGTGACTGTGATAATGCCATTGTGCCTCAGTTTTCCCACCTGAGGAACGGGAAATGTTAGTAATCCCCTTTGTAAAGTGAGAGTCAATGAAAAAAGTTATGTAATGGGTAGGTATCTTTAAAAAAGGGAAACATGATTATTATTTTCAGGATCTGTAATAAATCCAAACACAAAATGCTAATGTTGACAAAGGAGATTTCTACTGCTATGAAACAAAGGCTATTTGCACAATAGCTTAGAAGCAGGAAATCTCCCGGAGGTGATGCTGATAAAGCATGTGCATAAGTAGCATGTTAGTTTAGCTTCTGGTCTGTGGCTGATCTTAGTCCCTTCATAGATTCACACTCACAAAAAAAAAAAGAAATGAGAAGGCTTGTTTGAAAAAATTTATCTAAACTATGTTATGTGGTTATGTGTGGAGGCTGGAGGGTGGCGGGAGAAAAGCAGGGCAAAAACCTTGTCAGATTTAAACAGCCCACTTTGTACTCTGGGCAAGGCAAGCGTCTTGCATTTTGAATTAGTGCCATGCTACTTGAATAAGAAGATAGCATGGTTTGCTGTGAAGGAAGGCAGCACAAAATAAGTAATCTATATATTGAGCTGCTTTTCTCATTTACATGCTGTGTCATGTTATAATGTGGCAAAATACCGCTAGAGCTACAGCTTTGTAATTAGGTGATTTTTTTGCACACATCTGCATTACAGCATCTGTATGACATTATATGACTGATATCCTGATGGCGTGAATGTATATTAAAATACTTTAGTGCCAAATTGGTGTTAGTATATTAGAGGTTTGGAGATAAAAATTGTTCTCGTGCATGTTTCTCTTAAAATCTGCTAAACCTAATCAGTTTCTTCTTGAGAAGAGCTGTCACCTGGCACTAAAACAAAAAAGAAAAAAAAAAGATACTTCCTATTGAAATATATGGATAATGGAACAATACTTCATCTGTGATTTGATGTTTTCTTTCCTGGCTGTTGCCTTAGCTGAGTTTCACACTGCTCTTCCTGAGCCAGTGGGACTTAGAAGGAACATGGAACGGTTGCCTCAACTGCTGAGCAGAGAGGATGCTCTAAGAACCAAAGTCTGCTGCCAAGCTAAAGTTAAACAGTTCTAGGATGGCAGAGTGCCAGCTCCTCTGGTCCAGCAGGGATCGCCTCCATGGGTTGGAGGAGGAACTGCCACCTGAGCTGAGTGTGGTATTGCAGGTCCTGGAAAACAGGGTGACAATGGCAGATGGCAGTTTTTTTAGAGGCACTTACTTACTAATAGCTGATTCTGTGGAGCTGCATGCATCACAGCCTTCATCAAGAGAAATTCACGACAGCAATTGTGTCTGTCAGAGTTCCAGTCTTTCTTTATAGGATGAAGTAGTGGAGGAAGGAGAGCAAGGAGAAAGCACAAGGGAAAGGAGTCTGGGGATAAAGTATGTAATGGGGAAGAGAAGGTAATCAGTGATCAACACTGCAATTTTGTCTCAATACCTCAGTCTGCTTAATGCCTGGTTCTGCATGACTGTGGACCTTCCTTGGGAGATACTGAGGGTTCTTAGGTCTCACTGGAGGTATTAAAGTCTGTCCCAGAAAGCCGTTTGCTTCATTCCCGGATCAGGGACTCCAGACACTGAGGTATTAAAAATGTCCCTTCTTAACATCAGTATCATCTTATTACAATATCATTGATAAATTCCCTTGGCATTCTTACATAGGGGAGAAGCTCTTCAGAAGTTTGAAGTATTCTCTAAGCAACCTCCTTTTTCTCCAGAAAGGATCTTGTACATGCCTTACGGTATTTGACTTATTTCAGTCTGTAAATCTTTGACATTTTTACTGCTAAGGTACAGAAATATAAATTATGGTAAAAAAAAATAATTTCCCTTTCCTTAAATGTCACTACCTGCTGTAGCATATGTCTGTTTGCCAAGGGACTGAGCGCTATTCTTGATAGCGTTAGAGATGTTTCTGAAATACCTGGTTGAACTGGCTGTATCACTTCTTGTGCCCCTTCTTTCATACAAAAGGAAATCTCATTGTCTATGCACAGAATAAGAGGCTACTATAAGCCACTCACCATTCTCAATATATTTGCCTTTGTGATAAGAACTTTAAGTTGCCATCACAGTTTAAAGTGGATACCTTTAACAACCAAAGCATATGTTGGTTTGGTTTTTTTCCTTTTTGGGCAACTTCTGTAACATGAGAGACAAATCCCAGAATAACAGCATAATTACTGAACACACTTGAGGGGTGGGAGGAGAGGTGATTTTGCCACAGTCTCTCTGATTAATGACACATAAATAAGCTAAAACCTTCATCTCCCCTGTATTAGACTTATGTCCTTACTTCAGCTTTTAGTCATGCTGGTGTCACGACTGTGTATGTTTGAGTAGCAATTTCATCCTGGATCTGAGAAAGTTAAAATTGTGGTGGGTCCACTGAAAGGTGCAGATTTAGTGAAATCTCTGTGGTTCAAAAAATTCTGTTTTGCTCTAATAACAATGCTATAGGGCATTATTTGGTGCATGGAATCTTTGGCTCCATGAATATGAGCTTATCCATTCTGAAAATGCACTAACGGATCTTACCTCACCAAAAGAAAAGCCAGATCTCCTCTGTGACTGCTAGTGAAATTTGTGGACTACGTTGTCATGTAAAAAGAGACTGGAGCGAGTGAAAGAGAGTGAGAGCTGGCAACTGGCCTTCCTATCAACCCCAAGAGTAGCAAGGTGCAGGAAGTTCACTCATTAACTTCAAGAGAATATATCAAAAGCATGTGGAAGACAGGTTATTGAAGTGGAAGAGGTTGTACCTATTAGGATGTTTTTGCTCTGAAACTAGATGATGAATTTAAAAGTCTGACAAGCAAAGTGAGTATAATGTCTGAAATATTTTTAGACCAAAAGTGTCTTGGGAAACCAATTTTGAAAAGTGGAATGATCTGCCTCCTAGAAAGTTCAATTAAAGTCATAACATTTAGCATCATGAACTACTTATTCCCTATGGTTCGGATTTCATCTATTGCACCAATTTGCAAAGTTGTGTCTCCAGATACAGTGGGAAAACAATATGCAAAATAATTTACGATTGTGAAGGAAGCTCGAGATGATGTTAAAATAACAAGTAAATGGAGTGAAAGAGATTGTTGCCAGATGATTTTTTTAGCTGGTCACAAATCCCAGTAGAGGAGGCAGAGCTGAATACCAAAGTACCATTTAATTTCACGGAAGCATTTGCTTCAACTTGCTTTAACTTTTCTTGATGATTTCTTAGTGCTGTACCCATTTCCTGATCCCAAAGGAGTGGAGAGTGGAGTTAGTTTTGTGCATAAATCTGCTAACCCAGTTTGAGAAATGGGAATTTGATACCTACCTCTTGTTCAAATTCAGTTTTCTTGCCCTGAGAAGACACACAGAATTGACATCTGTAATAATATCTGGTTAGGTAGAATCATAAGAGATTATGAGATGACAACATTGTAGATTTAGGTGTGACAGGCCCTTTTCCAGAACTGCTTCAAACCCAAGACAAAATGTTTTGTCGTCTTGGTATTTTTGCATGCGCCCAAACAAGAATAATAAACAGGACAGCAAGTCAGCAGGCAGAGTTGCCTGTGTATCTCCAGCTGGGAAGGACCTTTTGGAAAACCCAGAAGAGCCATAGGCAGGGATTCAACAATGAAGAGAGTGAGTCTGTATGTCTGTAATTCATTTGGCTGCCCAGGGTGCAAAATCACTGTGAATATGACTCAATAACTCTGAAGAAAAGTCAGGATGAAGCATAGAACATGGGGAGTACTGGGGAAGTTTGAGATGCTGCAGAGCAGATAGGGAATGAAATAAAATAAATCATGTGGCAGGGCAATTGCTTTGTTTTTGCCATCAATGGAATAAAGAATTTATATCTGGTAAATCCAATATATTGCACAAAGCATGGGCTGTAAAACTTGCTGTCTCAAACAGCTAATTGATGTGAAAATTACACCTGGATTTTGTCAAGCACTACCGCCTTGGTTTGATATAGGGATGATAATTTTAATGTATCTGAGGAAGCAAATGAATGCAGAAAGGCCACTTGCGCAACTAAAGAATGGTAAAACAATGGGACTATCAGGACAATTTGGAGTTCGGTCTGGCTCTTTTCAAAAGCACCGTGAAGATTGTGGGGCAGATCTTCATCTGCTTGAAAATGAATCAAAGAGGTTATGCAAGCTGATTATCAGCAAAGCATCTAACTTGCCTTTCATTGCTTATCTGACCTGGAGCCACAAAGTGATTGTATAAACACATGCGACAAAGTATAATATTTGCAAATAACTCTTGGGAGTTCTGTGTCAGTAATTTTAGCGATTTATTGACTGCTGTTATAAAGAAAACCCAGCAACCACCCTCACCTCCAGCTTTGAAATACTCCTTTCATCTTTGGATAGAAGAAAGTGTGATATAGCAAGTGTTTATACACTGCTGGCATTTGCCATTAGAAATGATAAAAGGAGGATTGAAAAATACTGTGGTATCTTACTGGCGCTGCTGCCAGTGTTTGGCCAGATGAGGAATTGGGTAGCAGCTCTGCTTGACAAGGAGGAATCAAATGCCCTTGGACTATTACTGTCAGAGGGTGTCCAGTCTAAGCATTTCCATTCATTTTGTTCTGTGCTGCATTAGCTCTTTCATTTCTCTGCTCTGTGTCACACCAGTCTGTTGATTATTCTTGGGTCTTACACTCTAAAAAGTAGTCTTTATGAGGTCTGTATAAATAGGCTGGTTACCTCAGTCTTCTCATTGCCAAGTCTGGCATAAACCTAGTGGATGTCATGGGCAGCAGTACAATATTAGGTAGTTTATACCTGAAAATACAGCAGGATCCCAGAAAGTATGAAGGTGCAACTGGTATGTGATGCATTTAGTAGTAATCCAAATGATATGTTGATGTACAGATGCAGGGTAGAACTGGAGGGAAATAGAACTCCATGGCAAAAATTGGTCTTTAACTGCCCTGTGTTATGCTATGAAAAATCCAGCCTTGCAGCCAAATTGGATACAATTCAAAGATAGTTTAAATGAACCAGCTCTCTGTTGGTGCTGGCTGAGAAAACTATTGAATATTATCTGTATCGGCAGTATAGCAAGAACAAAAAAAAAATTCACAAAAAAAACCCCCGCATTTGCAAGCTGTGATAGCCTTAGTGGTGCATGACAACATTGCCTTATGGCAAAAAAACATAGAAAATACAATGAAATAGTATTAATTTAGATTGATTAACTTTCAAAATAAAGGAAGATCCTTTTGAGTATGCCAAAGTACATTTTTGTGAGGGAATTGAAGGGATCAATATTGTTCCTTTGAAAACCTTTTCATTGCATGGGGGAGAAAAATTAACTATAGATGGTTTTGAATTCGCGATGGCTGTAGTTGAAAGTAAGTTGAATCTTAAAGCTGCATTCTCGATTCTGGAACAGCAAAAATGGTTATAAGTAAGCTATTACTGTACTAGAAGTACACAACTGGAATGACTGGGGGATTTTTGAGCTGTAGACAATGCAGGCTGTAGATAGCAGGCCTTATTCTATGTCTCCCGCTGATTCTCAGATTTACTTGCCGTCCCCAAGATATTTCTATTGAAAGAGAAAAGCATTCTAAACTGCCTTTTAAGAACATTATGAGACTTAAATGACATTCATGGACATGTTGTGAGGATTATCTATGTTTTCAAATTCCCTTTGAAAAAAATCAAACATTTGAATTGCTAAGTAATATAAATCGCTCCAACTAAATTGTAAGCTAACATGATATATTTAATATTTGCAATGATCTTCAATAGGAAGATACATAAAATGTGTTTAAGAAATATTTACGTTCAAGTTCCATTTGTTTAGGAAATATTGGGTACATTGTATTTTCATTTCTGACAAAATTCAGATGTGTGATTTTGATACACTTAGAAAGGAATTAAAAATTTCAGGCAAGTGTACCAGACCTTTGAGAACTCATAATAAAAATTCATGAATTAAGATGACAAGGGATTAAGCAGGTTCTCCAGATTAGGTTTGTAATACAAAGCCATTTCATTAATATAAAAGCTTCTTTCAACTCTAAAATGATATACTAACTTTTTTGCATAGCAAGCTGCTGACTCTTTCTCAGTCAGTCTGTTTTAGCAATGTCATCACACGTTGTAAAAGCCTGGGTGAAAGGCAGGTCAGTGAAACGTAGAGTGTCTAACAGGTAGGTGCATTAATAATGTCACTCTTTCAGTACTACCCATGAAACCGCAACGTTTTGTGGTGTTCTCTGTCCCCGTCCACTGACCTCTCCTGTGCATTGTAGACACTTCAGAGCATCCCATCAGAATGGAGTTCACATCTGGCTGGAGAGTGAAGGCACTTGAGTTTCATCTGGATTTCTACTGGCAGTGGTGTAAGGGCACACACCACTGGATGGTTATTTTTCTGTCTCTAGAGGACAGTGTACTCTCCAGGAGGGCAGATATCACAGGCATGTTAATGTAATTCCCATTTACAGAGCAGAGTATGTGCTTTAAAGGAGTCTATATAGCACACTGAGGTTGTGCTAAGAATGAGAATAATTGTTATTAATTTTCTATTGTTTAGCTTTAAAGTTGTTCTCTTACCTGCCCTGCATTCTGCAGGTTTAGGGACAGCAATATTGCAGTATGTATTAACACAAAATACTGCAAAATAAATTCGCAATCCAAGCACATGAGACCAGTTTTCAAACCAGCTGGAAGCAGGGATAAGCGGTTCTCACCCAGTGACCCGTATCTTAAAGGCAGGTTGTTTTGTCATACATAAACAATCCTTTCCACCTCCCACTTTATGTCCCGAAAATGATGAAACCTCAAAGCTCAGTGAGTGGCTCTCTTCCATTCTTATTTTGTAGCAGCCTATCTGACCATGGTGGAGCATTCTTCATTTCAAACTGCTCCAGAGGTGAAAGCATTCTAAAATGGCATTTATAAAAGTCTTTCAAAAATTACCATTTGGTGTATCTACAGTACATAGCAACTGCAGTAAATTCTGACAACCACTTAGCAGGGATTATACATAACTGCTTGAAATCAGTTTTCATTGCCATCTGTTCTCTGAACAAGAGGAGCTGAGATGACTAAGGTGGATGTTACAATATGCATAGAGCAGCTTACTGCTTGGAACTCTGCACAGTTTACTAGGTTACTTTAGCTGGTATCTGAGAAGTACCACAGAGCTGTCAGGAGCTGATATTGCAATAAATGGTAAATGTTTTCACTCTTATTACATACTGCCTTTATGGTAGATTGGATCCCAACATTAATAAAACATGGAATCTAAGTGCAAGAATTAATTCAGTGCAAGAGCTATTTGAAGATGTCAGGCAATTAGTCACCCTTCTCTTCAGCTGAAAAGATTCAACTCAATTTCCTATTGATAGATTGCTGCCAGGAATGCCAAATCAATAATGTAAAGCATTATGGGATTATAACAAAAAGCACAGTGCTTAATAAACGCAAGCATCATTGTGGGTTTTGTTATAATCCCCCTCTGTGGACTTGGTCTTCTGAGATGTGACATCCTGTTTATACAGAACCAAAGGCAGAATAGTGCTGACTGACAGCATAGATGGTTGCTCCTTCAGATTACTCAGCCAGAGAGAATTGATTCAGATTACCCAGAAACAATCTCAAGTTTCCCGTGCACCTCAGTTAGTTTGAGAGCTATACAAAACAAGGCATTTAAACTGGGCATGAAGCAAATGTTATCATTCTCAGCACGTATTTCTAGCATGATAGTATCCAGGCATCCAAACAAGCAGGAAGACAGAATCACCCTGCCCCAAAGAGTTCATTGGAGTTTTGTACTGCTAGCCTTCACCTAAAGGTTGTCAAAATCAATCCAATTTAATTAACAGGTCTGTGTCTAACATGCAATATATTGCTGGATGCAATGATGTCCTGAAGCCACATATATATTATTATGTATACTCCAAAAAGTTCATTTGTTGGCTGATCTCCAGCATTGTCCTTTCAGAGGAAGTTCCACACCATGGATAGGAACAGCAAAACTTGCTGAAGCTGGAAGGTTCTTTGGATCAACAAGGTTTTCCTTATTGTTAATGATTATTTGTGGCACTTCAATTTCCGTAATCGTTTATTTTTATAACCTAAATTTCAAGTTTATAAAAAAGCATGGTAGGTGGGAGGGTAGTGATTCTGAAATCCAAATAACAGAGAAAAAAAATATATTTCTAGTTTTTCTAGCAAGCACATATGAAAGGGAAAGTCCAAAAAGCATTTCATGAGCCACTGTTCTCAGTTGCCTGTCAATTAAAAAAAGCCACGGAGTTTCTGTCTTACAAGTTATTACACTGAAACAGGAGTAACACTGGGACATGAAGAGTGCCTAAGAGAGGCCGAATTCTTATTTCTTCCAAGAGGAAGGCTGATTCCATGTTAGGGGCCATATGCAATCCTAGTTCTAGGCTTGGCTCTGCAACAGATTTCCCAAATTACTGTGGGCAATTCAGCTAGTTCTCTAAGCATGAACTGCCTATCAGTAAAATCAGAATGATTACATTTCCTCACTTCAACAGAGGGTTATGAGGATAATTATGTTAAAATTGGAAATGCAAGTATGCCTGGACAGATACTATAATTGTCTACCACAGCTGAGGTGGCTTGGAGGTTATACAGTCCATCCCAAAAAGAGTTGGTACAGACAGCATCCCAGCCATAGGTCTGTGGGGAGAACAAGTCAAAAGAATATCCTTAACAAAGGTGGCAAAAATTCTGAAATAATATCCATAATTTGGGCAAAATCTGAGATATGATCCCTTTTGACTTTGCATCTCTGGATTTAAGTCTCTTCGCAGTGTCTGTTTAAAAATTATAGTTTTGCCCCAGATGTCAGGGCACTGAGTGCACTAATATAGGTCTTAATTGCCCTGACCAGACTCACCTGGGCCTTCCACCCACACCCAGGAGCTCCATTTAAGCTCAGGCCTGAGGCTTCAGTCTTTGTGTGATTTATGTTGTAGGTGTACCTGCCTGTAGGTCTGTCTCTGCTTTTGTTTCCTAGATGGAACTTGGAGCTATGTTGTAGTTCTGTCTCTAGTCTTGTCTCTGGCCCAGTCTCCTCCTGCTTCTAGCTAGACTCCCTGGATGGACTCTGGACATGTGTGGAGCTGTTGGGGGGCCATGTCACCAATGCCTGCTTCTGTGTGCCCTGCTCAGATCTTGTGGGACTGTGCCCTGGTTGGTAAGGATGTTGCTTGTGTTGTAATCTTTCATGGCTCCTGGATTTCCCTCCTGTAAAAGCCCTGCTCTTGCTGCTCCCTGACACCAGATCTGGTGTTTTTTATATATATATATATATATATATATATATATATATATATATATATAGTGTAACTCTATTAAATGAATCAACTCACATTAGATGTAATCAAGCCAATTGAGCTTTTCTAGATCTGCATGAAGATCCAGCTTTGTATCTTAGGTTATACGGCGGTTTAAAATGTTGAAGAGGCTAGTGGTTACTTCAGAGGATGCTGTCAAACATGCCATATTGGAATTTTTCCTACCATACTGCAATAAAACAACTGTTATCTAATGTGGCATTATGAGTGTTACAAAGGTGCTTAGTGATGTATATGCATGTGATGTATGTGCATAACTCCATTAGCACTAATGGGAGTTAATGGGTATAGCATACCAGAAGAGAAGAGGCTATTTCTCTAAGTGTCAGAGACTAATAAAAATGACATTTAAATTTGGATGTCCAACCTTCAATTTAGGCAGCAAGTGCTTCAGATGAATCTTTTGACAGCTACGGCACCATAATTAACTTCAGGCTCAAATGGAATTGTTTATGCTATTTCAATAGCTTATTCGCATGATTTAAGACCTCCCTTCCCTTCTGTGACTTTAGGGGGAACATATTCACTTGCTTTTAGAAGTTTTGTTTTGTTGGTCTACTGCATTAGAGTTGTATATGTATCAACACAAAGGCTTGGTTCTCTTAACTTACATACATACCTAATTTCTTCTTTTTAAAAAAAAAAAAAATCTTAGTCATGATAGATGAATTAATTTTCTTGCCACTTGGTAGAACAAGCTGGATTCAGTTCATGACAATTGTCAATGCTGTGCATAATCAACAGAGTTAACCAAATGCAGTGGCTGCTGAAAGCAGTGCTCAGCCACTGAGAGCTCTAAGGGCTGTAAGAAGACCCAAATTATTGGATGGCAGTAGAGCTAGACAGATGTTACTGAGGGCAAGAATTGATTTGCGTAAACTTGACTTTCAGATGCCAAAGTATAGAGCTAGCAGTTTCAATCAAACCAGACTGGAAGCTGCTGGTGGATGCCAAAGATGGCAAGGCACTATCCCAAATTCACAGGAGATCCTGAAGAGTTGAGTGTTCCTCCCCCCGTCATACTGCATGCTGAGGAGACTCAGGATAATGTTAATCATTGGAACACAAATCTACCGCATTGATATTCAACCTTACTACCTGCCAAACCTGTCCATTCAGCTTAATGGAGGAGGAACCATTAATTTATGAGATCTCTTTGAATTTCATCTTGGTCACTGCGGTCTGTTTACTCCGTGGCTCATACTTAAGAGTCTTGGCTTCCTATGTATCCATCCTGCCTATATCCTTACTGCAAGACAAGGTGCTCTGGATGTGCCCTGCATCCTGGTTCCAGAGTTATTGAAACCTTAATGGAGTACACCACAGCCTTCTCTCTGTCTGCATGCCTGGCTCACCTTTCAAAGGAGGCCAGGGCAAGGAGGAAGGTAGTGCACATCTGGATCTCGGGGTTCTGTATAATCCAGCTGAATAACTGATTTAGCACTTGAGAGTTTTACACTGAAATACTTCTCAGGTAATTTTTTTTTTTTTTAATTCCTGAGCAGTTCTCTTAAAGGCTATTGTCTTGTCAGGAAAAAAAAAAATGAAGACTTATCAACAACCAAAGAGGATTGCACATATCCTATTTAATTCTCCTTGATGTTTCTCTGACCTTTGCTGATTTTGTCTACGTAACAGACTTCTGTGAAATGCCAATTCTTACAGTTAACTCCATTTGTATTAGCCATTCAGCTAGTGAGAGTGCTTGGTGATTGATTGTATTGTTGAATCGCAGCTGCCATTCAGACAACAGAAATATCATTTTCCAAACTGGATGTGTGGCCTGAAGTAGCTAATTGGTTTTGTGGTGCGCTTTATGGATTTGATTATTTTAGCATTCATGGCAATAATTTTTAATCACTTTGATTATGATTATTTTAGCACTCATGACACTAATTTTTCACAGCATCCTCGGTAAAACATATAACTATTCTAAAAACAACAGTAATTATTCTAAGACTCTAAATGTGGCCATCTTTATAAAAGAACAACTCTTGGAATATCAGTTCTGCCTTTGTGATTCCCCTTCAGAAATTCGGACAGCCCTTGGACTTATAGGGACTTATTCTCTTAGGAGAATAGTTGTTGAGATCTTTGTTCTCTCTGTCCAGCTATGAATGTGTCCCTGATACCCTCATCGCCTGCTCATGCTGAGTAGTGCTATGATCTCTGGATAGTTCCAATGAATATCAGTGAGACTTCTTGAGGAGTAAGACATTATTTAACATTACGGTGGCAAAGTAATCAGGCCTGCAGGAAGTTGATCAATCAGCATTACAATATACCTGGAGAACTGCCTAAATTAAACAGTTCTCTCTCTTAGACATTTCTGTTCAAGTTTGACTGTGGTTTTTTGGTTTTTTTTAAATGCAGAATGCTCTTGGTTGAGGAGACAGTGCTTTGCAGGCAGATGCCTTGTATCTGTTAGTTTGATGGAGGTACTTACGTGGATGAATATTTGACTCTGAGATAGTGTTTGTGAAATTGATAGTTATATATGGGAATTTGGGCTCAGTTAACTTTTACATCCTAATTGGAAGTGAATGGGGATGTTTCAAACTGGGTTATATATTAGGATTTCAACCTGTGTCATAAATTCACCATCATGATGCAGCTACTAGAATAGCTGTGAGAGGAGGCAGGACTGAGATGAAGGAGAACATGTTCAAGAGTTGCCTGTGTGGTGCATGCAGTTCCTACCATTGCTCTCAGCCTATGTCTGTTTCAATGAATATATTAGAGTTAAAGCATTTCTCAGTGAATAAAGGGGATATAATCTAATCCTTAAAAGTTTTTTGTATTTCTGGATGTATTTGAACAAAGATATCCAATTATGATATCAGATGTATAGGGTTAGAGCAGTAGTTGATGTAAATCAGTGTAGTCCTGTTAATTATAGAAGGAATAGAATTTTATTTTAACTTAGCACCACACTTTGTACAAGGGAGTGAATCCAGCTGTGAGAAGTCAAAATCAATCAAGCAATAGTGATGCTGTTTCTCCAGTCCAAGGGGGGGGGGGAAGTCTAAATATTCAGCTGTAGTTGAACATGATGGTATGTACTATGAAGACATTGTGCCTTTCATTAGTCTGTGTTAATATATATGCAGAAATCAATCAACTTAAACATGATTTACTGTTGTTTTTAGAACAAGCAGTTAAAGGTCTCTCTTTTTTTTTCTTCCGGTAAGTAATGTAAATGAGCAGAATATTAAATCCTACACTATATCCATTAGGAAATCAAGCAGTTAAACAAGTATGAGTGGTTTAGTCCTCAGAGCAGTTTAAAAGCTTTTCCATTATGTTATTAACTACACATTAGCAAAGAATAATGCTTAATGAAAAAAGCCTTCAGTATCCCAAAATACACAAATCTGTGTAACATAAAAATGTTGGCATGGCTTCAAAATATCATTGAGTGATAGCTGCATTACAAAATTTATATAGGACTTATTAAAGAAGCAGTCAGAACCTATGAGATCTTCTATGATGTGAGGTTGGCAAGGTGGAAGGAATAGATAATTGTGGTCAAATAATGCCAGTAATGCTGATTTTTATTATTTTTTTTTTGGTAGTAAAATCCATGGTGGTTTTTTTTTTTAATACACCCCTACACATACATCTCCATTAAAAAACCACTCAGCTTACTGCTGTAGGAGAAGGCTTGGTTTGAAATGAAATGTGAGCAGAAACTTGAACCTGAATTTTCCCATGTTGTGGGTACATGTCCTACTCAGCCTGTCCATTGTAGAATGAGATTTTCCAGACCACCTAAACAAGTAACCTAACTTTTACTATCTCCAACAGCAAATATGTAGGGGATGACTTCAGGGGTGGGGGGGACGGACACGGGACAGATGACAGTATAGAAACAGTCTTCCTCTCAATTCAGTTTTCCAGTAGTCAGCTTTTTAGAGATGGTAGAAGTTGAAGGTTGTGTAAGAACATGATTCTTAATTGCCATGTATGGCCCAATCCATCATTAACTTACAACTGGAATGCAGTAGTATGTATCATATCTATTCTCTGAATAGGGGAAAATGCCTAATTTATTCTCTGAAGGGGAAAACCTCTTCAAAACTTTCTATAGAGACCTGATGAGAACTTTGTGAAATGTAATATTCTGAGAAAAGATACAATTTCATCCTTCCCTCCCTCTTTACATGTGTGTGTTAAAGTAATGATTGATACTTTATACTTTTGAAATTATTGGAGTTAATGTAGTAGTCTTATTAGGAAGAAATACTAACTTTTTCTTCAGGAAAAATTGGCAAAAAAAGTCAAAGTGTGTACACATCCACCCACCCATAAGCATATACATGCTGTATTTCATATATATCAATCCAGTGTGCATGGCCACTTATAAATCATAGACCCACACAGAATAGTTGAGGTTGGAAGGGACCTCTGGAGGTTGTCTAGTCCAACTTCCCCGCTCAAAACAGTTGACAAGGTTCTGGGCAACCTGCTCCAGTTGGGTTTTGCATATTTCCAAGGAAAGAGACTCTGCAAACTGAGCGATCTATTCCAGTGTTTGATCACCCTTATGGTAAAAAAAGGCTTTTCTATGTTTAAATGGAATTTCCTGTATTTCAGTTTGCCCATTGTGTCTTGTTTTTTCACTGGGCACCACTGAGAAGAGTCTGGCTCTGTCGTCTTTACAGTCTCCCATCATGTGTTTACAGACATTGAAAAGATTCCCTCCAGGGCCTTCCTTTCTCCAGGCTATGAATAAGGTGGAAAACTCAGGCAATGTTGAACAGACCAAATGGGATCATTTTTTCTATCCATGAAAAGCAGACTGGCTGCTCAGCCTTTTGCAAAGAATGAAGCTTCGGGAGGTAGATATACTGCCTAATTACTGATTTTAGCCCTTGGAAACACAGCAACACCTTTTATACTAGGAAGATGGCAATCTGCTGTTGGCCTATGGTGATGTATAATCAACAATATATCCTTGGTTCATCTGAGCAGTACATAACACAGGAAGAGGGGAGCTCTGAACTGATTTTGTTGATAGTGCTTTCATTGGAGAGTGGAAGCTCACCATCCATAGATCTCAACTGAGGGAATTAATCAACTTAAGTGTAGCTTTATATCCTCTCTCCCCCCCCCCCAAGCTTGTTGCTTGAGGTTTTTGTTGCTGGGCTTTCTCTAGTGTGTTTCTTACAAGATGTTTGTAATAAGAAGTTGAAATCAGCATGTTAGTATTAAAAAAAAAAAAGGTAGTTATCTCAAAATTGAATGAAAACACTTTTCCACCTGTATACCTACCTCTCCTACTCCCAGAGCAAATAGTACTCGCAAAATTAGTACAGGAAAGGACTGAATGCTTCCCACTCTTTTGAATTGTTTATGTTCACTCCATAACAATGTCTCGGAAGGACTGGTGTAGTTTGGTGTTTCCATGCTTGGCTCTCCTGATTTCCTTATTCCCCAGCTCAAGAATGTTGGAGTAAAACACAAATTTTACAAAAGATGTCATCCTTATGCATACAAATGCTTTATTCTGTTTATTTAAAAGAATGCAATTAGATCCTTTACTCTTTGGAAGAAGAGAGTGCAATTAGTGTCACAGTGCGATGGGTACTCAGCAATTGTGCAGGGCCAAGCTCTGCAAGATTCACATATGGCTTCCAACTATGGTGCCTTTCTGGCTGCTTCTGAAGTCTTTGTGTCCCTTAAATATTACATTTGTGTTCAGTTTCATTCGTTGATCCCTATGGTGTTTAGTGTGGTACAGATAGGTCATGTTCATAGGTCACTGAAGTCAATAGGAGTTTTGCTGCTGGTTTGACAAGCTTTGGTCTGTATTAAAGGTCCATATTAAACAGTATTATAAAGCTGTTTAAATAATGCACCTGACAAGCTCTTAGAGGCAATCCTTTGGCAGAAGTAAAAATAGTATTCTACACAGATTAAAATCATATATTTGAAAAATTAAGATCACAAAAATAAATACATCTGGGGTATTTTTCTTCTTCCTACTCACTAAACTATGCCATTCTCTCCCGATATGTATATTTTTTCAATTCAAGGTAAATTCTCTTGTAAAAGGAAATTACTGTCCATGACAATCTTATTTTGAAAAGTTGTTGTTTAGATTTTGTGCTCATACAAGTGAGATAGCTATCATCAAGGAGTATTTCTGCACCTCATTCATCAATCTTAATCCTCCATTGCACATCCTACATCCACTTCTCCCCTTCACCTACTTCTCACTCCAATAGCTGGCAGAGACAGTAGTGTTTCGTATTAAAAGTACCATCCTTGCGGAGAAATGTTTGAATGTACTCCTAGACATGTGCTTTCCCCCCCAGCCCCAGAATTACGGCATGAAAAAGGATAATGAATGTTAAGCAAAGTTTAAAAACAGATTTAGAGAGAATTAAAAGACAGAAATGTAAGATTAGGTTGAACTCACACTTAGAGGGATTAAGAGACTTTCATTTGTCCTTTGATCTCATTTGTGTTGCTGTAAAGATCTTTAGGGTCAATGCTATGGAGGATTATCACTGTTCTAAATTATTGTTCGGATTTGCAGTAATGGATTACATGCAGAAAAATGGTCTTTCATGGAAATTGCAAAGATACCCTACTCATTTCAGCCTCCCATTTTAAACTGAGGCTACAAATCCCAGCAAATGCTCTCCACTTAATTAGCCTGGAAGAGAAAGCTACCACACTCTGTGAACAGAAGTAATTGTTTTCTGCTTAACTTACATGGTCAGTGAAAACTGAGAAGTTACCCGGTTTCACTGCATGTGGATAGAGTATAATCCAAATTTTATAGTGGAGGAGCAAAATTCCTGGATAAACGCAACCAGCATATCTGGCTCCCTTTTATGACCGTTGCCCTGGCAAATTTCACCTGTGAGAGGTGGAAGAACTTCAGCATGTTTCTCACAGGAAAAAAGCTGACAGTGGGCTCTGTCCTCACCTGCTGTGAATTGGCAAAATGTCTCTAAATGGTATCACTTACAACAGCTTTCCATCTGGCCCAGCTTTGATGGCCACAGATTACTATAGAGATACTCCATTATTTACAGAAGTGAATTCTAGGCACACAGGACAACTGTGTATAGCAAGAAGTCATCTTTTTCAGTCATCTTCTATCACTGTGCTGATTTCTTCCCCTTTCTTATTTTTGTTAAAGATATTCTGCCAAGATTTTCCTCATCTTTTCACTTAAATGCCTGTGTATGCAATGTGTAGTACTTTACTTCCCTTTTTATGATTGTATTCACCTATTTTTTTCTTTTTTAATAATAGCTCAGAAAACTATGTGATGATATCTAGCCACTGAGCAGGCTTATTTAATGGTATACATTTTACATTTTGAGGCCATGAAGCCATAAATCTAAATCCCTGGCAGGATCAACTTGCCCTTCATCTTTCAGAGGTAGAGAAATTGAATTCCATGCAGTTTAGTGTGCAAGTCATTTGGATGAGACCTTATTAAGCTAAGGTCCTGCTGGTTTTGTATAGATATTACAGATTCCATAACACTTTCCATCAAGGTGGAGGTTTTCTTTAGAGCCCTCAGTTAGATATTCATTCCTTGTCATACAGAGTGCTGTGTCAAATGGTTACTTTCCTTTCACCCTAAAAGTGGTGTAACTTATAATGCCTGAATAATGATGTCGGTTTCTTTTAGAGGAAAACTCCTATAACTCTATCATCCCTGCAAAGACTTAGTGACCTGCTTAATTTTATATGTTGCCAGCTGTCCCAAAGTGAGTAGTCTCACTGATTTCTGGATGGAAAAACTCATGTTATCTCTGAACCATTGCAAAGAATTAAAATTGGTAGGAGCTGTGGTTGCAGTATCAATATGTAACTAAATTGCAGTAAAATACAGGAGGGTGCACTGACTGAAGGAAAAATGAGAGTATTCCTATGGTTCTGTAAGTACAGGGCAGACTAGCAGGAACTAAAATTAATAAGTGAAAACAAAGGTGACATCAGGTTGGCAGGCTGAGCGCTTGCAACTGGGAGCAGTCACACTCAGCTATTGTCAAGTAATCCCACTAAGGCTTGTATTTCTGTTGGCAGGATCATGATGACTCAGTACAGTATAGCCTAACAGGAGTCATAGACAATTTTTTTAAAGAAGGGGGTGGAATAGAACATACAGAAAAAAAATTAGACACCTGTTTCTAAAATGGACAGATAATATCTGTACATGGTGACACTAACCAACCACATAGTGTTGCTTTATCTACAAAAAAGCTGAAACAGGATATTCTCTGAACAGCTAGTTGGGACTTTGATACCTGTTGTTTGAATTGAGATCAGTAGACACTACACCTGCTTATCTCATGAGTCAACAGAAATAAAGGGAACTCTGCAACTCATCCTGGGTGCTTAGCACATTTGGGGAAAGGTAGCGTATTTCTAATCAGTTTAATGTAATTAACAACAATGGTATAAAATAAAAAAAAAAAATCTTATGTCCTCTGTTTTTAATACCAGTGAAGCTGTATTTTATATGTGAGCCACAAAGGCACAGGGATGACTAAAATTATTGCCAGTCTTTGGAGTAAGTAATCAATTATTCTCTGAGCACAGTGGTATGTTTATGAAAATGTGTAAGTTTTTTTTTAAATACACCATGAAAAGTTTTATAAATAAACTCTATCTTATAGAGCCCAGTTCTTTAGTACTTACTGTCACAATTAATGCCATGGAAGTCAATATTTTGTCACAAGGACACAGTAAATGATAGTGTATTGCTCAACCATTCCCTGGAGCATCTATGTGAGGAATCATGATGCAGGGAGATAAAATTTGCTGCCTTTCCTTCCCCATTGTTTCTAGGAGGTTGTAATTTGCAGTCAGTGACAGTGTCCCAGGCTTAGGTTGATTCAGATGAGCTGCTACCCTGTATATCTAGATTCCAAATTCTCTATGCAGTTAAGAGATGGGGGGGTATATGTGGGGTTTTATTCCTTTACAGAAATGCGCAGGCCAGATCACACTGTAGCCCAGCTGAACTAGTGTCACTGAAATCAGTGAATCCCTTTCCCTCTGTGAGGAATACTCCTGAGAACTAGCCATGGTAAGATCAGAGCCTGCTTTTTTTTTCTTCCAAATAATTCTGACTATCCATGTTTTCTTTAGTAAAAGATTCTGGCTGACACGAATATAAATTTCTACCTAATCCATATGCTATTTAAAATAATTTTGATTTAAAAGCAGTGACTGATTGGATCCTGCTAGATTTTCTAAGCAATCAGCTTTATACTTTGTCATAGTCTCTCCCCGCTCCTCCTTAAAGCAAGGACAACCAGTGACTGTGCGAGTCAGTCACTGTCTCTTAACAGCTGGATGCCTAATAATGATCGCAGTCTATAAAGTTATTATCACAAGCAAATGCACAGAGCAGATTGGTATAATCCAGCTTTGAAAGGAGCTGGAAAGTTTCCAGATAATACGGAATTTTTGTGGACACAAAGTTTGTCAAGATAATATTTTGAAGTCTCTCAGGGAGTTAGGACCTAATTAGACAATGTGCTGAGAAAATACTTATTCCCTGTCTTACTATTCTCTGACCTCGATCTCTGGCTGAATTACTCAAAACATTAAAAAGCTGATAGGTAGACATGCAATTTCTTTTTTTTTCTTCAAACATTTAAATTAAGAAGCAGAATATGGACAATTAATTAATTTGTCTGTATACACTTCTGTCTGGATTATTACTGGAGACTGAACTGGAGATTTCTCCTTTCTACTTCAAGGTCCCTCCTAGCTGTACTGTAAGAATATAGCTGCTAGTCGAATTACTGAAAATGTGTAAACTCTAAACTGCAGCAAAATGTGAATGTAAGAGTGGTGGCTGGGTGTGAAATACAAGTCTTCTGAATATTATAGGTCTTCACGCATGGTCACATAAGGGCTTGGCTAATATCAGTTCAGCTGTTAGCATAAAGTGAATTAGACCTATTTGAGTTTTCTTTCCTGTTTGAATTATAGGACTAGCTTGTATCAGTTACCTTGCAGTTGTCCATTATACATATAGAAGTGTAAAATGGATGGAAAAATTACTAAACCAACCCAGAGGACAAAGTTAATGGTGCCTAGCCTTTATAAATGGGAGTCACAGACTATCAAAGTTAAGCGAAAAATGCCTCACGGTAGCATCATGTAGTTGTATTGCAGGGCAGTATAGTACAAGCTTTCTTTGATCTTGCTAGCAGAAGACAAATTCCATTACACTTCCCTTTTGTGTTTCAAGACCAACCTTTCGTAACAAAACTAACCAGGAAAGCAGTGTTTATTTATAATTTCAGCCTGCTCAGAGGTTTGTTGGAAATAACTTCTTCAGTTACCAGCAGATGTTGGTACGCTGCTGCTTCTAAGCCAGTTTTTGGAGATAGCTTGGAAACTCAGCCTTGAACTACATCATTTATTGTTTATCTTCTGTTTCTTAAAAAAAAAAAATCTCACCAACACACGCACACAACAGAATAAACATGCCAGACTTATAAAGAGGTCATTAAGCTTTTCCTGGCCTTTCAAAGCTTTCATGTTTTAAGTGTTTGCCTGTCTCCTTGCCTGTTACCCAGGAAAGTGCTGAGCCTAATGAAGAGCTTACTGAAGCTTTTCAAGTTGTCCCCTCCAGGCTGCTGTCAAATCACCTGCTCCACCTTCAGTAACAGGGAAGCTGCTAAAAAACCAAACATGCTAAGGTAACCATTGCAGAACTGAAAGAAAACGGTCAAGATTTTTTGCCTGATGGTCTGGAGATTTGGGCAGTCTCCTGCCAAATACCTTTTTTCTTTACTGCCTTTGTCCTGTTGTAAAATGGCTGCTTATGATTCTTTTCTTTACTTATTTTTCAATTTAAACCTCCAAATCCACTGGAGATCTTATTGTGTACTTAATATATCAAGTATCATGGATCTCCAGCTGAGAGCCTCTTAATTCTACCATAATATAAATAGCAGTTGTTCAATGTCTATCCAGGAAAAAACTGCTTGCAAATTTATCCTGATAGGTTCCTAGAACAGCCTTCTAGGAATCAAATCTTTACCCATACCTAATGCTTGCAGCATGAATATAAATTAAATGAAATGCATTTTCTCAGAAGACAGGGGAAAACATTTATTTTCCTAATGAGGAACTTGTATTTGAGGAACTCTTTCTTCTCCTGCATGAAGAAATACCTCATTGTTAATGTCAAGCTCTACCAGGGAGACAGAGGTGTCTTTCAAAGGTGAGGGTTTGCTGACTTCAAGGTACTGTTTATTTGTTTGGAAGATTTTTAAAAAGCAGTTTTGTAAGTATTTAAAAAAAAAAAAGAACCAGCTGCATTTTCTATTTCTCGTGGTTTCTATTGCTCATACAAGTTGGTCCCTCTTTTTCCTTTGCTTTTAGCAACAATAATTGAAAAAATACTTCATTCTGCCACATGTTGTTGCCAAGATTTGTGGCAAATGATTGAGGGAAGAGGGAGGAGTTACTAACAAGTAAGTGATTCAGCTGATTTTTCCTTCTCATAATTAACCCATATTGCACTGGTAGAGCAGGTGATATTTTTCTGGTTATATTTTTTCCTCAGGTTTTCAGGAAGGGGTTTTTCAGTGTTAGCTAAGAATGACAGGTGCCCTCTTTCTCAAATTTAGAAAATCTCAGGGGGAAACTCTATTTAAAGAAACAGACTGTAGAAGGATGGGGAAAGGTAGGATGACACAAAACATTAATTTAGATGGTGGCTACTTTCTTTATCTATTTCTAGGTAGTTGTGTCATGTTTGACACCATTCACACTAGAAACAGAATGAGTAAATAGCATATATTATAGTAAGAAACATAGACTTCTAAATATTATTTTTGTTATACTTGTAGGTTCAAACTGGGAGGCTAATCCAAAAATCTTTCCCTTTTGTGCAAACACTAGAATTTGGGGAAAATATGGGTAGTACTTTTCTAAAGGTGACCTGAAGAACTAAGTATTAACTTACTTTATATTTCTTTCATGCCTTCACTAAAATATTACCTTAAGCTGCTTTTGCCCACAGTGTGGTAGATAATTAGAGGTATTAGAGGCATCCAAAGCATGAAGTCATTATTGGATTCGGGCTCAGTGGTGTCCCTCTGACTAGTAATAAACTGTCTTTACTGAGTACATTGGCTTTTGCAGCTTCTTCATTTAAAAATGTACAGGAGTGTCTGTACATTTTTCCTGTTCCCTTTTCACAGAGGGGGCCCATGCCTCCTTTGGAAATGCAATAATTGCCTGAGGAAAATCAGTGATACAGTCATTCATCCTTCACAAATGCAGTGTATGACTTATTTGTCATCTCCAATAACAACAGATCCACAAAGGGTGCTGAATGGATTTTTGAGTTTTCAGTCTACAGTAGTTGTTTGTTTGCTTTTATTTCATCTCTTTGTGGTAGTTCTTGTCCACTGTATTCCTAAGATATAAATAATTCAGTTGTATTGATATGAATTAGCGTGATTCCCCCCCAATGAAATATGAAACAAAAACAGTTAATCCAATATAACACTGTGCTTCCTTCATAAAAAAATGAAGGTGGTGGTATGGATGGCTGCTACAGAACATAAGAAATATCTGAAGACTGCTGTTCTAATCTGCAGAAATCAAATTGTGGAAACAAGAAAAGGTTCCAAAGGCTACACTAAATCAGAGCTAGACTGGTGATTTATTAGTGCATAGATACATATAGATTTGTAACTACCTTGGCTTGGGGAGCAGGGCGTAGCTAAGTGTGCTGGTTTTGGCTGGGCTAGAGTTAATTTTCTTCCCAGTAGCTAGTGTGGGGCTGTGGTTTGGATTTGTGCTGGAAACAGTGTTGATAACACAGGGGTGTTTCAGTTATTGCTGAGCAGTGCTGACACAGAGTCAAGGCCTGTTCTGCCTCTCGCCCAACCCCACCAGCGAGCAGGCTGGGGGTGCACAAGAAGCTGGGAGGGGACACGGCTGGGACAGCTGACCCCGACTGACCCAAGGGATATCCCACACCATATGACGTCATGCTCAGCATATAGAGCTGGGGGAAGAAGAAGGAAGGGGGGGATGTTTGGAGTGATGGCGTTTGTCTTCCCAAGTCACTGTTAGGCATGATGGAGCCCTGCTTTCCTGGAGATGGCTGAACACCTGCCTGCCAACAGGGAGGAGTGAATGAATTCCTTGTTTTGATTTGCTTGTGTGTGCGGCTTTTGCTTTGCCTATTAAATTGTCTTTCTCTCAAGCCACGAGTTGTCTCACTTTTACCCTTTTGATTCTCTCCCCCATCCCACCGGGGGGGAGTGAGAGCGTGGCTGTGTGGGGCTTAGTTGCCAGCTGGGGTTAAACCATGACACTAAGTCAAGACTATATAGTTCATGGGCATAGTCTTTAGACATCAACAGGCTTATCCTGATTTATGCCACTGAAGGACCAGGTCCAGTATGGGTGAGAAGAGATCTCATGTTGCTGGGACTCTGTCTTATTGCAGTACTGCTTTGTTTTCTTACAGCACTTGAAGTTATTTAGGAGCAAATTCGGTTTTCATTTATACTAATGTAGCCTGAAAGCTGCAGGGATGCAATGGTAAAAATGATCAGATATTGATCAAAAATTTCTTTGGATCTTACTGAAATATAAGTAGGAGCCGAAACAGAATAAGGCATTTTTTAAAAAAAAAAATAGGCCTGTACATTGAAAGAAGTAACTTGTAAAACAGTTACCAGCACTGTCTGGTTCTGGGAAACGGATACTTTCAACTCCAAATCACTGTGTTGAATCCTGTTCATGTTTATAGTTACTGTAAGTTGTCATTCTCTCTGGTGGTCAGCTGGAAATAACCAACTCCTGTACAAGTAGTCAAACTACCAAAATTGTGTAGTTCTTATCAGTGCTAGAAGTAACAAGGAGAGGGCAAGGAAGCTAAACTCTTACATCTAGGCAAGGATCCTGAGGGTCAGTGCTGATGAACAGGGTGGGAAAGCTGCCCTGATCTACCTTGTGCTGAGGGAGAGGACAAATAGAGGAGATCAGCATTCAAGGCTGTCACTGTCACTCTTCCCACCAACACAAGATGGAAAAAGGCAAAAGGAGCAACTGCAGACTCCCTTGAAGAATTTACTTTTGCATGTTGCATTCTGTCCTTATTTTTGTCTACTGCATTTTTGCTTTTTAACAGTGGCATAGCATCCTGCACAGTAGGATTTGGGCTTGTGAAATGGTCAGTTTGGTATGCTGGGGGTGCTCTGTGATGGGAATGAATGTGGGTGTGAGTAATGAAATGGGGCACTACTTGTCACTACCCCATGTTACCTTAATAGGCTAATTCTTCAATCCCTCTGTCCTATCATCCTGATGTGCTGTACCACCTGTAGGCTCAACAGCTATGTCACCAGGTGCACGTTTGCTACTTACAACTGGCTGAACATTGCTGAAATCTATGAAGGGAACTCTACTTTCAGTCAACCTTAATTAGATACTTATTTGTAAAAGGTAAAAAAAAAAAACCCCACACTTCTTTCTTCAAATTGAAATGTTATAAACTAAAAAGACAAACAAAAACAAGTCACTCTGAAGCATCTAAGACACTAAAAAATGTATTAAAGCAAATGGGACTGTATAGGAACAGAGAATCAGACAGTGGTCCATCTAATCCATTATCCAGAGAGATGCTTCTAAAGAAGACACAAAAACTGCTTCTTATATAATCTGTTGTTTGCAGTGACCATGGGTGTTCTTATATCCTCCCTTTGTTAATATCCACAAATGCGTATTTGCTTTTTTTACTACTGTCTTCTATAAAAAACACAGTTATAAATAAACAATTTCACTATCAAGACCTGTAACTTGCAGTCATAATTCAAACTCTCCCTGTTAAGGAAGATGAAGTACTTTTCTTTTTCATAAGAACTTTAGACTATTTTTGCTTTTTTGTTTCCTTTGTCATGAAATACCTATAATTGCTACTTACTCTTGTTGCTGGATTCTTCTTTTCTGATAGTAACAGTAGAAACTTTAATCGGTTTCACCTTGTAGAGGAAGTGACACCTCTCCCTCCTTTAAGGGATGTATTTGTCAATTAAATCACTTTGAATAT
This sequence comes from Aptenodytes patagonicus, assembly GCF_965638725.1. Classification (NCBI taxonomy): domain Eukaryota; kingdom Metazoa; phylum Chordata; class Aves; order Sphenisciformes; family Spheniscidae; genus Aptenodytes; species Aptenodytes patagonicus. The sequence goes on from NC_134963.1 coordinate 4,818,314, forward strand.
TTATTTGGGAAGCAGCTCCCAGCTGCTGTTTATTGTGCAAATGCAGCAAGTTATCTTAGGCACTGTAGTGACAAGTTATTCCCTTTTTTATTTTTTATTCTGTTTTCAAGAAACTCAGCTCTGTGTGGCAGCTGCGGGGCTGCCCATGTGAAAATGGGCTGTGTATTCCCTGGGAGGACTTTTGGAGGGTCAGATCATCCCATTCCATGTATGTTTGCATAAAGAAACAGAAAGGTGTAAGAAACCTTGTCTGTGTTTTCTGTCTAGGTCAGATTGTAAGTGTTTGCAGGTTGGCTCACAGATGCAAATTGCATGATACTTTCTCCTTTTCCTGGATGGCTTTGAAAGAGCTAAAGCAAGGTAATCAGTGAAGAATTCAGCTCTCCCTGCTCACAGGCAATTTGCCTGTTGACTACAGAATGGTTCCAAGTTGGGTTTTTTGGTTCCTTTTTTTTAAGTGGAGGTCTCTTGTCCTTGCTATAAAAATATGAAAAGTCTTCTCCATTTAGCCTTTGTTTCCACTTTGCTAGAGAGACCTTACTCTGTTAATAAACAAAGATGTACTTGACTTTATGGTCACTCAAAACTCTAAAATTCAGACCACACCCTTCAAAATACTCTAAAAGAGGATCTCGGAGAAGCGTCATTAAAATGAGCGTAAGACCAATGGGCTGGAAAGACAAATTAAACAAAAATGCATCCAATTCATAATCAAAACAGTGCTGTCTTTATGATTTACCTGCAGTTTATCATCAGGAATGTCTCCTGTTCAGCAATGCATATAGCTACATTAATAACATTGTCATCTGCAAATTAACATTGCCTCTTGGTTCCAGATTATTCATCTTTATATTTTGATCAACTGTAAAGCACAGAATATTGGATCCTATTACATTTCTGCTATTTCATCCCTCATGTCCCTTGTTTCCTTTTCCTCCCACCAGTTGTGCACATCCATCTAAAAGTGGAATTGTTTTATACTAAAAATAAAATTAAAAGGCCCCAAGGGTTTCGGCTTCTGTTGCACTCACAATTGCTCACCCTTTCCAGTTTTTGAGCAATCATCATTTAACACAGAAGTGAAGTCAGATTTCCTAAAAAGAAGAAAAAAATGCTTGATGACAGAATGTGTTTTCCTGTAAATCACACAGATGGAGCGAGACACAGTGATTGTAATGCAGGGCTGACATTCTTCTGCACTGTACATTCATCTAATATTGGTTGCCATAAACACTATAAATCAATGCACAGTAACTGTGCAATGCAGTTTAAAACACCAGACTCTGAACTTGATGCAAGATGCCAGCAATAAAACATTTATCTCTACCTCAGTCACTTGTTTACAGCTTGTTTGCTGGCTTTCTAAACTCTTTCATGGTTCGCACTTGACATCAGTACAGCGAAGGGAGCATAAATGAGGAATGAAACAGACTTCCCAGCCGTTGAACTTGGTCAAATAGCTTCTGGCAGGCCATGGCTGAAGCAGATTGTTTTCACTTCTTAAGGCAATTTCAATATAATTTTTCTTTTTTCCTTTGCAACCTAGAAATAATTTTAAGAAAGTTAGTGTTTTGATGACTGGCATTAGAAATTCATGTGACTTAAAGTTGAAATCACTGACTACTCATGGCTCCTAATATTTCTGTGACATTTTTCTTAGGAGTTGGATATGTTTCATCTGAAATGCCTAGGAGCAAATGGGTGCCTTTGATAGTTTTTACTGGGTTTAGATTAACATTCAGGAATTTAGACATTCATAAAAAATTTTTACCTGGGCCTCTCATTCTCATCAGCGTTTGGCTTGAGAGAACTGCTTGTTGTGTACGAATCCTCTGTATTGTTACTTGTGTGACTGGAGTTGACTGTGCTCCATTCCTGATCTGGATGAATTGGATAGGCGAGTGAATATCAGCAAACTCTGCTGTGGAGGATGGAGACCTGAAAGCAGTTTGAGAATGGTGACAGATCTCAAAGATGATAATAATAATAAGAATAAAGTAGCAGAGAGAGTTCTGAAATCCAAGATGTAACATACCTCAGGAAAAAGCTGAACTGAAGTTTGTGTGTCTGCTGTCTTCCCTTGGCTTCTAGACTTTGATTCTCTCTAACCAGGGGCGTTATCAGCATTATGTAGAATAGTTCTGTGATGATCTGTGCTAGGAGGATCCTATCTTCTGTCCTGAGCCCCAGATTTTTGTTGCCATTCTGAGTGTCCTTCTTCTGGAGAAGTGACATTTAGAAAGATCTAGTCATTCAGGTGCTTCCTTACGCTGAATGAAAAGCCGTGGAGAATATGCTATTATCAGAATGTCCTGTGAAGGTACAAGATATCTGAACTGTAGTGGAGAATACAGCAGATTCCACTTGCTACCGCACTTCATTTAGCTTCCAAATACTGTGGCTACCTGACCATTCAAAACGTGAACAAAGCAGCACTCAAGAGTCTCGTGGTATTGGAGAGACAGTGCAGACCAGTGTAAACTCCAATGAGCCTGTTCCCTGGTCCACTGAATCACTGTCAAGTCTTACCCTGAGTTCACTGGGCATAAGATCAGGCCCAAAATCCACGGTTTGTAGGTCTGCATTGCCTGTAATTACAGAGAAACACAGCAGCTAATAAACTGGAAGATTAGTCATCTGAGTCACAGCAATCTCCTTTTTTAAATGTCTTTCTCTTTTTATCGTCCCTCATCACAGATTAGCAGCAGTGTTTTTTTGTAGGCTGCTGTTGTGATTTGTCAGCAGTTATTTTTCAAGTGTTCTTTAAAAAAAATAGATGATTTTTCTGTTTTCCAAATCTCTCTTCTCTAAAGCTGGGCAAAGTTCTTTTCAGGTGCTTTGTGGCTCCTTTATATTCAAGCTGTGACACTGACAGAGAGGAAACTATTTCAGGATAAAAATAAGATCTTTCTATGGGGGTCTGTCTTTAAAACAGTTACAGTTTTTGCCAGGAGAATGCATTTCATTGCAATAACTTTACCTTTCTCCTTCGTATTAAAATATTTTTCTTCTCCTGTCTTCATATCTAAGCAGAGAGGTAGGGTAGTCGTGAGAGGTAAAGGCAAATAAAATTAGCTCTAAATACAGCAGCTGTTAGTGACATGTTCTAGAATTATGACACTTGGGCAAAATAAAGCTGCTCAGAATTCACTAGTTGTCATCTGCTACTGGAAGCCTATCTGTGACCTGATATCAGGGACTCTATTAGCTTATTAAGCATCACAGCTAAAGCAGAGGAGGACTGAAGATTTTGTATTTTCAGGGTGAATTTTAATTCTTGGTATTGGATGAAAATAAGGCATTTCAAAATCAATAATTTACAAAGACAGTTTAGCCTTTACAATCCTTAAAAGCTGAACTATAAAGACAAGTTAATAATCGTGGAATTCTCTTAAAGCTGTGCAAAAAATCCTTCCTGGCCCTCAGACCTAGTAAGAACTCAGATCTGTATTTTGGGGATTTGCACCATGCCTGGCATTTATCACTAGCATAAGTTATTGTGGTGAAAATAGTTACTGTAACTTATCTTTTTTTCCTAAATGCAATTTAATACAGGTGAATCTGCAACCCTCTTTTAAAAGAAATAGCAACAAAAATTATATGACATTCTTGAGCCTTGCAAATAAATACTTTGGTTTGCCTTAAGTATAGTATAAAAATTAACTGGAGAGAATCCTAAGTAAATTAACTGCAGCATGATTTATTGCTCCAAAATTCATGAAAGTTGATTCAAATATCTGAACTTTTTTGGTGCCAAGTGGAAGTGGTGGAAAACAATGTATACTGTCTCTCCAGATTACCGTCTTTCTTGCTGGGTCTCTATTTTAGGTGCTGTTATTCAAGGTTCTCATGCACCACTGTAAGACAAATGAGAAATTCCCAAAGACCTTCTATGTCCCAAAGCAGAAGACCAGCTTTGCATAACTCCTTTATCAAAAATGCCAGTCAACACTGAGCACTTCTATCACATATTCCCAATATGAATACACTTTGATTAGCCACATCTTTGATCCCTGTGTCACACTGTAGGATTTACAGGTGTAAATATTTTAGGATTCCTATTAGATTATCCAAACAAAATTCGTGACATTCTATGGAGATAGCAAGACAAATTATTATTGTTGACCCGCTCTGCTGGTTTCATTATATATACATATACATATTTAGACCTGATTTAAAGTCCTTAAAATGAAGGAAAGTAGTGACCAGAAAATATGAAACAGCTGGTAAGCTCCTTATATATCAGCTGAATAGTTACAGCATTGTGTATGCAGGTTTTGAATACAGAATGATGGTAATAGTTTTTTTTCATTTTACATCACAGTTAAAAAAAAAATAATAATACCCTGGTGGAAATTAATTGAAAAGATATATTAAAAATAAAATAACTCTCACATTTTGACTTAAACTGACAAAAGCAGAGAGATTCAAAGACTGGCCCCCACTACTTTTTCACCTCATTGTGAGCATTCATTTCATAATACATTACAGTGCATAGGATTGTGCTCTGCTCTAAGATCTTTTTCAATAGCTTAATACAATAGGATGAGTTAATAAAGATGGAGTGACAACTTAAAATCAGAAGTTCCTTTTTACTGATTATTTAAAACTATCACATTTCTAACAACTTATTGTAGAGTTTGATATATATTTAACTCTTCCATAGTACTTACGGTCCACAGCTATCAAAGATCTTTAGAAAGAATGGTAAGTGACATTGGGTTACATTTTTGAAATGTGGTGAGATGAATTAGGAGCCCCAGTAGCATTGACTTTCAGTAAGACATGGATTCCTATGTCACCAGATACTTTTGAAAGATATAGCCTTTTTATTCACGTAGAAGCCAAAGAACTAGTGAAGTGACTTGCAGAAGGTTACACATGAGAAATGGAACCGCATCCCTGTTGTCTTGACACTGAGCCCAGGATTCCAGCAAGATGCTAACAATTCTCTCTGCTGGTAAATGAAATCATGTCATGCATGTCTAACTTAGTTTGTTTTAGGCAGCTGGGCTCTCTATTTGTAGAAAAGTAATGGAAAAGAAAATCAAATTTCTTCCATTAGAGCCTGGTTCTATGAGATTCTGAGCACTTCATCTATTCTCTGAAGTCAGTGGTAGTTCTGTCCTATCCTCCTTTTGTATTGGTAACTGAAGTTTTGGTGTAAGGCTAGTTAAAGAGATGCCTGTTGATGGTCACCTTGAATCAGGCCTTATAATAACTAGGACTACTAAAGCAGTAGAAATTAAAGATTCCTCAAGTTAACTATGACAGCTACAGAACATTTTCCCCAGCATACACATATTATTGAATATGCATAACAGAAGATATGGTGGAAAGAACTAAGATTAATTAGATTCTGCTGAGCCAAATGGCATTTGACACACATTATACAATATCTGCATATGTTATTAAAACTATGAGTAAGTAAATGCCATTTCTCATTTCCATTTGCAGCATGGTCCATTTTGAAGCACCATAATTACATAGACATGACATCTGTGGATTTTTTCAAAATGTCAAGGGATGCAGATTTTTATTTACTTGTGTTTTTAATCGCTTCTTGTCCACCCTGTTGGTTACATGCCCTTGTGATTGAAGGAGCAGTGTTAAGTGAGGTCTGCATGCAAATTTTGTATTGCGCAAAATTATCAAGTTGGCTTTCTTTCCCATTATCTTTACATTTGTCTGACAAATCTGTCAGTCCATAACAGGTACTAAATTGTGACCAGCTTCCTTCTTCTCTCGCAGTCTTCTAGCCTATTCTCTCTCTTCCTTTTTGTTTGTTGGTATATGCCTCAAAAAATAATTTTGGCATAACTTTGAATCCAACAGTACTTAAATGTGCAAACCAACTATGTACTTTGACAAATATGCGAAAGAGCATGCTATATAATAATATTTTCCTCTTCTAATATTTTCCTCTTCTTGAGAACACATTAACATTGATGTAATACCATACTTTTGATGAAACTCTTCTGGCCTGAGAGAGAAACTACATTTCTTCTCGGGGAATATTGAACCACTGTTTGCTGTGCTCATCCACTTGGAGCAGAAGCAAATTACACTTCTTAAGAACTACCCTATCTTCTTTGCACAGCATTGTTCAGCTTAAAATTAACATATTTCTGTTCTTAACGCATGGTGCTTACGGGATCTCCCAAAACAGCAAAGCACATTCAGTCTCTGATTTAACCTATGATATTTCCTAGGTAGCATTTACTCTTCTGCTTCAAATTTTACTTACCTTAATGTGCACAAAAGCCACCTAATTTGTACTATGCTTGCCAGGTGTGAAGGTGAAATATCAAATTTAAGGGATCCTTTTAGAGAACTCTGCTTTTTCTTAAATACCACTGAGGGAGCTCCATCTCAAAGCCCGTAGGGTCCATGTATCTCATATGAAAGTTTCAGGAGTTGCCTCTGAAGATGAAAAGAAATTAGACGTGCCTGAGCAATGTGAATTAAACAACTGGTAAGAAAATCAAGCAAACTTCAGTAGAGTTCTCCACCTTATCCAAAGAACGTAGACAATCCTCAATGTGGACCTGGGAAAAATGGGAAGACATCCACAAAGAAGGCAGATAATTCTTGTTGTGAACTGCTCAGTTAGAAAAATGAAAAAAACAAACAAACAAACCCCAAACTGATCTGCAATAGCAGTGTGCTGGATCCTTGTAGCCAAGGGATAAGCTGTGCTTCTACTGTTAGCTCTTAAAATCAGCAAAAGTTGGTAAGGATGAGCATGCAATTCAATGACACTGCAAGATACCTCGCAGGGTACCGACAGAGAACACAGAACAGTGCCTGAGGAGAGGATTGTGTAGATTACCTCGTGAGATTTTGCAGGAGGTCAAGTGAGCCGCAGAAAAGAAAGGAGTATACACTTCACATGGCCTTCACCTCTGTCAGTGGAGGACTGCCATTCTAGACGTTTGGCTGGCTAGTGGTCAACACCAGCGTGATGCTACAATACTACACTTGATAACTAACAAAGTGAAAGTGGTGAAAAGCAAGTGCGCATTTTGCACAAAATTAGGATGTTGGGAACAAAAGACTGATATATTAGAGGACTGAAAAATTGTGGTATTTTAGGAGTAGCTGATTATAGCTAGATTATATTTGTAATATGCAAACAGAATAAAGTCCAAATCTGTCATGGATGTATAGCAGTGCTTTTAAAAGAGCTAATTTCATAAAGCTTAAAATAATTATGAGTCACATTGATTTAGAGAAAGAATTAGGACTGAAAAATTTGAATAATTGGAGACTGTGTAAGAATATTTTACTAGATGCTATGCAGAAATATTTCCACAGATGAGAAATTCTCATATAATGATAAAGTATTTTCCTATAATGGCGATAATTATGGCAGATGCTAAACAGCAGGCACTAAATGGTCATATTTAAATTGGCAGATCAGTTTAGGCTGCATCCTGGACTTCTAAGAGGCTGGCCAAGAAACTCTGGGCCATTGATTTTCAGTAAGCCTTAGAACACCAGGAAAGGTTTAGAGAAATGAAAGCAAACTAATACCATGTCAGTATTTAGTAAGTTTAGGGGGACAGCAGAATGAGGTATATGTTTCTCTTTCTGATACTGAGAGAAAAATAATGGAACCAATATAATATTTTATTTAATAAATTTTATTAGTATGATTAATATGTTAAATGAGAGTAATAAATGTCACTGAACAAAGGTTTGTGGAAAGTAAATCTCACCAAATTAATCTGATACTTTTTTTTTAGTGTTTTATGTGTTTGACTGATAAAGCTACCCCCTTCCCCCTGCAAGTCATTAAAAGAATTTACCAAGGACTGTGGTTCATTCTCCACCAGTCAAATGAAGGCAGTTTTAGATTTGGTTGGTTTTTTTTTTTTGGTAGAAGGCTTGGTGTAGTAAAAAAAGCCATGCAAACAAACCAACAAAAATCAAACAAAAAACCCTAAGGGAAGCCCTGCAGACTGCATTCTATTTTTGACAAAATAAATAGTCACACTGGTTTCTTCTAGCTTTCTTCTCTGTGAAAGCATGGTAAAATTCTATACCTGTGAATAAAAATAGTGGCAATTCTGATGCCTTGTGGTCATGCTGTCCTCTCTTCGTTCTTCAGTCAACATACTCCTGAACTTCAGGCTGCGGCACAGGAAGCGCATACAATTCCAATAGTCCTTGTGCAGCAAAGATGCATAAATTCATGTGAGTTTTAAGTAAGCCATCAAATTGTTGGCTACGTTGGTATTTGTTACCTGCGCTGCTGCAATAGCTAGCTTTTTTGTTTAGTCCTTACCTACCTGTAACATTCATGCTGTTCAATAAAGATCAGAGCTGCTTTTTGTGATTGGATATCAACACATGCTGTATAGCTTTGGGCTGTGTTTTCTGTTCCGTCATAGCTTCAGGCTATTCTTAGCTCTCTTTAGCTGCAACCATCCCCTTTGACCAGATCAGGTTATAAAAGTGTCCACATATGGCAAGGTTTAAGACTGGGCTGGACTCTCAAAAGTCTGCACATGTCTTTTACCCTCTGTCCTTCCACTGTGTAAAATCTATATGGTGTTCACTTTGTACAAAATATAGATAATTCACCAGATAAGGCAGGTAGAAGAAAGGTGGAGGAAGCATTAACTTTTAAATTAATGTATTTTTCCTGTAGTTTCACAGGTGACAACTGTGGTCAGAGCTAGCTAGAGACAGGCCAGAAGAGAAGCCAAAGTCAAAGCCTAGAAGGACTGGAACACTGAGCTTTGTATGTTAATTTATGCTACTACAAGACAGAATAGTCAACCGGAAAGGCAGACTGATGCAATAATTCATTATCACTTGAATTATCGCTTGACACCCATGGGGTGTGATAATGATACTGTAACTATGTAAAATAAAAAACATACATAACATATAGTGTATATAGTACATCTACTGAAAAATGGCATTTACTTCCAGGAGAAAACTCTCTTTTTTAAAAACAAAACATTCTAGTTCCTACTTACATGGATTATTTTTTTTTAATATTTAACTGGATTGAGGCATTCAGAACAATTTCGCTGCAATCAGTCTGAAATAGAGATTTCCATTTCTACTGACAGCATAAGTACCCGGGGTGCAGATGTCCAGGCTCTCTGGTTGTTCTGGAGATGGGAGATCCAGCTACTACTCACATAGAGATCTGAGAGAGTCCAGCCTGATAGGAAGTCAGCAGACTGACTTGACTGTCTGTTCCTGTGGTCTCCACTCTGTGTTTCAAATAAACTGGCACATTATCAGAGCGGTCTCACAACTTCTGACAAGTCATTTTTTCTTAGGGACAGGCAGCATCCGTTTTTCATTTGGAAAAAACAGTTCAGTCTCTTCCTCTTTTCTTTGGAAATAGATGAGTTTGAGCCCTGCACAATACACTTGCCAGACATTCTGGCCTTTATTCAATGAGATAGATCAATCCCTGATGAAGATATAAAATACCAGATTCCAAATAATAAAAAAGTATTTATATTTTGAAAAGTTTAATTTGAGTGTTTAGATGGAGATAGGCAATCAGAGTTAGGAATCTGAATGCAGGGCAGAAATACAATATACATTAATTCTGTCCCCATTTTTATCATTTTGTCTGAATAATATTTAATAAATAATATTTAATATGTAGCTGGAACATTAGTTCTATTTAAAAATTGGCTGTAGAAATAAATCTTGCATTCGTTTCATTTGTAACATCTGAAAACAGATCCTGACAAAGATCATACTCCGGTTTTGTAGTCAAATATGAAACATCTTGTCCACCACTCTTCTTCCCACTCCTCTACCAGCCTTCCCTGAAAAACAAGGAGCCCTTGGAAACTTGAAGACAGTAACTGCTTTTCACAATAATCAATGATTGCTACTAGCAATATACACAATGCTAGAAGCTGATAAATGTTTTCTAATGGTGCTTGCATCACATGTCAAATTCTTCTGAAATTGCCACAGAATCAGGTTATAGTCTGTGAGATTTGCTGTTCTGAAAAACATTGAATTGCTATGTGTGTTGGAGCTTGATTCTTTAGTAATTGCAAGAAAGACTGCTTTCTCGTTTACCTGGGGAAAAAAACCCTGTGACTACTGGGAAAAACATCTGGGAAAAATCTATGCCTCAGATGAGTTCTGATATAACCACTGTGCCATCATCACCTAAATGTCAGCTACTATGTGGCATTTGCTGAGGAATATAATATTTCAGCACCTGCTGATATATACAGGTATCTGTAGGGCCGTAGAGACCCTGCCAACTTCTTGTCTCATTCCATTTCAGAGCTGACTTTTATTTCTGTTCTTATAGAGTATATCTCTGTGCTCCATTGCTCCAACTACTTGTATGTGGTTAGCTGAAAACCACACGGTTAATACAAGTGTATAACCACAGATCGTTACCATCTACAGCTCTTGGGGCACACTGATTAGTGGTTAGGCAGCGGTAGTATTAATAGCACGTTCTGGATATTGCTGATGTGCTATGGTTCCTTATAGCAAGACCTTTCAGACAAGGGAATTGGTAGCAATACTGGGACAATGGGTTGCCTGGTAATTGATGTAAATAGCTTGGTTAATGATTCTGCTAAACCAAAGTGGCATGTGATTGTAATGGAAATGCTACACTGGTTGGAAAACAAGATATTAATTTAGAACATAAGGACAAGAAGAAATAATGTTTGCGGATTGAGTAAAGGGCATTCAGCTTCTCAAGGCTCATTTCCTTTTTCTGTAGTATTCCATTAACCACAAGATGCTATCATGATTTTTAATGGCCCCGATGTTTTTGCCTCAACAACTTTGGTAGACAATTCCAGACACCTGTGATGGTTCACATGATTGATAGCATGTTTCTTTGTGCCTGCTCGGATTTCATTCTTTAATTTCACAGAAGAAACTCATTGGGAATCATCACTACAGGGGAAAAATTAATTATCTTCTGTTGTTCTCATCATAGTAGCAAGTGGCTGGAATCGAGACATTTACACTGATGCTCTACATTTAATGGCATTGTATAATTTCATTTCTTTTTTATTGAGTAACACTCTAAATCAATTTTTAAAGAGTATCTCCATACATTTTAAGGAACTCATTAGTGCTGGAGTTCCTAGTTTTTTGGATGAGGTGTTTCAGTCTGAGAGTAATTAAATCTCCCATGACAATTTAAACCACCTTAGGAATGTCATTTTTCCAAGAGGTGCCAATAGGCCTGAGATATGAGTAGTAATATTTTAGTAAAGGAGCTTCTCCTCTTGCTATTATATATTGTATACTTCTGTTTTCTAAACTGTAGCACATGGTATTTTTGTATGCTGGAAAACCACTGCCTTACTTTATGCAGATATTGGAAAAGATGTCCCTAGAAGTCCTGTTTTTGCACCATTATGATGGAAAAATAAATGTATTTATATTTACATATTTATGATGCAGTACTGTCCAGAAGCGCCAATCAGGTGTCATAAAAATCATGTCAATGGAAATGTCTCTGTGTCCTTGCAAAAGTCTGCTGCTGTTGTTAATGAGTTGTCTGGAAAAAAATCCACCAATTGGGCAGAATCGCTCAAATATATGAACTTTTAAACATTCAGTGATGGCCAGTTACCATAAGTTTCAAACCTGACCTTTATAAATCCTCATACGTTGGCTGTTGCAAACAAGTTTTAGGCTTCCCCTTACATAAATAGGACTTTGACAATCCCTTGTACAAACCTTTTGCACGTTCTCGCTTTATTTAGATTTGCAATAATTTTAAAATATACTTTAATGTGATCTTAGGCAAGGAAGACTGTAGTAATTAATTACATTTTTTCAGGAAACTCTTAGCATATTTTATTCTTTAGTGGATGATTCTGCTCATAATTAAAAACGTAGTGACCTTTACTAAACATCTGCTGACGGAAGTTTATCCATTCCTTTAGAGATAGAGGGAGAAAGAGAAAGGCTTGGAAGGAAAGCTCAAATTTTCAACCTGAAAATACATAGTGTAGGGTGATTCTGGCTCTTCCAAATGTCTGGAAGCTATTTTGTTGTTACCGTGGGATGGAAGCATATTTAGAAACAGCAAGAAGTTGCTGAGAAATTGAATTGTTGTTCTCTGGATTTAGCTATGGAAAACAAAAAATGCATACATTTTGAAATACATGCTGTAAATACATAAAGGTGCTTTGTTTCTACTGCATTTTGGCATGTGTATAAGAACAGAGTCCAATGAATGAAACTCAAGCATATGCACAAGTTTGAGGTTAATGCTTTTTGTTAGGACAGCTCGTGTGGTTTGCTGCACGTTTGAATGGTTAATTCACTCTCTTAATTCAGGTACAGGCACACCCTACCATGACCTGAAAAGGACATTATAATTGCAGGATGCTTAGATAAAAAAGGCCTGTGTTTAAAGAATGAAACAAAGCAAAACCCCCAAAACACATTTCCTGTTCCTGAACAAGAAACATTTTGTAAAATAAACTGAAACTGATATTATAAACAAGCATGGGACCTTTGCGTAACAGATTGCTTCAGGGCTAAATGAAGATCAAAAAATGGCAAACCCAATTTATTATCCTCTGTACGCATTATACAAACCATTTGGGTGTTGACCCAAGGGTGAAGGTAGTTATATCTCATAAAAAAGCAAAGGATTATCAAGCATACTGAAAAACACTGATAGTGGAAATTGCTTTTTTATTAATCCATGATTAAATTCCCTGTCTATAATTCTTGTGACCTAAATAGTTGTTCAATGGGAAACCTCGGTGCTCTAGAAACTGCGTGTGTGAGATCCTTGTTTACTTTGTTCTTTTGGAAAGGCTACACCACCTACTACTTATATGCCATTAAAAATATATATCAAGTGTAGCATAAATTGTCTGCCATTAAGTTGCCAGTGTTTTTAAACTGCTGTCATCAACAGACTTTGCATGCAACAATCCTATCTGTGGTTCTGTTCTGCTGTTGGCAGCTCTGGGTGCTTAATAATGAGTCCTTTGGGGTGAATGGAGCAACCACTGGCCAAAAAAGTAGATTCAAGTATTATGTGATAAAATGGAAAAAGTAAAAGCAAAAAGAGCTATCTCTTTTCCAACAGACTTGAAAAAGAAAACAACACGTGGCCCAAAGCCAATGAAGTCAGTGGAAGCCTTTTGGCTGTCTGCAGTGAATTTCGGATAAGGTCAAAGGGTGTGAACAGGTGAATATAATTATGCATGGCTATTATTTAGCACCCCATTTTATTAGCATGAAGATTACTGAGAAAATGTTGGTCACCTGCTGTTTCAGCAGTGAATTGCTGTTTAATGTTTTTGGTGGGGTTTTGATTGCTTATTTTTCAATGTCTCTTAGGTTACCTGAACTATTTTGGAATTTATTGCAAAAGAAAACGATGGTGTGGATTAGCTGCCTGGACAAGTCAGCTGAAATTTTTTTTTTTTTAAATCTTTTGAGTATATGAAACTGGGAATTTGTAATGGGGAAGTACCTCTCAAATATATGCAGGTGGGTTCCTCTGCATGGGTGGAGGAGTATGGTGTGGTGTGTTGCTGGAAGAATCAATTCTGAGCAAGTGGGGACATTTCCAAGAGCATTGTTGTGCCTTAAGGAACCTTAAAAATAGAAATTGTGTGTCCTGCTGAGTTGGGAGCTTCTGGAAATTATATGCCAGGAGCAGTAGAGGGACTTAAAAACCATGTAGTAGTTCTTGAAAAAGAATATTTGCTGTGATACCTTGGAAAAGTTTTGATGTACTTATTAGGAGTACATTCTAATCCCACCTGTGGTTTCTGCTGGTTCTGGTATTCTTCACTGCCTGCTTTAAACTGTTATGGAGCATTTCTGTGCATGCTGCTAAACAGGTGCCATCTATCACTTCAGAGGTGGGTGACGTTATTCCTGTGTAGAGATATATCTTGTAAAGCACTTTAGGATCCTTCGGGATGAATGGCGCTATTTAAATCTGAGACTTTATTATTGTCTTTCCCCCTCTGCAAATAAATCATCTCGCAAAATGACTGTGGAAGAAATTACTCTTGCATAAATGAATTCATCCTGGTCTCCCACAGAGAGATGAGAAAAACTTTATAATAACTATCAAATTGTTTTACAACCAAAATATTGCAATGGTTGAGTAGTTTCCTACTTGTGACTTTGATAATGAGTTTTTGAAAAGTAACAGAAAATGTTTCCAGAAATTGGAAAATAAGATTAGCATATCTGTTATGTAGGATTCTTTGTTAAGTCAAGCTGTTTCTTGTTTGGGTGATAATAGCTGTGCCTTTGTTAATTATTATTTCATATTGTCATTATTAGGCTATTAATAATTTATAGTAAAAGCGGCTTCTTTTTGCTATGTAAATGTTTTCATTCTTATTCATCAATTCCTTATTCCATTATTAATGTGATTCATAAATACATTACACTTAGAACCTCTTATAGGAGAAGAGATATTTGCTACTATATTTTCCCTTTTGCTTGGATGTGAGGTGAAACAAGCGTGAAGACAAGGGAAGATGTACAGAGTGTTTTTAGGGGATGTACCCACACCTCTGAAACAAAGCAAAGATATGATAATAGCAGAATAACTCTTGTTCTCTTTGGTAAATTGTTATTTGTATTTCATGATTTATCAGTCTGTCGTATTTGCCCTTTAAGTATAACGGTTCATAGGTTTCTGGATGCATATTATAGACAGCAGGACTGTAATGTGACTTTGTTATATTCAGAAAACCTTGCTGAGAGATTCTATCTCCAGCTTTCCCAGTTGTTCAGTGCTTTTTCAAGTTACCATAACCTGTATTGTGCATAACTGTACCTGAGAGGTTTACAGGAAACCTACTTGAATATCATTTCATTCCACGATTTGGAAAAAAAACCCCAACCAACAAAAAACCCAAACCTCTCGGAAGAGTTCAGGGGTTACATAGTTAAAATGTAGTGGGCCTCTAACAGAACAGAGGCTTTTGTCTGTAGGCTATTTCTTCCTGTCTACCCCAGGTTGCCTATGAGTAAAATTTAGTTGCCATCTGGCTTTCCAGTGATGTACATGAGATGAAAAAAGGAAACGTGAGGAGGAAAAGGGACCTCAAATCTCAGCACCTTTTGTGGCAACGCAGGCAGGGCTGGCACACTGACATTCTTAAAAATGCCATTCTGAGGTTATTTTCAGATTCATACTTGTAGATTAACAAGAACCAAGAATGTACTGAGCACAGAGGCCAGGCTCCAACCGTTATGGTCACCTGCACCATGTGATCCCTTTTAAGTTGTTTTGAAACTAGTCGGGATGTGTGGACTCTGCATCCTTTTGGAGGACTATTTCCAAACTTCATTTCTCTCACTCAGTTATCTTTTATTATGAAGTTTAAAAATATGCATAGTCACTTTAATTACATGTGTTTGCACCAAAATTGCTGTTACCTTAAATAGCTCATTTATAGATATTTACATGTTTTGATGTTTCATGTTTTATGTGATTTTTAGATAACATTTTATTGCCACTCATCTCTTATCCTGTTAACAAAATCCTTTCACCCCCTCTCCTAAGGTAGGCTTTTTGTTTCCTGTATCTCCTTAAGAGCCTTTCTCTGCAGCTATTCTTCTCTGCACAAATCTTGCTTGGTTGAGGCTGACCAGAGCTGTGTGCAGCACTGTGCCCATACAGAGACAAAGTTCTACCAGTGCTGTGCACAGAGTTTGACTGCTTCCTGGACTCTCAGCCTCCTGCAGATACCGGGGCTAGAACAGCTGGGAATGGTGTTTGCCTTTCTCATGACCATGTCAGTCAGCATGGGTTTATGAAAGGCAGGTCCTGCTTGACTAACCTGATCTCCTATGACAAGAAGTGGATGAGGGGAAGGCTGTGCATGTTGTCTACCTAGATTTTAGTAAAGCCTTTGACACCATTTCCCACAGCATTCTCCTGGGGAAACTGGCTGCTCATGGCTTGGACAGGCGTACTCTTTGCTGGGTAAAAAACTGGCTGGATGGCCAGGCCCAAAGAGTTGTGGTGAATGGGGTTAAATCCAGCTGGCGGCTGGTCACAAGTGGTGTTCCCCAGGGCTCAGTACTGGGGCCAGTTCTGTTTAATATCTTTATCAACAATCTGGACGAGGGGATTGAGTGCCCCCTCAGTCAGTTTGCAGACAACACCAAGTTGGGTGGGAGTGTTGATCTGCTGGAGGGTAGGAAGGCTCTGCAGAGGTATCTGGACAGGCTGGATCCATGGGTAGAGGCCAACTGTATGAGGTTCAACAAGGCCAAGTGCCGGGTCCTGCACTTGGGTCACAACAACCCCATGCAGCGCTACAGGCTTGGGGAAGAGTGGCTGGAAAGCTGCCCGGCGGAAAAGGACCTGGGGGTGCTGGTGGACAGCCGGCTGAACATGAGCCAGCAGTGTGCCCAGGCGGCCAAGAAGGCCAATGGCATCCTGGCCTGTACCAGAAATAGTGTGGCCAGCAGGACTAGGGGAGTGATCGTCCCCCTGTACTCGGCACTGGTGAGGCCACACCTCGAATACTGTGTTCAGTTTTGGGCCCCTCACTACAAGAAAGACATTGAGGTGCTGGAGCGTGTCCAGAGAAGGGCAACAAAGCTGGTGAAGGGTCTAGAGCACAAGTCTTATGAGGAGCAGCTGAGGGAACCGGGGTTGTTTAGCCTGGAGAAGAGGAGGTTCAGGGGAGACCTTATCGCGCTCTACAACGACCTGAAAGGAGGTTGTAGCGAGGTGGGGGTCAGTCTCTTCTCCCAAGTAACAAGCGATAGGACGAGAGGAAATGGCCTCAAGTTGTGCCAGGGGAGGTTTAGATTGGGTATTAGGAAAAGTTTCTTCACAGAAAGGGTTGTCAAGCATTGGAACAGGCTGCCCAGGGAAGCGGTTGAGTCCCCATTCCTGGAGGTATTTAAACGGTGTGTAGATGTGGCGCTTAGGGACATGGTTTAGTGGTGGACTTGGCAGTGCTGGGTTAACGGTTGGACTTGATGATCTTAAAGGTCTTTTCCAACCTAAACGATTCTATGATTCTGTCTCCTGTCTTTAGCTGGAGAGATACCAATTCACTGGAAATTTGTATAATTCATCTTCCTAGTTGCCAAGTTGTACCATTACTTGTGGCCCCACTATTTGAGCCTCAGTTTTGCTGTGGCAATGCCTGCCTCCATGAAGAGGGACTAGGGATCACAACCACAGTGCCTAATGTGCACATTTGCATTCTGGCTTATTAAATGTCATAACATTATTCCAGTCCTAAAATTTACCACATGTTCACGCAAGGCTTTAATCCTACTTCATCCGGGCAATT
Organism: Aptenodytes patagonicus; assembly: GCF_965638725.1. Classification (NCBI taxonomy): domain Eukaryota; kingdom Metazoa; phylum Chordata; class Aves; order Sphenisciformes; family Spheniscidae; genus Aptenodytes; species Aptenodytes patagonicus. The sequence goes on from NC_134963.1 coordinate 4,835,599, forward strand.
CCCTTGGATTTTGTGGCAGCAGCAGATTGCATTAGCCCATTCCTAGGTTTTGTGTTAGTAATTTGAGAAGAGAAAACCTGCAGTGTGGAAGGCACTTTCTGTATCATGGTGAATGTTAGTGTTCAGGAATTGCTTATAATAATCATTCTATCAGACCCTCCCTAACAAAAATGAACATCCAGTAGAACGATGATTAGATTAATATAAATTAGGTCTTGAGTAAGGGAAATGTAACAAGGAGCTTCTTTAAAAAATAAACAAAATCCCACTTCTCTACCAAATACTTTTTTTTTTATTAACAGGTTATAAAGAACCAAAACACTGCTCTCAAATTCTGTGTTCTTGATACGTTAGCTGTTTGTAAATCCAAGAGCAATAAATGTTAAACTTAAAGCAAACAGAAATTAGTTTTAGGTCAGCTTAATCTGTACCATGATACAACTCTCAGTCCCTTATTTTTTCACTGATCATTTAAAACTGCTTCACAAAGGTAAGTTTCACTCAAAGCATGAAATAATCAAGAATAGTAAAATTATTTACTATGGTTCTGTTACAGGCATCAGCACTTCCAACCCCAAGCACTTGAATTTTGTGTCAACAACAAATCATGTACGTGGCTTAATAATCACATTTTAGGACAGTGTGTTTTCATGTCTCTTTTACATTTTGTATTTCGAAGCAGTGAGCTTCCTGTTTTCAGAGGATTTTTTCCATCTTCTCTTTTCTAAACCCCTTTTTTCTTTTCTTCTTCTCCTTCCCCTTTCCAGATCCTCATGTGATCATTTTGGATCACCCGGATAATGGCTAAGCGGGCCTGGAAAAGGCAAGACTATAGCCCTTGGGAGATGATTTAGCAACTTCCCTGAGGTTTCAATTCTCTGACCTGATTGCAAAGCAGCCCTCCCACCTCCTTCGCTTCTATGCTGTTCTGTGCACTTTTCAGTAACTTCTGCTGGAGTGACACAAAGAATGGAGTTGTATTTGAGGTCCCCTTTGGGGGGAAGTGATGAGGTCTGTAGCCCGATGTCATCTCTCTACTGTGAAAATACCCATAAGAAAAGACTTTTGGGGGAAAGGTGGCAGAGGGGGAAAAGTTCAAAGGTCCCTTTGGAGGTTTGGTTTGCCTCAGTGTTTCAAACTAAAAGAGGGGACACTGTGGGATCTGAGTTCTCTCTAGAGGATCCACCACACAGCAACAGATTTTGATCTGAGCAGTGAATGAAACACTATCATGTGCCATGATGTGGATCTAGCTGAGTGGGTTAAAAATGCGATGTGTGTGTATTTGTTTTTTCAGCTGCATTATTGTGGGTTTTGTGTGACTCTAAAACACATGGCTGTCAGAGAAAGAAACCTAGCAATCAGCTTAGTTTGAAACACTCAATTTAAAGTGCCTTTGGATTTTGGAAATGCTCTGAAACTTGGTTGCCTACATTAAGGCTTTGACCTGTGTTGGTTTCCATTGCTGGGACTGGAATGTGTATGTTATGAGGCTTATCATGACAGTAGTTGAAATGGCAATATGTGAGGGAGTCAGCTGGAGTATTATTGTATTATGGCTTTTTTACTGACTTGACAACGTTATTTGCTCTTTTATATGTAAACAACATGACACTACTTTCTCTATTAGAGTCTGTGTTCATGAAAACTGGCTTAGCATTATGAAGCAAATGCAGTATCAATGGCCTTCATCTGATAACACTACGATAACTCATAGTTTAATGCTTTAATACTTATTGGTAAACGCTGTAAAGATTTAATTGTTCCCTTTCACATCCATTCCTGCAGCACAACTAACTAATGCCATCCAGTGGTAATGGTACAGCATAAATTGAATGTGTCAGGCTTGCTTACCTAGGGTTGAGCAGTGTTGTTCATTGTTCCGGCTATTGCAAAACTTAATTAACCTGAAAAATACACTAATGAGTGGGAAGTTGTTCATTCCAGCAGATGGCAAAAGCAGGGAATATATTTTATAACAAGTAAGTGACTGTAAGACCTCTCTCCTAGTTATATAACACCAACTAGTCAAGCTGGGCAAGACTGCCTAGTTGGGAGGGCTGTGGGTGTTGAATTTTGAAACAGAATTATTTGTCACTTAAGCTTCTACTTCACTGCACAGAACTTAGATTTTATTGAAATTTTGACAAGATGTTTCGCTCCAGGTGAAAGCCCAACGTGGGGGTTGGTTTGTTTTGGGGGGGTTTTTTGCATGACAGAACATTCCTAATATGAAAAAATTGACTGAGGTTTGGTTATTTCTGCCTAAAATGGGCTCATATATGCAAGAAAAATAGATCTCTTTTCTATTAACAAGCTTTTGGGTGTCTCCAAGACTTCACTGTCTATAGAAATATCTAAATCTTTTGTGTTTTCTACATGGAAAAATGGCCCCACTCTACATTCTTAACGAATGCAAAGTACTTTGAATTTTGAGTAATTCTGTGTTTTGCTGCGGGGTTTTCAGCCATCTCTAACAGACACTAATTACTGCTGCTGTTGTATTCCTTGCAATTGCCACAATCCTTATATATACTGTGAAAATTATCCATTGCCGATACTAGTGGTACAACTGAACTAAGGATGAACGTGTTTTAACTGCAAAAGCAGCCAGCAGAAAATAGTTGTGATGCTGAACCTTGGGTTTCTGAACTGATGGTAATCCTGGCTTGTTCTTGACCACACATGCTGAAAAATAGCATTTCTTAACAGCTCTTTTCTGTTCTTGTTAACACGATATCAGCAAAAAAGACACATTTTTTCCTCCTGTAAATGTTAGCTTTTGCTTACTATGCCAAATGTTAACTTGGACAAACCAACTAACTTGGACAAAATGCCCAAATTTAAGTATATCTAACCCCCAAATTTTATACACAATTAATTTTAACCCTTATTTTCAACTTTCTCCATATCTCTAAGCAGTATAATAACCAATGAATATTCACTAAGTAAATATTTTGGAAATTACACTTCAGATTTTATCAGGAATAACCAAGAATGGCAGCAAATGCCACTCACATTTCATTGCCATCCACATTGATTGAACAGAGTGTCTGAAGCTAACTATAGAGTAAAACCCTTTTATTTATTGCCGTCCTTATGAATGTTGATCGTTCAGTATTCAGTTAAGCGGCAAGCTAACTTTGCATGCTAATATATCAAAGTGTGTAACTAGCTGCTGAGTCAGTATTTTAGACTCTGACCTATTTCAGACTTCGTATGTGAACATACATACAAAATTGAGGATGTAAAACAATGTTTTTTCAGGCCTGGCTTCAGTGACAGAAGAGATTACTGTCTGAAGCTGCTTGCCTTTTACTTTCTGTGCAGAAGTTTACTCTTTCCAATAATTTAGCCAAGCTTTGCAAGGTTTTAGTTTAGATAATTTAAATAGGTGATCTGAGACAGTCTGGTTAATTTTGGCCTTAAACAAATGAAGTGATTCATACGAACTCCACTCCCAGCAGATCAGGAGGATCATTAATGAGCACTTAGGGGCAGTAACCTCTTCCACAGGCACATCTGGATCTTGAAGGGAACATCTGCTCTCCGTCTCTGGCTCATTGGTATTAAACAGCTTGAGATCTACTGCATCAGAAGCAGAGATTGAACTACAAACCAGAATTTCTGAGACTGGCTCCTTTGCTCTTAATCCTTCTCCCAGCTTGCTTATACAGAACCCTGCAAAATCCAGACAGGCAATTCCACAATATTATAGCACAAAGATGTGTCTGGTAGTGACATTAATCAGTATTTCTCCTTGCTCCTGTCCATGCCTCACGAGGGACAAAATATACACAACTGCTGCACGTTAGAACCTGGCTGTTTATAATATTTCAGCAGAAATGCTCAGAATCTAACAAGAGTATCCCAAATATTATGAGTACCAATGGCACACATGCTGCCTAATAATTTGCATGGTCTAATAATGAAATTCTGTTTCTCCTGGACTATAGCCCTAAAAAAAATAAAGACTGCATATTGGTTTTTTTCTGCATGAAAACAACCACCCAGCACTGAATGCTAAACCAGAATTATTTCCATTATGTTTTGCCACTTATTGTGGAAGATGCAGTGTGCAGACTTTAAAAAAAAAGACTGAATTATTTGTATAAGCTAAAAGGTCATGAGTGATTTTTCCTGCCAACTAATATTTATTGCCAAAAAAAAATTCTATTCAGACTGAAGTATATTAAAAATTTTTGACAGCACAGAAGACCTTTATCTGGGAGGGAACACTGTTAATTATGCCACATTGATTTAATCTCACAGAGACCTGGTGCATAATTTAAAATTCATACTATTATTAATTTGCCAGGTATGTTTTACAGCCATCACATTTAAGAAAATGCAAGTACTGCCATTGCCAATGAATCGCTCTCCTTAAACGTTTTGCAGGGTGGGGGAGTGTGTGCATTTGAGTTTTTGTTGTTTGCTTTTTGGGGTTTTTTTCAATCTTTTTCAAGTAATATTGAAGAGACCTTTGGCATAACGGTGGGAACTGCTGATGGCTGGCTGGAATACAGTGCAGGGCTCTGTGCGGCCTGTAATTCCCTTAGCTCCTTTGCTAGGTTACAGAAACACCGCATGGGAAATACACGAGCAGCAACAGCTGTAAGGCAGCTTATTTAGTACTCTGCGATAGTACGTAGGCAACTTTTAAGTGGTAAAACTTTGTTATTCTCAAGAAGCCTGTCACAGTGTGATACCAAAGGCTGAATTAAGTTTTTTTATGTAAAGCAGAGATGTAATCACTTTATTAAAAAAGCATACTTGAAATTATGACACTTGCTTCTGGAGTATATGATCAAGTAAATGCCATAATTACTTTATGAATTAAAGTACCATTTTAATTAATATGAAAACCAGAAATGTTTTCTGTTCCTAAAGATCTCAGTTCAGGCAATTTATCACAGCGCATAACTTGACAAAGATAAACAATTTGGCTAGCTGGTGCAATGTATAATTTAAAAAAAATGGTGGTAGTGGAAAAAGAGCTCAGTTCAGACAGTAAAAGGCACAAACTGGAAAAAGTTCTTATTCCATGCAGGGTACAAAATACTATCAATAAAAGGCACTAAGCTCCTACCGAAGAGAATGTGAATAAGTCTATTATTAATGTACATTGAGGTGCTGGAGCGTGTCCAGAGAAGGGCAATGAAGCTGGTGAAGGGTCTGGAGAACAAGTCTGATGTGGAGTGGCTGAGGGAACTGGGGTTGTTTAGCCTGGAGAAGAGGAGGCTGAGGGGAGACCTCATCGTGCTCTACAACCACCTGAAAGGAGGTTGTAGCGAGGTGGGTGTCGGTCTCTTCTCCGAAGTAACAAGTGATAGGACAAGAGGAAATGGCCTCAAGTTGTGCCAGGGGAGGTTTAGATTGGACGTGAGGAAAAATTTCTTCACGGAAAGGGTTGTCAAGCATTGGAACAGACTGCCCAGGGAAGCGGTTGAGTCCCCATTCCTGGAGGTATTTAAATGGTGTGTAGATGTGGCGCTTAGGGACATGGTTTAGTGGTGGACTTGGCAGTGCTGGGTTAACAGTTGGACTTGATGACCTTAAAGGTCCTTTCCAACCTAAACGATTCTATGATTCTACAGCATAAGTTCAGGGTAATGCACCTGGGTGAAAATAATTCGCAACATAAATACAGATAGGAAGGAAGTGTGTAGTTTGTGGGGGTTTAGGGGATGACCATCTGAAAAGGAGACTGCAATGTCATGTTGCTCCAGAAAGGGCAGCACAGCAGTGGAGCACACAAGCACCGGTAAGACCTGCAAGATGTAAGAAGTGATCAGCTTGGCACTGGTTAAGTGTCTAGTGTTGGGCTCCCTAATTCTTTGCCTCTTTCATGTTTTTATCTGCTGTGTATTGACCCTTCTATGGAGGTCATTGTTTTCCACAGATACACTCAGAGGAGGAAAAATTGTTACAACTTCTGCATCTTCGCAGTTTTTACTGTAGGTTTTTGGGTTGAGTTGTGATTTGGGGGTTGTTTGTTTGTTTTTAGCTAACCTGATTGAGGAGATTAATGCACGAGATTGTTGTGGTCTGCTTCACTGCAGTGAGTGCCATTAGCTCCGTAATTTGAATGACTACTTTCCAAAAATCAAAATTTTAAAAAACTCAAACGATATGCAATTAGAAATGCATTCTAATAGTGGAATGTGAAGGTTTGAAGGTATTAAATGTGAATGTACCTGCATAAATATGAACTAAGAGCTAGGCAACCTTTTTAAGACTGATTATTAATGTTTCTGATTACCAAGGAGGAGTTATAGATAGTGGAACAACAGGCATACCAAGCAATGCAAATTCTCCTTTCTTTTTAAATAGACCAGGATAGACTCTGCACAATAGTGTTAATATGAAGATAAGGCTCACTTGGGCAATATCCCTGTACCCAATGTAATTTTTTTCATATTTTTAATATATTGATAGGGTAATATTTCCATTACCTGATCTCTCTTTCAGATCTTGTACCGCTCTAGAAACACGTCTGTTCTATGATCAGTATTCTCTCTCCTATTTCTAGAACTTGGCCACATCAGGAGAGATCATACAACCTGGCTAGTGAAGCTGCTGGGAATTGGATGTATGTTGTATAAGCAGACAGTAAGTCCTGCTCTTTAGTGTAGATGGTCTAACTAGTGATCTACGGACCATGGTCCTGTGACTTCTAAGGAGGTAGAGAGCTAATGTTAAGGACTACACAAGTCCAGTGATTTTTTTTGATGTGTCTATTCCTTGTCTGCAAAAGGGAGCACCATGCAGTTCAGTTGGAACAGCTGAAATTGCATCAAAAGAAGGGAGCTTTCAGCTGGGGCAGAGCTGGTGGCTCACGATGTTGTTTCCAACCTGGCCCTGCCACAAGGGCATAACCAGATCATGTGTTGGTGAGAAAACCTTTTGGATCAGTTGGCTTCTCTTGAGAAGGTCCTAGGTTTTATTGACCTACAGTGGAGCTAGCATGGAATCATCACAACGATCAGGACACATAACAAACTTCTCATCATTATTCATATGCCAAGAAAATCTTAGCACAGCAGGGAGTTTGGGCTTTTCAGATGCTAAACAATGTAAACACTGACAAATAATTTACTGTGAACAGCTCATCCAATTCTATTCTGGGCCTGGGGAAAGGACAGTCTGTGCACTGGTCATTCACATTCCTGTTACAATGAGAGTTTTGCAGAAGTAATGTTTAAAAATTATCCTTGAAATGAATATAATTCCTAGCTTCATCGTTAGAATAGGACAGCACTATCTATGTCTGCCTGGTTCCCCACTCCATCACCTCCACAAAGGTTTCATGAGTAGGTGAGAAAGGTGTCCTTTTCATTAGGAGAAAGCACAGTGCGCAGAATACAGGTGCTTGCTCATGGCAACAAATGAGGACTCAAATTCATGACGTGAGAGTCAAAAATAACCACGCCGATGCATTTTATCATTTACTGCCCTACTTAATCATTAGGATGTACAGCCACAGAGATCTATAATTTGTAACATAGTAATGAATTAATTGCAGTCATCAGGCGTTTTTTCCCATTTATTTAAACAGCATGAAATTGCTCACTGCTATTTATATTATCATTCTTCTTTTACATTTCTCTATCCTCTACATAGTAATATTGATACAAATAATTCATTTTGCCTGAAATATGCATCTCTCAAGCCAAACCACATTAATGTTCCTATTGTACAGCTGTTAAATAAGCAGCCCAAAGCCCTACATTTACTTGATTTACATATATAGAAATGCAAAAATGCACAAAGGTATTCTTCAAGCTTTTGTCATATTAGTTCCGGCTTCTGAAAATAAAGATTTAGGTGTCATTTTTTCTTCTTCTTCTATCTTAAGATGGGATTTTTTATAGTTGATTTGACATATAAAGGCAATTTTGTCTTTTCTTTTTCCTCCTCAAATACTCTCTGCTGAATCAGTAAACATCTATAATTTCTGACAAGGTCACTTAATTATCAGTGGTGCTGGCTGAAAAAGAGCTGCCTTATCTCTGTTGCTTCTGCTTCTTTTGTGGAGCTGAGCATTACTGAAAAGCCTCATGCGTGTTCATTAATTATTATTCAGAAGCCAGCCTTAGTGCATGCAAGCATTTTGCCTTCCTTAAGATTTGCTTGTCATTATGAGTGGATTATCTCTGTGTTAAACTTCTATCTCTCTAGTGTGCCAGTCCCCCAAAGATACCAAGTTTGAAAAAGGAAGATAAGCAAACAGTTTTAAAACCCCCAAATAATAGGAGTAGATGGACATAGGGGAATGAAACAAGGTACAAGAAAACTAAGGGAGGTGAGTTTCTCTTAGCTTGTCTTTTCTGTCTCTAAGGAATAAGGAAGAGGAGTGGTTTGTGTTTAAAGTTGCAGACTGTGACTTGGGAACTTCAGATTCAATTGCCACCTTCATCATGAATGTCTTATGAGACTCTGGGCAAAACATTAATTCTTCCTGTGTCTCATTGCCTCATCCATACAGCAGGGACAATAGTCTTCCTTTTATCCACACTACTCGTGTCACCAGCTTTATGTAGCTGAGATGTGTGTTAAGTGCACCTTATGCAAGTTAAGATGGGGGCTCCGGATGTCATAAAAATAAAATATAACTAGATCTATTATTAAGATTCAACTGCTGGTATAAAGTACTATAGAACGGAAGTATTGCCAGCCATTTACATGTCTTAAAATAAATAGCCACATGTGGTCTCTCCCTCCTCCCCTATCCATCTTCTGTTCCTTGCCAAGCACATTTCAAGCAGTGAAATCAGCAACAGAAATCAGCCCGGAGATTGTCTCTCCAAGAGCTTTCTGCTTGGGCATGATGTTGGTGTCCAAATTATTTGGAACCAGGTCACAAAAAGACTTGGGAATTGTTTTGGATAGTTGCAGGAAGCCTTCTGCTCGGTGTACAGCTGTGGTTCAAAAAAAGGATGAAAAATACTAGCTAATATGTAGAAGAGGACAGAAAATGATATGGTGCCATTATAGACACAGTCGGAGCAGAGAGACAAGCCTTACACATTAGGAGATGCTGATTTCAGTAGAATTATACTTGTGTAAAATTACAGTTCTGGTGACTCAAATGATATATTTCAGATCTCATCATTTTATTCCCTTCTCCATCCAAAGGGAAAAAAGGTCCTACTTAAACAGCTTCCCTATGAAATGAGGTTGAAAAGGATTAAGAATGCTATCCTAGTGGAGAACCTCACGAAATAAGAATGTATGAGAGGTATGCAAACTAATACACAGCATGCAGAAGGAAACTCCTATTTACCCTTTGTCATAATACAAGGACAAGTGAGATGGACCACTTACAAATTTTAAAAAGGGTAAAAGGAATCAGATGTTTTACACAAAGAAAATTTACCCTGTGGGACAGATAAGGGCTTAGTAGGATTCAAAGGGGATTAGACATTTGTATGGATAATAAGAACATTCACAGCTACGTTAGATAAGATTACAGAAGGGGAAAAAACATATAAGCACTCCCACTTCAGGGCATCAGCCAATTACTGATAGAGACAGACAGACATTTTCCAGTGGAATATTCTTCCCCTGGAAAATGCCTTTTTGTAAAGTGCAAGTATCTTGCAGTGATGTGTTAATGTCAGTGAATGTTCTCATGGATTCTGCTTCAAAACTTGCTTATCTGGTTTCTTGGCAACTTACTCAGGACTGGAAGTCGGGAAACTTGAGGGATATGTTATAGAATGGTCTATCGGCTAATCTGTTTGAGATGGGTAAACCTCACTCATACTGCTACATGCAATGACTGGGAAAACATTCTACACAATTTGAGATGCTAAAAAGTCTCCTTTTCTTCCCAACGTGGAATTACAGAATTTTTGCAATTTTTAGATTTTGCTTGGAACATAAACTTTATCTTTCAGTCTCAGAATCTGAGTTAGAAACTTCCTCAGGCTGGTTGTTCCATATTTTTCTGTTACATGTTACTGAACTTCTTGACATAAGGACCTGATAGTGTGCGTTTAAAGATTGCTCACAGAATTTCTGAAAATATCACCAAGGAAAGGTTTTTATTCTGGGACATGGCCCTTCTCAGTTTGCACCGTCTAACACTGGTGGAGTGGTGATTTTGGCCAAATCCCTGTGCTTTCCGTTCTTTATGTTCATTTGCTGCTCTCAGTTTTCTTGCTCGTTTTCATCTGGTCTTGTAACATGCTGCGTGATGCTCAGTTGATTCTGTGAAGTCAAACTTTTGTTTTTCAGATCTTTGTAACACTCAGCAATGATAAATGGGTAGCAGTGTAATCTCTCTGCTGGCTTAATCAGGAAAAGATATGGCTGCAGGAATAAGTCTTAATTTTTAGTGTATGCTCTTTTATAGATTACGGAGTTATTCATTGTAAATAATTAATGCCTGACCAACATCTGACCAAAATCTGTTGATTTTTTTTTTGGTTGAGGTTTTTTTAACATTAGAAGAAAGTCAGAGAAATGGAGGAAGATAATTACATAGGATAATTGCTTTAAATGCTTTTAGATCTAAGCTGCTAAAAGGCTAGCTGTGTAAAAGGAAGTAACCATGATAAATATGACATGAAACAATAGAGAACTCAGGTGGAAAAAGAATCTGGTACGGTTGCACAAGACATTTTTGGCAACCATTCCCTGTAAATCTCTCAAATGAGTACAGGTACTTAATAGGCAATTAAAAAGACAGCCAACGTAAATGAATTAATAGCCGACTCTTAAAATGCATTAGCTGCTCTGTAATTAATAGAAAATTATAAAGGAAATAAATGCTTGCTTACAGCCTTATTAAGATCTGAACATTACCTCTTAGTATGAATTGATTGGGATGTTAAAAAATTCAGGGGAGAATATGGAAAGCACAGTTAAATACTTGCCAAATCTCAGCAAAATTTCAATAATGTGCAATCACCGTTCTATATTTCAGAATACTTATGCAAGATGACATTCAGAATGTTTGAGTGTAGGTACCGGGAGAGGGTTACTGCAGTCCTGCAGGAACTGGGATGGCAATCATAAATGAAATTCAGTAGTCTAAGGTGGAAGATCTCATGCATTATTCAATTAGCCCAGTAATAAATTAACTGCTACATAAGTTCAGAATCAGTCTTTGGTATCCTAATACCGTATAGCTCCATGACATGCCCATACGTATACCAAATTCAACTTCATTTTTTGTTCCCAGGCTTAGTTCTGGGCTTACCTATAACACTTAAGCAGATAGTTTGTTTGGCTTTCAAACTGGTATTCTGGCTCAAAGTTTAATACAACTTCTTTTACAGTCATTACTCAGGTATCAGAGGTCAGGGCTTTATAATAGAATGGTTTGGGTTGGAAAGGAGCTCTAAAGGTCATCTAGTCCAACCCCCCTGCCGTGGGCAGCGATACTTTCTAGAAATATTCTGTCCTTTGTCAAATTTTGAGTATGAACTCTTGGAGCAACATCTATCCATTACTGAGTGCAAGTAAGTGCCATGGGGTTCTGATAGGAGCTGGCAGCTGTAATACAAATAGTGTCATAATGGCAAAGTAACTTCCATAGCTGCCAGTGTGTACGTACCATTCACGTCATCTGAGTGGATTGTGTGATGGCTGACATTGTTATGCTCGTATTACTAAAGCAAAAAACCCCACAAAAAACAACCCCCCCAACAAAACCAACCAACCAAACACACAAAACCAGATTGTTTTTAGCTGGGAGTTCTGGGAGAAATATTTGAAGGCTCTTGGGTGCTAAGAGGGCTTAGATCCTGCTTCATATTTAGTTCTCTTGACAGCAATAATGCACGTTTTGTATAGAATCATAATAGCTTGTATGGGAACAGAGCACTTTGCAGATGCTTCGTGACCTAAGACATAGAAAGTGAATGATAATTGAATAGGGCTTTTAAATGGCATTCTGGCCTCAGAGCTGCTTTTTATAGATGTTAGTTGCCCATCCTGACCTGTATAAAGTTGTTGATGTTTCCCTGGCAAACAGCTTGATGCAGCTAAACTAAAGGTAACCTAGTTCATATCCAGCATTCAGATCAGGAATACTAAGAAAGAATGGCAGGGAAATAGCAAAAATTGCTTTCAGAGTAAAGGAGAGTATAAGGAACATTCATTTCAAGGGAAATACCAGTGTGACTTCTGAAGTGATCTGCAATGTTTATCTTGTGCATTACATCAGAGCAGAGGCATGTATGTGTGTGCTTGAGTTCAAGCGTAGTTCTAAACGTATCCTGAGAAGTTCCATGAATTTCAGAATGGGACGAACTTAAAACTGAATAAATGTTTGAGTCTTTCTTCAAGACCAAAAGTATTTTAAGCACTGTGACACAGTATTGCAGCACTGCAGTATTGCACCCAAAATTTAGGATGCAGGTAAGATATAGAAGAATTTTCAGTTAGTCCATTCCTGGAACAGAATGTACAATAATATCAGTATTAGGAATTTTTGAACATGCAAATGGTAGCAGCTCTGCTTTTCTCCTTACCAGGTACGTTTGCATGTATCCAACAGGTACATTTTCAAAGAGATTTTTGCTTAGCCTATGACCTTCTTGGAGAATGGCAATCAGATTTTTAGGACTTCAGAATCAGGCAACTTTCCTTCCATCTTCAAGTATTTAGCCCTCTGCCTGCTTTGTCAGCGCTCATAATCATGCAGTTTGAAATTACATTTGGATATTGCAGTTTCAGATTTCCAATGCATTGATTGGAAGGTATGCATTACATCTGCAAAGGAAAACTGAATTTATGAGTTCACTTATCTGTTTAAATTGATAGTATTCCATTATAATTAGAGATTGAAATCAGCTTTTGCCAATGTATTGGTATTGCAAATTCATTACTAATATTACAGTAGTATCTGATAGTAATGTTACCTCTTTCAGTTTGTTCCATAAACATTTCTCTGAAGGGAAAAGTACTAACTCCACACAGTCTTATACAATCTTTGCTAAAGCCTCCACCCTCTTTTTTAAAATAATAAATTGCCACATGCAAAATTGATCAGGATAGGAATGATTTCTGGTACTGATCACTCAACGTGTGTAAGCGAGACGTTGTTTCTAGATCACTCAAAAATAAAATACTATGCTAAAGTACCGTAATAATCTATTTTCAGCACTTATTTGCTTCCCTCAAGGCTACACAAATGGTTTCAAAAGAAGGCAAAATGTCTTACTGAAAAAATAGCACCTTTTCATATTTCTCTTTTTTTCTTTTCCTGACTTATCTTCAGATAATGAGTGAAGAGCAAATGCATACAAACACACTGTTCTCTGCCTATTTTGAAACAACTTCCCCCCCCCCCCCCCCTCCCCCCCCCAGAAAGCAGCTTTTTATGTAGTGGAATCAACATCATGATGTTTTTTTCCTAGAGCTACCTTGACAAACTAGTGGAATATATTCAGGGCTGTGGAAACTTATAAGAAGAGAAAAGGAAAAAAAAGGAGAGAGCGCTATCTGAGATTTTTTTTTTTTTTTTGCAAGTGGAGGTGTTGGAAAACTGTTCTTACACTTTGTATTTCCACCTTATCCTTTTATATTCATTTTCAAGTAACAAAGTTTCTTCAAGGATGACTGACCTTATAAGAGACTTTTCTGAAATGAAACGTTTTGGTTAGAAGCTGTGAATGTTTTAACAATCAGCAACAGACCAACATAGAGACCCTCCTGTCATCTTCATAAGTTCTCTTTTCTAATATTACTTAGTCTTCTTGGTGTTATACAGACGTAAAATTCTTAGATGTAAGGTGTAAGGTTGAACTATGAGTTTTCAGTCATCACCAGCTGAGAAAGCTGCAGTTTTCTCTATCCAAAACTTTTGAAAGTTTTGCTGACCTTCTCTGGTCAAGTATCTCTTAACCTGATCTGAGTGATGTTACAGTCTTCTTTTAGATCCTTTTTTCTTCCATAAACTGTACCCTATCTCTGTTCAGTCCCTATAAAACTGAACAAAACAATATGGATTCGATTTTAGAGTAAAGTCATTGTTCTTCTACCTTTAGTCATTTTTAATTGATTGTTAATTGAAGTCTAACTTTTTCACAGCCTCCATAAATTTATCCAGAGCAGGCTAGCAGGGGTAACAAAGGGCTGAAGTCCCGACGAGCTAGGGTAGGTGACTATATAAGCTACCCAAGTTACAAACAAAAGAGAGAGAAAACCCCGTACCTTGGGGTTAGAAATAGAAAGATTAAAAAGTGTGTCAAAAATAATATAGGTCGACATGGATAATGTGGGGGTTGAGAGACTTACAGACCTGTGTGGGAAAAGGGTTGGAATCTATGGTTGGAATATCTTCTGAAAACTTCCAATTGCCTCTCAAGCCATGGCATTTTGGGTTGGTACTGCCAGCACATAAAGGTTATAAGTTCTGTAGGGTTTTACGGCTACAGGTTACACACAGACTCTCTAGGTGGGAAAAGAATAAAGGCAAGAAAAATTGAAAGGATGAGGACAGCAGTGGCAGAAAGAAGATATGAACAGAAGAAAGTGGTGCGAAGTTAAAAGGATGCAAAGAATTTTAGCTGCATCTGAACTACTACTACCTTCTGTTGTTGAATGTGAAAGCCAAGGTCCTGGTGGGTTTAGATGTGGCAAAGTGAAAGTTGCCTTAAAGTCCATCCTGAACAAGCTGGAGAGTCTTGTTTATCTTGGGTCTCATTCTCTTGCCGTGTGTTTGAAACAGCCCTAATTCTGCAGCCCACATGATTCTGTGCCCCACTGTAGTCCTTCATTTTCGCATGCTTTCTTTCATGGATTTACATGAAGTTTTGAATCAGCAATGGCTTTACACAAATAATCTGTCAACTCAACAGATTTACCTATTGAGGAGCAATACTGGGAGCAGCTCTGCTGATTTCAGCTGGACTATTTATGTTTTGAGTTGCTCAAATCAATCAAAACTATACAGGCAGCAGAACTTTATCAATGTAGGAGTTGACTTGCAATGCGTGCTTACAGCAGTAGTTAAAAAGAAAAATTGATCTCAAATTATGAGGTGCTGACATGAAAATGTTCAGAGGCACTGGTCAATTTTTATTGGGTAAGTTTCCCCTGCCTTCTGAAAGTATGGCTGAATGTGATCTGTGTTTAGCTCTGTGTTCCCTATGCCTTCAGGAAATTAATATCTACAATTTATATAGCCTCTATCTAGCCTGGAGAAGCTCATAAGTTAATAATAATAGTGTGGGAGAGGGGGTAGAGTGCACGTGGCATGTTACAGTGGTGAGCACTCTAGGAGCATTACAAACAGAGTAGATAGCTCTTTTAGAAGTTGCTGACAGTCTTATATCGCACACATTTCAGTAAACGTCCCAGATGCTTGTACAAATCTCTGGTGCATAGCTCTGGTATAAATGGCACAGTAATTAGAAACCTGTCTTAAAAAATATCAAGCTTGGATGATGGGCATTAATCTAAACAACTCTAGGGACTTCATTTTATGCCTTGCTAGTTCCTTGCAGTGTTAACCCTTGTGTCAGCTTCAAAAACTTCAAAACAAATCATCTGCATGGCCAAATCATCAAAGGTTGTGTTATAAAGTGTGTACTGAGACCTCTGTGGGAAGTTTGCAATTAAACTCAAAATAAAACAAACCCCCTTGGCTTTTGAAGTTTGTTGCCAACGGGAATGAATGACGCTGATTAAAAGAATCTCAATGGTCATGTATTTTTGCCCAAACATTTCAAATGATTAGCTGGGGTTTATGGAAGGTCTCAACCTCACGTGTAGTCTTGCATTAAAATCATGATGTTATATTGTAAAGCAAAGAAATAGAAATACATCTCTGTCAACAAAACTTTTGAGTTTGTGAAAATAATATGAATGGGCGTAATAATAATAATAAACATTTGCAGTTTCCCCCGTCAATCCACTACAAATATTTACCTTTTTAACAACAACAAGAAAAGTTAACTGAAATAAGTTGAATGACCAGACTAAAAGCCACAACTGTAGTTACTTAAGTAGTCACTAAAGTCTGAAGTGAACACCAGAGAAAAAAAACGCTCCTAGATTTGTCAAAAGCAAAATATAGTCAATAAAGAATATGGATCAAGATTGTTTTCTTTGTCAAAGAAAGAGCTGATCAGACTTCCTAAAAAAAAAAAGAAAAAAAATCACCACATCTACTGATAATCTTATAGCCATACATCTGAGGGCAGGAAATCAATCACTCTGTGTGAACTTCAAAAAAAGGTCATTTGGCAGAACTGTTTTCATGCAAGAAAAGACCATATTTAAAATAAGAAAGATTTAGGCTTCCCCCTGCTTGGAAACATATGTTCATACTTGTACCCTAACATCTAAATACTTGAACCTGTGTGACTTAATAGATAAGCTGCAGATAGCAGACCACCAGTGGAGAGAAAATGTATTTTGTATCTTAGAGTCAAAAGACCAAATGAGGGTTTTCTGTATCCTTCCTTAGTCACATGTACCGAGTCATTTCAAAGTAACAGAATAACCACAAGACAATTTTGTTGTCTGGAATGCTGATTAAAGGGAGCCCTGAGCTTCCACAAGACACAACTCGGAGCGTGAGCCTCTCCGATTATGTCATCAAGGCAGCAGCAGGAATGAATGTTTTTGCTAGAAGGTCAAATGTAAAGTGCTCGCCTACGGATTATGTTTACCCTGGACTTTGTACTGGTGAACAAACCCTGACCTTTTCCTTTTAATTTTTTAATCTCATATCCTCTTACAGAAACAGTTCTGTTTTCTGTTTTACTCGCCAGTCTGCTTCACTTCCACAGTTTCCCACTCTTAGAAGTGGTGAGCATCCATACAGAAAAGAGCAGATACAGTTTCAAAGGAAGCTTTGTTAATAAATCTTTGAAAGCAACAGGGAAAAACAGCCACAAGGTTGCCAGCTCCTACATGGCAGTGACACTGAGCAACGAAATATGCCAAGCCAATTTTTCTGGTGAAGTGCCTGTTTCTCAATCAATAGTCTTGGATTAGATTACATTTAGCCAAAAAAAAATGGGCACAGTTCTGTCAGTGTCAGCGGAGCTATGCTGAGTTACAATAGCCACTCTCATAAAGAAGCACAAATATGGAAAAACAAGTTTATCCACTTGTAACTTGAGCAGTATAGATTTTGGCCACATCTCACTGTCCATCTGCATTTGAGTCTGCCCAGGACACCCCTGATACTAGCTGAGAGACTACTGCTCTGCTTGTCTCTGGTGTGGAACGTGTTTATTCTTGGCGACTTTACATTTCTGTAGTAAGTTGGTATGAAGCTTATCTTCCTAGGGCTGTGAGAGGGTTTTTTTTTTTCTCCATAGAGCTGAACTCCAGCTGAAGTTAACATTTGCTCAGCATGCTGTTCTCCACTCAGATACTCCACTCAGATGTTAGGATGCTTATGGCAGCTAATTTAGTCTGAAGCTCTGGACTGATGTGTTTACATGTTATAAAACTTGAAAAAGACTTCATTCTTTTTCTCTCTTTAATTTTCCTGCAAGTGTTTTGCGTTATTACAAGCCTGGCATCAGGATCTCTAAACTTAGGTGTCTGTGTGCTAGGGTCTAAAGTCATCCTCTAGAGACAAGCTGGGTTCAGGTACTATATAAGGGTGGTTGCAGGCTGGTCATGAGGTACAGGAGTCTGTGTGCTGCATCAGGCAGTGGCTGGGTGTAGAAAGAAGAGCCACCTCCTCGTCGACACCTGCAGATATCCTGTGCAAGCCAAATGTACCAGAATTTTTATGTTTCTACAGCTTTCCACGTTCCCCTTTTGAGCTCACGCTATTATACAGTCATCCTACTGCAGCACTGTCCCTGCTAGAATTCTGCCAGTCACAGTGCACTTGTTCACTTGTATAAACAAGACAATATCTCTCCTTTGTTGCACAAAGGTGTTAATAAATGCCTGGAATTGAATTAAAAGGTGATAATGGAAAACAGAGACCCCAATGCGTCAGTCCTTCTGATGCCTACAAAACACCATCTGATGTCTCAAACATCCCAAACCAGCTGTATGTGAGCTGACCAAAAACTCACTTATAAGAACAAATCCTTAAAAAGCTTACTAGGGAGGAGAAGTCTGTTGCCGGTGGATAAGGAGGAAATAACAACAAAAGCTTGAAGTAAACATGGGAAACAATTTTTAAAGGCTGTGCCAAAAGACTAAACCAGGATTGCAAGTGAAGTCTGGCTATTAGAAAGAAAATAAAGTTGGAAGGTTTATTCTTCACTGTTTTTCTGCATTTAATCAGAAAACATTGAACATTGTAAGTGAAAGTTCTCCATTCCTCTCCTTCCTCTCAGATGATCCTACCTGTAGTTTACTCAGTGCAAAAGATTTTTTCAGTGGTTCTTAATTCAGATTTTGCAGTAGTTGAAAGGACTGAATATTGCAAATGCTCCAAAATTTTTGCATTTAAAAAAATCTTGATCGTGAATCTTTGGTTGCTGACACTAGTAGGAGCCTGTTATTATCATTGGAGTAGCTTTTGTTTGGCAGTGATGATAGGAAATCCACCCCAAGGTGTATCGGATTGAATAACTATTCAGATGTCATTAAATATAGAATCATAGAATAGTTTGGGTTGGAAGGGACCTCTAAAGGTCATCTAGTCCAACCCCCGTGCCGTGGGCAGGGACATCTTCAACTAGATCAGGTTGCTCAGAGCCCCGTCCAACCTGACCTGGAATGTTTCCAGGGATGGGGCATCCACCACCTCTCTGGGCAACCTGTGCCAGTGTTTCATCACCCGTATGCCAGGCATCCCAGCTTTGTGAAGATCTACAAAGCTAATTTTCAGCTGAAACAAACACTGTGGCCCCTAACACATCCCGTATCTGGTGTGGTGATCACTAGCTCACTGCCTTGTGTCTAGAGCTCAGTGACTGTTGGGTTCTCTAACATAACTCGTAGGACAGCCCCAGGCTATGACCACCTCTTTCCTTCCCTCCTTGCTGGTGTACTGCATTTCCTCACCCATTTCGCCCATCTCAGATGAGTTAAAATAATCTGCACAGGTGAGATGACTTACTTTCTTGCAAGCTTCTACAGTATTTTTTCTTTGGCAACCAAGAGTCTCGCTGCTGAAAAACCTTGTAAAGCAAAGTGAGTTTTAACCCAAAGTGATTCCAGGCAAGGTGCTAATTCTTCCATTAAATTCTGGCCAGTTTTTCTTTTAATTAACTTAAAGCAAGACTGAAGAGTCGGGGGATGAAAAATGCTATTAATCCTAAAAATCCTATGATGAACTTAAATTCTAACCTTCAGACATTTTTACTTTTTTACATTGACAAATTGAACCACAAACACAGTGTCAGCTGTAATTACCAGCACCCATTACAGGGCCTGGTATTACAGGGAGAGTTGCCTCTTAAGGAGAGTGCTGTGGTGTTGGAGCTGGTCAATGAGAGCACTTGGTTCTCCTACCTGCATTTATGGTCCTACTTGCTCATTTAATAATCTGAATTTTTATGATGTTAAGACAAAATTCCTCTGAAGAAAGATGTGCCTATAAAAAGACAATTCTTAGAAATATCCAAGCTGCCTTTATTTCAAGACTGTGAACTTTCAGATCCTGAAAACCTTCTTTCTGTGACTGTGATTCTGCCAGCTTTTTTCTCAAAAATGAAGTATTGTGAAGTTAAAACTATTGGCTGCAGGTTGAGTTACGGACCTGATAACACATTGAAAGACCTCAGCCGCTGTGAGTACTCCTTTACACTTCAGAGATAGCAAGGGATAGAAAAGATGAACGTAAGAGTCAACTGACTGACCACAGCCTTGTAACATAGGTGTCTGATACTGCACTCAGAAAGGGCAGTATGACCTCACCAACCGCTGCATTAAGCAGGGGAGACAAAATTTTATACAGACCGTCTATAACTTAACACTTGCGCTTTTCATTTTCAAAAGCAGCCTGGAGTGTTTAGGACTCAGTATTCTGAAGACTTACCCCCTGAGCTCCTAAGGCACTCTTAAAACCATTTCTTGCTCTATCTGTGCTGCCTGCACGTTGCTTCTGGCTGCAGTCCAAAAATCACCTTAGCGGATGGTTCACACTTAAATCTGGTCGTCCAAACTGTACAGTTTCACCTAGTTTGAGTTCTTCATATAAGACGCAAGGACAGCAATGCAGATTAGCACATAAGGAAATACAGAACCTTCACGTTAGAATCAGCCACACCAAGTATTCCTTTAGCACTGAAAATGGGCCTCTTCTAATATCCGTGTATAGAAGGGAACTCCAGCAACTAGTTCCCAGTAAGCCTACCCCTGCTGAGCAGAGTCTGGATAATAAAGCACCCAAAGTTGTGACCTGTGAAAGAACCAAATTAATGTAGCCATCACAACTGCAGGCATCTGTCTGTAATTTCACGTCTGCATCATTGCTTCAAGCTCCGGAAGGTACCCTGGCAACCTATTGTAGCGTGAAACCTGTAATTACTTCATGTACAACACTGAAGAAAAGACAGGCCACTACAAGGTTAACAAATCAAGCTCTGCTAGACAAATCGGAATGGTGAATTGTAAGCCCCCGGGCCCTTGTGACAAACATGCCACTACAGAGTGCTTTCATTTATTATCGAGGGAGTTCCAGCACCTGTTAGCATACAGGCGCCTTTGGGCTGTCACCAATTCCATGCCTTGCGTTTAAATCAGCTGTGCTTAACATTCAGCTCCAGACTGAAATGGCCTGTGAGATACCACTTTGTGTATTTCTTAGGTCTTCCAAGTACTTGCAGATGTATTTTCTAAAATATCACACCATTTGGATCCAACATAGTGTAACGGTAAACCTTTCTATCTCCTTTTTCCTATTCGTAGCTGCTAAATAATTTTCAGATTGTGTAAATCGTTTATGCACTTTTTTTTACATGATTACAAGATACAGTCTGTTTCTTTCTTGCTTATATGAGCATTAAAGTGGCAAACTTTATTGAGTCCAGTTAAACTTTTCCTGATCTACATCAGTATAGTTGAGAAGCAAATTGGAACCTCCATGAAGTAAAAAAATCGCAGGATAAGTATCTTCTATTTCAGTCGCTGTTCTCACTGTTAATATATTTTCTATTATCTGAGCAGCAAAGTGATACCTTTTCATTTAAAATTGCAGGTCCTGACAGAAATATGTATCATTGGGCTTTAAGAGATGCTTTAAAATCTGTACTTGCAAAACTAGTATTCGTATTTATTTTACCATTACAAACTTTAGGTTCTCTTAAGAAATCAATATTTCTTTATTTCATGGGCTTTTGTACTTGGCTCTCAGAATGACTGCTGTAAGATAATTTTTTGCTTTAAACCTTTTTTTTCATTTTCTCCCTGTGATTCTGATTGCTTCTCATACAGCAACTTCATCAGCCTCTCCCTTCTAATCAGTTCAAGTATTTACTGACTAAATAATTAGTACTACTACTTGCTATCTTCAGGGCTCACAACAGAACTAGTGTTCCCCTCACCATTTAAAAAGAGATAGATTTTTCTTTTTTTTTTTCCTAAAAGGCTCTGAGATATGGTGTGTTTAAGTTGTAAGAATGTGTGAAGTGAGGGTGTAATAGTGGGACAATGAACCTGGACTTTGTTTTCCAGCCTTCAAAATCCTCTGCATCTCCAGGAACAATCCCATGTCAGATATCTGTCAAAGGCTGAGGTTCAGTTGCAGGTCGGGGCTCAAAACACCTGGGGGTCTGGCTGCCTCACAGCACCCCGATGCCCGGTTAACAGCATGCGCTCCCATAGCCATCTATCAGTGTGAATTTAGACACCCCTATTTTCATTTGTATCTCCAACCTGTTTTGACTCATTTTAAGTTGTGGCAACATTAATATCCTATGGCAAGGAGCTCTACTGATTATTACCCATTGAGCAATTTTAAGTTTTTGGTCCTGAAAGCTGTGTGACAGTGAATTGTGTACACCACTGATAGACATTTTAAATGTGTTTACTTCAATTTCATCAGTTTTCCCATTCTTGGAAAAGATTAATAGGAACTCTTGGTATATTTTATGAGACTCATTCATTTCCTTTTAAAATAAAACAAAGCCAAATAAAATAGTCCAATATTTTCCTGCAGAAATCTTCTTGGTTTTTTACAATATTTTCATTATTTTTCCTTGGACTCTTTCAGCTCTACGTTTTTTGACCAGGGGTATGAGAACTGTAATGTTTGAGGTTTTTAATATTGATTATTATCAGTTATTTTACAGCTACATGCTCAGAATAATTTGCCTGAAACTGAGAAAAGAGTTAATACTGAGGCTGGAAAGAGCAACAAAAAATGTGTCATCATGTCCCTTGGGCAGTAAAAGGGGTTAATGTCCTGAAGATAAAACCACCATTACAGTAGGAAAGCCTCTCCTTTTTTCATTTAATAGTTAACTTCCAGTCACACGCCAAATGCTTGTCTTGTTTTCATACTGCTGAAAAAGAGATGCAACATCTTTGAAGCTTCCCCAAATATTTGAAAACCTACATCTTTGCGATCACAAAGAATTGCTTGAGACTGACAGCTCTGGGCAAACATGAAAAGACAGAAATTACAAAGCAGCTTGGCAAAAAATGGAACTATGAACAATTATTTGTCTGTCTGACAGAGAGATTTAAGGGCCCGGTTTTCCACTGAGTTATGCTCGCTTCTAATCGTTCTAATTACATAAAAGGTAAGATACTGATGTATTAGTAGGCTGTTTCTACTGTGGACAGGGCTGGACAATCAATCAGGTGATCTGGATTTAGCTTCCAGCTCTTCTGCTGGTGTGCTGCATCATTTCAGGCAGCTCATTTTGTTATTTCTGTGTCTCAGTTCCCTGGTATATAAATCAGCATGGTGATGCCTTATTTTATCAAGCCCTTTTAGTTGTTAAATGAAAAAAAATATGACACACTTCTTAAAACAAACAAACAAAAAACCCACACACACTTTAAAATCACCAGGATTTTGTGAAACTCGGGGGCAGGGGGACACACACCAGGTAAAGTACAGGTGACAATATTTTCATTGCTGATTAATGAATTAACTTTCGTTTGTCCCATTTGAATTTGCACAGATCGTCCTACGTTGTTATCACTGTGGTGTTTAATGTGGGCTTGGGTTAATGGTCAGTGACTGGAAACTCTAAACTGATTTCGTCTTTTCAGCTGGAATGCTTAACCTACCTTTCGTCTTGCCTTGAAATAGCTACACCCAAAAAATAATATGGGACCTATTTTTATGGTGTAAGGGATCTTTTTTTGTTGATTAATTCCTGTTCTCTAAAATAACTGTTTCCTTTAATTGTCTTGCTATTTAAATTGGAGCAGACGAAAAACTGTCTAAGAGATGACTACAAGATGGATGAGGCTACAGAAAACTTCATATTTTTGGCTGTGCCATGGACCTCTTTCAGTGCTGGGAAAGTTGCTTTGGTCTTCAAGCTAGTGACACTGTCCACCAGCTGATCCATAATAATTCACTGAATGTGTGCATAGGCTTAGCCTGCTGCAAACATAAAATAAAACATATTAGTCCTCGCTATTTACTTTGAGACATAAGCTAGCATGAGCTAAAACCGTCTGTTTACTGCGGGGTGAGAGTTCACGTCATCTCCTGGCAGTCTGATGTAGGCTGACTTGCTGAGCTGCTGGATCTTGTCCTTGCAGTAGAGCACATCGGCTGCATCATTTCCTTGCAGCAAAATGTTTTGCTTTGGTGCCTCTGAGACCTGTTGAAGTTTTTGCTGGCAGCCTCAGGGACCTCCAGCCACAGGACTGTTGCTGGAGACTCTCTGGGAGGCAACAGTCCAAGCTGCACCAAGACTTCATTTTGAAGAATGCAATTTTCAGCCCAAATAGAGGCCAGCAAATACTAATTTAGATTCAGAAGAAGTGTAACCTGGGATTTCCATTCATATAAAACCTTCAGTACTTTACAGCGTATGTTCAAGTAGTCTTGTTACATGGCCACACATAATGTAGTAATGAAAATCTGAATTTTTAAAAGCTGTACTTTCAAGGTTCATTTCAAAGCTCTAGTGAAGTACGTTCAAATAGAGCCGGATGAACAGTGCATTTTTCAGTTTGTCTGAACTGAAAAATTATATTAAAATAAACTCCCTTGTATTAATCCAAAATAGAAAAGATTTTGGTTTATTGGTGAAATATAGAATCATAGAATAGTTAGGGTTGGAAGGGACCTCTAAAGCTCATCTAGTCCGACCCCCCTGCCGTGGGCAGGGACATCTTCAACTAGATCAGGTTGCTCAGAGCCCCGTCCAACCTGACCTGGAATGTTTCCAGGGATGGGGCATCCACCACCTCTCTGGGCAACCTGGGCCAGTGCCTCACCACCCTCAGCGTAAAACATTTCTTCCTTCTATCTAGTCTAAATCTACCCCCCTTTAGTTTAAAGCCATTCCCCCTTGTCCTGTCACAACAGGCCCTGCTAAAAAGTCTGCCGCCATCTTTTTTTTTTATAAGCCCCCTTTAAGTACTGACAGGCTGCAAGAAGGTCTACAAAATATATAAATCCCACAGATTTAATTTTGAGTCAACCTGAGATATTTATTTTATACAATTAGCATTTTTTTATTCTTGCATTATATTAACCTTTTCTTAGCCTCTTCCTATAATGCCTCCATCCTGTCATATAATCCCATTTAAAAAATGCATTATTGAAGCCTAATGCTGAAAAATTTTATTCTAAAAATTGTTAAAATGAAATATTTTAACATTTCCTAAATAAAATATTTAATTCTGAACATGTCAGAATACTCTCTTCCCTTCGCAGTGTTTCACTTACTAACAAAATACACGAATAACTTCTGTTGCCCTTTACTAAATTGTTTTTGTTCTTTTATTCTAAAGAAATGTCTAGGTTTAATTATAACTATTACGAAGGAATATTCTGAAATGCTAAACTATATTCTCCTGATAAATTCTTGAGAGCCTATTTTTCCTGAAGTTTATTGCACAAAATCCTTTTTTTTAAAGTGCTGCTTACGATAACTCTACAAATTAAATATGAGGTGAAGCAGAAGTGAACCATTGAACGCCATGTTGTTTTGTTTATGGCATTAGCCCCCAAAAGGATCTGATTATTTTCATTGCCAGATTAGTCTCTAATACCAAATCAGTAAAATGAAAGGAAATGCCTTTTTATACATAAAACGATTAATCTGCAGGCTTCTTACTACTTTCATAGTAAACCAAGCTGTTTCCCTATAGGGAGATGAATACTTCTGTGAATAAGAACATCATGCAAAGTTGTTTGGGGGGCGGGGGGAAAGTAACAAATTGAGGATTTTGAAAAAGAAATGCATCAGCTCCTAAGACAGCTAGTGAGGAACTTTCCATATGACAGATCATTTCATATCTTTCCCCTTCAGGATTTTTTTCAATACTCCTCTCAACTGGCTGGTAGATGGAAGGACGCGATTACATGAATCGGGTACCACTGGCATAAATTCCAGACAGGGTGTCGATGTCAAAGTTGCAGCCTTTGTTTCCATTCTTTACCTGATAAGGCCCAAACAAGAGCTCAGGAAGTCAATGGGAGTTGACTGACCTTTGTTAGTCTAGTTATGAGTTACCACAGAACTCAATAGCCTATTGCAATTGCTTACAAAGCTTCTCTTGATGATGTGTAAATTAGTTGAATTTATTTAAAATAGTACTAGAACATGTGTTATAGAAAATGAATGTGCATAATCTATCTTACATCTGAGGACAAGGGTGCAATGAGGTACTGACCTTGAAAATATCTCTTCCTCATCAAGAACCTTTCATTTAATCTCTCCTGCAAGCAAAATACAACTGCAAAGCAATAAAAATCATTCCTACGTCAATCATTGTATGGGGTTAAACCTAAAAGACAGTGATACTCACTTGTACCTATGGACTAGCAGAAGCCAACAGGCAAGTTATTAAATAAGAATTCCATGATTTCTTGTTTTGCAAAGAGAAGTCTTAAAGTTTGGCTCTTTTAGACTTCCTTGGAGAATATTAGGCTATCGTACTAGAGCACCTTACTCCATCAAACTCTTCTGCGCTTATTTTTATAGCTGTTTGCCTTTGTTTTTTGTGTAATGCACCTTTAAACTCTGAAAGGCTCTGCTGTCTGCAGAGATGCATGGGTGTTTCAGTTCAGCATAGAC
This sequence comes from Aptenodytes patagonicus, assembly GCF_965638725.1. Taxonomy (NCBI): domain Eukaryota; kingdom Metazoa; phylum Chordata; class Aves; order Sphenisciformes; family Spheniscidae; genus Aptenodytes; species Aptenodytes patagonicus. The sequence continues at coordinate 4,861,701 of NC_134963.1, forward strand.
TGAGAGACACCCACCTGCAGGCAATGCTTTCAGGAACATCTCATTTTTGTTCCATCTTTTTTTCTCTTGTTCACGTCAAAGTCATTCAAACTGAAAATAGCTGCTGATCTTTGATTCTGTAGAAATCTAGCACAGAGAAATCAGCAGAGACTTCTTCCCATTTTACTGACTTGCTTCCTTCCAACACTACGGTATTCGGGAGTAGTATTCTGTATATAATAAATTTGATGGCATTAGCTAAATTTATCCCATCATAATGGAATTCATTAATAAGCCATTGTGTTTTCTTTATGATAGTTAGTGGTGATTAGTGCCTGGATTTTCTTCTGCATTCTACCTAAGAATCAATTGTCACATTGGTTTAATGCATTAGTGTGTATTTATCAGGCACATGCCAATAAAGCAATCAGTTTGCTACCAAGTACTATCCATCTCTACTGTAATTGCCAAGCCCAGTAAGTAGCTGCAGTGGTGATAACAGCATTGTGAGCTAATTCCTTTTCATATCACAAGCCGTTCGGCAGAAACTGCCTCTTTATTATTCTTTCGCTGTGTGTTGAGCCTATTGACTGTTAATCTGGATTAACAATGCTGAGTGGTGACAATAAATGCTAATAATTTTGCTTTTTAACACTCCATTAGATGACGTCGATTGTCTGAGTACCTTCCCCCTTCACAGTACAACGCTGAAGTTACTATTGTTCTCATCATTTTACAAATTACATGCTTTAGGGCAAAAAGAAAATTATTTGTATGTAGGTATTTTGTGCTACTAGAGATTTAAGGAATGTTGAAATAATGGAAAAGAATAGAGTTTTTAAATTGTGTGGTTGCTGGGTTTATTTCTAAATAGGCTGTTCCATATGTAAGCATATCTTCTAAGGAACTGGAAGGAGAGGGAGAGGAATGGGAATACCAAACAAAACACAAATATATATAAAATTCAAATTTATTTACTTGGAATACCAAAACAGTACACAGGGAAGTAGTAGGTAATTCAAAGGCATTTAGAGGAGGAAATTCAAATTTTGCGAGCCTGACCTGGAGAGCAAATCAAAACAAAGAACAACAAGAAGAAGGAAAAACAACTTTCTGAACACATACGTGGGGCCAAATTTAGAAACAATGAGACATCTTCTTATGTACCAGTAAATAAAGACAATATGTTTTGATTGTGTTCATTTGGCACAGGCTAGATGAAAAGTTCAAATGCTGGCTAAGAAGAGAGCATAAAAATGTATTTTTATGAATCAGAAATGCAGAAACCTTATTATAATTCATAACTCCATGCTGGTTTTATTGTTTTCAAATCACACACCAGCGCTTGTGCAACAGAATTCTCAGTTTAATATGTAATGAGTATGCTATTCAGTAGCATATTTTATTAGGCATTAGAAAGAGTTATGGAGCCATCCATATGATGTGCATTACAGAACGTATCAAGAAATCAAGGATGATTTTTGCTTCTCTCCTAAACAAAATATACTTCAATTAATTACTATTAACTGATATTACTTACCAGGAGGCCTATTTTTATATAACAGAACAAAATGGAAAAGAAAAGGAGAAAAAAAAAAAAGAAAGTAAACACAGAGTTGGATTTCATAGAAAAAGGATTAGTTTTATTTATCTTGACTAACATGCAGTCTTAAATTTGATCTTGTGTACAGAAATCAAAAGATGGAGCTTTAATGTTATTTAATAATTAGTTTTCACATAAGAAAACTAAATGTCCTCTAAATGTTTTTGGATGACTTCTATGCTTAGAAAAAATTCTTGTAGTTTAGAGTAACAAATTTGGGCAGAACAAAAAAAGTAAGAGATTGGTAAAATTTTGTTTGCATTTTGAGACAGGAGGTTGTTTAAGGACTGAGATAATAGGACTACAGAGCTCTGAATTTAAATGCTTATTCCAGTTGAAGACCTCCTGAATGTCCTCGGATAAATCAGCTGATAAATCATAACACCCCCCTTTTTTTTTCTTTTTTTTTCCCCTGATGTGATTTCCTCGTTTGGTTGCTTTTATTAGTACTGGCTACTTACTTGATCTTTGTGCTGCACCTAGCACAGCAAGAGTTGCTTTAAATTTTAGTGGATGACAGTTGGAGCCTCTGTGCCCTGCTATAGTAATAAAAACTACTTGTTAAATTTTGCAAACATTTGGCATAACCCTCGTTCAGTGTAAAGAGGAGAATCCACTGAAGCTTCTGTGTGTTACAATTTAGTTGCCTGCTGTATTTTTTCATTATATTTGAACAGTGTGCCAGAACCCACTCACTTCTCAAACACAGTTTTAATGTCTATTTTCTTACCCTAGAAAGAAAAAGCATATTCAGAATGAAATGGGTCACAATGAGAAAGGAAACCAAGATAATTTAAAAAAAAAAAATTAATACTTTCTCAGCTTATTCTATACTGAGTTACGGTACTTCAATCAAAACACAGCTTTGCCATTGTTCTTGCTGGCGTATGAGAAAGGGAGCTATATTTGTGTATATTGCTTGACCATTACATTCAGTGGTACTATGTCTCCTACCATACCCACAATTTCAGGGAATGCCACCCTTTCATACATGGTGCAACCAATCATTTTCAGAAAGCATGTTAAAAGGCGCTTATTGGTATTTCCATGGGGCATTACCTTTCTAGAAGCAGTACATGTTTAGCCAAGGATTCAATATGATGTTCTACGTGATACTGGTTAAATCAGAATTTCTGTTCTGCAAGGTTTTGAAGACTCTTGCAAAGGACCTAAGTGTATCTGAACTGTAAGGACATGCAAGAGTTCAAATAAAGGGTTCAAATTTAGAATACAGCCAAGAAACACTGTATTTAGCTTCTTTATATAAAACAAAACAGTATCTTCATAACTTTAAAAAAACAGTCTCATCCTGCAAGACTTCCACTGATAGAATAGATATTAGGGAAGGGGATTTGTGTATTGAAAACAAATTGAACTTCAACCCATATCATTCTTCCTCAAGCAAAAAAAATCCTTCAACAAAGTAGTCTGCTCCACGCAGTGTAAACTAGTGAGCGGGTTCCTTAACTACCAAAGTGCTTTATTTTATCACTTCCATCATATCCACAAAGAGAGTCATAATTAACCTACAAGTTCTTTAAAGCTATAAGCACCAATTCTTTTAATTGGTTAAATGTTAGAAACTTACATTATGTAAATGCAAGGAGGGTTTACTGAAATTTGTTCTAGTGATAATCCATCTGTCTTGGATAAAGGCCAATGTACAAGCAATTGTGCCACTTTCAAAGAGCAGTAGAAGAAAGATTTCTTTTTCTTGTTCCACATGACTCAACCTGATCTCTGTATACTTTTATATTCCTAGCAACAGTCACAATAGCTTTTCTGAATAGGATGCCAGATAGTCTTTAACGTGAACAGCTTACATTCACGTTGCTATACCGTACTTTAGCAAGAATGTTTATCACTGCTTGGAAATTGCACTATAAAAATGAATATGTTTTATTCTTTTAAAACATGCATAGTATCAACTCTTTGTAGCAGCTAACAATTTTCAAGGAGAGAAAGCTCTACCCAGTTATTCTAAAAAAGCAGCATGACAGAAATATGTATTTTCCACTAGCATTCAAATGTTAAACTAGCCAAGATGGAAAGACAAATCCCTTACTGCTGCCCTGCAGCAAGAGAATAGACCGTTAAATTTTTTTTAACCGCTCTGCTCGCTGCTTACATCTAATGTGTTTTAAAATGGCATGATAATATCTTAAATTAGATGGGTACATGCACAGTTTCATTTCATTGGAAACGTACATGCAATACACTTTCTCAGGCCTTTATAAACATTTCTGTAGCACGCTAAGTATTAGGAAGCTACAATGATCATTTCATTTATTCTGCTTTAGAAGACAAATAAATGTCGCTGTGTGCAGAGCCTGGCTTTTGTATGGCATTTGTATTGAATTTTGTGTGAGCTGTGTCCTAAGAGATACTGTGAAGTGCTCGACAGTTGTACGGAGCCTTCCTGGCCAGACAGCCTCACTGACAGCACTGGGATCCTCAACACCTACTCTTTCAGAGTTAGCTCAGCCCTCCGCATCTGCAAACCGCAGTCGTGTAAAAATATCTTGAGTTTTGTGAACAACTCCTTACAGTTCTAAGTAGCAGGCACCACATGAATTAAGTTTAATCTCGTAAGGGCTGAAGAATCAAGTGTTTCCATGCAGGAAAGAAGCACTTTAACCCAAAGCACGGTTAGCTTTTGGGGTTGGAGGAGCAGCATGGTGGTTCGCACAGTCGTATCATATGTGTGTTTCCATTCCAGGTGGCACTGAGTGATTGAGAATGAGTAAAATCACACATTGGAGTGTCCCAGTTTGTTACTAGAAACACAGAAAGTGCAGAAGATTGTTTTCTAAATTGTTTCTGAGACGTTATTACCTTTCTCTTCTTCAAGTGAATCTTGCAGCAGCCAAATGCTCTGTGCCGTTAAAATGCTTCAGATGCTGCCTGTAGTTTATTGTTCCCTTGAAGCAATTTATTTCATTATAATGTACTCATGAAAGAACATAAGTGTTTAATTATCAGGAGAACTATTCTTAGCAAGGCTCAGACTGAAGTATGAAGTCCTTGACTGTTAGTTAGTGCTCATCTACAAACTGATGGTTGACAGAGCAAATGTCATGCAGGTTAGCTCAATGATCTCATGCAAATAATATCTGTTGTGAACTTTAGCATTTTTCCATTAAAAATCTTTTTGAGAATAAATGTTGCCAATTCGACATACTCTGACTGACAGAGTGAAAACTCATGTGAAAGTAGCTTCGCACCACTGCAAGCAGCAGCACAATATGGTAATATCTCTGTGCAGTGAGGTGGTACCAACAGTGTGTGAGGGGAGGGCTAGAAGTGATCGCAGATCTGTTCTTGCCCTCTGCGCTGGGAGGGGAATTTCATTCTAGTTCACAGTGTCGGTTACTAATGCTGATTCCCTAGGTATAAGCCACAGATTGAAAGTAATAAACATAATGTTAGACCTGAGGTAATGGAAGGAAACCTCGATGGGAACCCTGGTCTTTCTGCTCTAATGCTGTAGCTTAATACCACTTCAGTTAAGGAATCATTTTATTTATTTACCCTTAGTCAGTCAAAGGCAGTATTGCCATTTTCGCAGTCAGTATGGTATGGCTCCAAGTTTTGACCTGAATAGCAAGGATTCCTCTGCAACTGCTGTACTCAGGAGTGTAAATCACACAAATAGTAACACATTATAATTTGGTTATATAGCACTTTGGATGCAAAGGTCTGGCAAAGGATAACAGAATGACTCAGCAGTAAGACAGGGAAATAATCAAAATCATGGCAGAAAGTATCAGGCTTGCTCAAAGAGGTGAGGCAGCAAATCGTAGGGGCAGAAGCACTAGGGAAGGAAAATTATAGAATGTGATTGAATACGAGTATGCACACCTACTGCAGATGGGCTGCCTCCAAAGCCCAGCAAGGTCCACTGGAGTCTTTCTATTTCTGGCCTATTTCTTGCCCATAAATCAATATAAACAGTTTGTTCAAAAATCAGAAAGCCATGATAATAAAAAAGTCATTACAAGCAAGTACTGAGTAATGCGAGATGATTTTTATTCATTGCTTCCATTTATAGTCCCTGAATATGCATGGTATTCTCTGGATGCACTGGGATCAATACTACAGTGCATAATCTCCTTAGACTTGAAATAGCAAAGCACTCTGTTTTCCTGTCGCTATGATTTCTGCATTTCCGTTTTAATCTTGCCCTATGTTCTCCCTCTTCCCTCCTCTGCTAATAAAATACTGTGCCCCGTATGCAGCACTGTGATGGAAGAGAGAAATCTTCATTGAATTTAAAATGCTCCTGGATTTCATAATCACTGGAAAAAAGCAAAACACCTAATTTCTTTTTACTCCCCCACAAAATCGAATTCTGTGAAAAATCCTGCCTTTATCGGCAACATCAAAGCTGAAGTTTATTCTTCAGGACCTCTGAACTTGGCCTTTAATCATAGATTTGGCTAAATACCGTGCACAGTGCAAAACAAAACAAACCCCAAGTGTCCGTATGTCATTTGCAATCCCAGCTGATTAATCATTTCATTGTTCTTATAAAGGAATGTTAATTGCCATGTGCATATCTACATGCCAAACGTATTAAAACATTAGGTGGGAATTTTTCATCTTCACTGGCTGAACGTACCCCGAGGGCAGGACACTGTCGCTTAGCAACTCCGAGCCCTGTCAACGTCTCATGGGGTGGCACATCTGCCAGCGGTGCACCCCGCATGCCAGCCTGCCCCACGCGCGAGCAGTGCACCGCACACGTGAGCGTGCCCTGTGTGTGAGCAGTGCACCCCACGCACGAGTGCACCCCACGTATGAGGATGCCCCACACGTGAGCAGCGTACCCCACATGTGAACGTGCCCCATGTGCAAGCCATGCAGCTCATGCAAACGTGCCTCACATGCAAGCACACTCCATGTGAGTGCAGCCTGTGTGCAAGCATGCCCCACATTTTAGCAGTGCACCCCATATGCAAGCAAACCCCACATGTGAGCTGTGCACCTGTACAGGGCTGACTCGGTGCCGGGGCATCGCAGGCAGTGCAGCCTTGCCCATATGCAGCTAATGAGAGGCTCGTTATTGGCCCCACATGTGCTGGGGAGGGATGCTGGAACATGCCAGAACGTTCCCTCATCACCTGCTGCAGCAGGAGGGCTCCTGCTCTGCTTGCGCTGTGCTCCCGTCATGCTGCTAAAGGTAAGGGAAGGCTTAAATAAAAAAAATTTGCATAGACCTCTCAAAATATGTATTGTTGATGGAGATTATTTTTGTCCTTGTTCTCCTCTTGCTTTGTAGTTGCTTTTGGCCTCCTCAGTGGTACTTTTTGTGCGATGCTGGGATAATGGGAGAGCCCTGCCTCGCACAGGTCACTCCGGTGCGCTGCTTTGTGGCTGCGGTGCTTTTGGAGGATTGCATAGGGCCTGTTTGTCTTCAAATATCTGTGTATAGTTGCACAGTTACAGTGGTGGTTGTTCTGAGTGTGAGGAAGAAGTAACAGCATTTTCTCATGGCAGCTCAGCTGAGCAGCAGATTTTGTGAAGAAAGCTGTTGTTGTGTTTCAGGCTGGTTTAGTTTCTTTCAGAGGGAGTGAAAAAAAGAGCTTAGCACATAAGTGTCTGCAACCATAACTATAGTGCTCGCTATACCATGAATGCTATAATATGTATTGATTTGTTTGCTTTCCACAGTGAAGTGTTTAATGTTGCTGCTTGAAAGGTGATTTTTTTTTAAAAGTATGGCGTTTTACTGAGTTGGTTCTAACATCAAAAAGTCAAGAAAAAATGAGCAGGGGAGAGAGCAAGAATATCAAAATGATTAATTGCTGCATTAGCATTCAGGCAGTGAGTGTATTTTGCTTTACGGATTGCTTGTTTCTAAGGGTATGATTGTGGCTTCTGAATTGTATTAAAAAATGTGTATCTTAAGCATTGATGCTTAATTTCGGTGGGATTACATTCCTGTAGAATGAAGGAAGGAGGGGGGAGAGAAGGGAAAAGGGAGAAAGAAGTTCCACAATTAAACACTGGCCCCAAACAATGCAGTGTGGAGCCTAAGACAAGCTTGATCAGCCAGCATTTGTGAAACCAAACTACTACCCCAAAAAACTTTTTTTTACTTATTTAGAAATGCATGAAAATTGTTGCTGCCATGTCTATCATATGAAAAGCGGGTAAAAAAAAGTCATCGCTGTGCAGTCTCCTGGACTTTTGATGGGGTTTGTGGCGATCTGCTAGATCTGTGTCTGCTTACTTGATCTGAGTTGAGATGGGTTATTAGGTCAATTCCTTGATCATATTGTAGCATTTGGAGAATTGTTCAGGAATCTTCAAATGGTGATATATCTTTGTTGTTGTTTTTTAAAATAGCATTATGAATTGCTCCATTGTGATCAGGACTTCAGTGTTAATATCATACATAGATACCTCCTCTATTTTGGCTTGGTAGCTAAACCTACATCTAATTTTATATCTAAAGCTAATCTCACTGTGACCACTCATATGCTTAAAAGTAGCCACATGCTTATGCTTTTTTTTTTTTTTTTTAATATAAGGACTACAAAAATCTATGAGTGTTCCCAGGTGGTTTTTGATGGTGTTGCAACAGCACAGAAATAATCAGGTGTCAGACCATTCAACTGACCAAGTCGTGAGAAGGGCTAGCTACAAAACCATACTCATGGTTACGGTTTGGCTGTGTGTTGGCAAATCCAGAGTCATTCATGATTTCATTCCCAGGCCATCCAAGTGTATGTTTAATGACTCTTTCAGGAGCCGTGTTCCAAAGAACTTTGCATGAGTGAGACATGCACTGCCTGCAGTGGGATCATAGTCCTAAAGCAAAGGGTGCATCAGAAAATTCTGAGATCCAATGCAGCTGAAGCCAGAAATGACCACTGGTCAGCATGCCTGGCTGAAGCCTCTCTCAACGCGTATTTTCAGATTAGGCATGGATTTTGGCAACAGCATTAGTGATTCACTATCGCAGTGGAGAACAAAAGACTCTTAAGCAGCGTGCCAGAGACACGCAGTTCAAGGTCTGTTTGTTAAAAAGCAAGTTGTTTTTTTATATATTCTCATCTTGTAGAACTGGCCATGCATGATTGTAGTGAGTGACGGTCTGATTAAATCAAAAGCAGACATGGAAGAAACACTATTAATCTGTAAGCATATGTGATGCTAACAGCCATCAAAACGTAATGTTGCAATTATCCTAGGTGGACAGGAATAATTCTGACTAATTAAATTCTGAGGATATGTATTTGGATGCATGCTTTGGATCCTCAATGTCCTGTGTCGTTTCTGTGCTGCTAGAAAGAAAACTACCAGAATTATTCCCAGTTAGCCTGACCGCGTGCCTTTTGATTCCAAATTCATTTTAGCACAGCCTGCCTGGGGACAGGCTTTCTAAATACAATGTGCTATCAAAACAGATCATGTGTTCTCGAACATGTCAGTGGCATCAGTCTCTTTTTTGCCACAGAAAAAAAAAAGCTGTAATTTTGTATCAGATTATACAGCTTCACAATCACATTTTTAGAAACATCAAAGTAATAGAAAGGATGTATAATATACTGTAGCAAGTTGATTTAGATAAAACAGTCTCACTGTATACATAAGTTGCAGCCCCAAAGACTCCCTCTGGCAATTCTCAGAAGGTGGAGGGAGCAATAAGATACTGTTCTCTTCATTTCTTTTTTCTTTTTTTTTTTTTTTCTTTCTCCTCCATACCCCACCTAGAAAATCTACAGACTGCTTGTCGTTCTTATTTTGGCTAACAAATGCAGCAATTCTGTATGAATCTTACCACCACACCCCAAAAGTCATTCTGGGCAGAATTGTCACCTGCTGTACCTTGTGGCCCTATCCTGGGGTCACCGAGGGCCGTACTGTAGACTTAGGGCCCGGTCTTGAGAAGTGTAGCACCCTGAGGAGCTACGCTGACAGTTTTGGTTGCTCATCATTTTGCTCCTTTTTGCCCAGTACTGTGAGCTTTCAAGGAAGCTCTCTGGATCCCTTCATTTGAAGGTCTGCTCCAAACACAGTATGGATATGGACTGCACCAAGTCTTGTTCCATTTCTGCCCTGGATGGTCCCCTGACACTAATCCGCCAGTTCAGGTCTTGGGTGAAGCAGGTTCCTACACAAATAATGTTGCTGGGGAGAGGGATGGGGGGAAGTGGGGCTGGATGCCTCGGTGCTGATAAAAAAGCAATGAAGAACGCTGAGGTCAGGGGTGCATGGAGTCCTGGCCTCCGGGGCATGGCAGCGCTTCCCATACAAAATGCAGTCTTGAATCTTCCCGAGCAATGGCCACTTGCTCCTCCTGTGGGTAGCTTCTTGAAGTTGCTCAACACCGTTAGTTTCGCTCCTGTTGTGACTGAAGTGAAGCTGGTGGCTAAAATCCACTCTGATGCAAAATGCCAACACAAAACAATCTGTATGGGTCTGCTCTTCTGCAGGTGCAAATAAAGTTCTAACAAGAGTTAGAAGATAATTTGTCTTCAAAGGCTTCTTGTATAATCGAGGCCCCGGCGCACGCACAATATTTTGAAAGAGATTTCCCCAGTTGCATCTCCCTTTCAGTGTCCAGATAGTCTAATTTGCTGCTGGGGATGGTTTGGAGTTTGAGTGAAAAACTTGCAATTGCATTAGCCTTTGTCACTTTTGAAAACTAAAAACAAAACTGAAATGGTGGTTAATGAGGATATTTGATGATTTGTGGTGACTTTGATATAATAATTGACTTCTAATATATGGTTTCAAAGCAGTCTGATGAGATTCACCCTCACGACCTCTGTATCTATTCTATTGCTATCTTGAACATCTATTAAAAAGAAACCTCTCAATTTCTTTGTACTAAAATTCCTTTTATCATTTGAAGATTCTTGAAAAGTGTAATAGGAGAAAGAAATTACCAGGAACACACCTGATTAATTCAAAAATTAATTGGGGATAATTTAGATGACATTAGATCATGATGACTTTCATTAATAAATAAAACTATTATCAAAAGGAGCAAGCATTTTTTCCTAACTTTGAGTATACCTGTTCAGTTCCCATCACTTAAGTAATCAAGCGGTTTCTCGCTTCCCAATGATCACCAAGGGTGCAATTCATTGTGGTGGAATAGACCTGCTCACAGCTCAAATATTCAAAATAGTAAGAGATGTCTGGTGCATAAAGCTTTGTCCTAGATCTCTGCATGAGGGTGAATATTTTAATTGTTCACATTACAGCTGCAGCTTTTGCCCCAGACATATATATATTCTGAAAAATATTCAGGCAAATATTGCTCCTGATGGCTTAGAAGCGTAGGTATGTTGTGGAGCTATTATGGGAACTAAGGCAGATTCCCCTATAGTGAATTACTGATGAATTGGCTTGGGATGCTGTGTAATTTCTCATTTGCTGTAAAATCAACAGTATTAGCCATCTGCCACCGTTTCCATTTGTATGATGGTAGTTCCTAGAAGTTCCTCTTGAGCCTGATCGCCCAGTTGTACGTGGTGCTGTGCAAAGTGTAGAGTAAAATGAAAACCTCGTTCTGAGTAAGTTGTGGTCTTACAGGCGAAAGCATGGAAAGGGACAGATGAAACTATTCACCTAGAATTGCATGAATCATTGGTAGAACTGTTACCTGAACCTGCCTGGGTGTTGAACCCAAACATGTATGCCTATGAGAATAAAGGTCTTTCTTCTAACTTCCATAAAAGCAGGATAGGACTCAAGCAGGTCAAGGGTATGGCAGCAATATTGGTGGGAAATGCTAAACAATAATACGTTGCCTGGATGTTTTCGTTATTTTAACTGTCTTGGAGATTGCTGTATCTTCATTGCCATTCCTTCAAGCCCTGCATGTAGCAACGTTAATTACTAAAGGAGTTGCAACGTTGGCAGGCAGGTGGTAATTTTGAGTGTTGTATCCCATAGAAGGAGGAGTTCAAGACATTGCCATGCATGCAGATAAGCTTTGTCCAAATGCCCTCCTTTGCCAATCAACCTGCGAACCCCGATACAGAACCGATACGTTTTCTGAGTGGGTCTGTTCGCTATAGTGCGCAGTAATGCTAATCGCACATGGTTTCTACAGCCCTCCTCTCCCCTTCCACCCAGGCTGTATCTGACAACAGCTTTTGCCCTGCCATTATCGTTATGCCAGATGATAATGGTTCAGGGAGGAACCAGCTGGAGGAGGGGTTATTTTTAGATATTCTAAATACTTAAGAGTCTTATATAACTGGATTTGAGCAATAGTTGATGCCAGACAATCTCACATAATCAGTTACAGAGCTCCATCAGTTCTCTCCTTATATTCACAGAACAGTTTGTGTCCCAGAGAGGGGGTTAGGCAGCAAGCATAACATCTAGAGCTGCAAAAACTGCAAGAAAAAAGCTGTGGGTTGAAGACTCCTGAATAGTGAGCGCATACACAAGAAAATAAAAATCTCTGGATAATTTCCAAATGGGATGAACTGCACTGGTAAACATACTCAGGTTCAAGTCCTAAGGTTCAGTATTGAGGTACCTTAATGCAGTTAACAAGCATCTGCTGAATCAGTTGATACCTTCTTCTGTCGTGCTTTAGATAAACTGTCCTGGTAGAGTTCCAGGCCTTGTCTTATGAAACAGGGGGACTGCTTTTCCACTATAGAAATGAATACTAGGAAACCTACTCACAGTCTTGGTGTCTGGTTGTGTTTGGCATGACTTTCATTTGTACAATGGCTTATTTATGGCTCTTTGCTTAGTTGATAGTTAGTTAGATAGTTGATAGTCTTAGTTTTAGGACGAGAGGAAATGGCCTCAAGTTGCGGCAGGGGAGGTTTAGATTGGATGTAAGGAAAAATTTCTTTACTGAAAGAGTGGTGAAACATTGGAACAGGCTGCCCAGGGAAGTGGTGGAGTCCCCATCCCTGGAGGTATTTAAAAGACGTGTAGATGAGGCGCTTAGGGACATGGTTTAGTGGGCATGGTGGTGTTGGGTTGATGGTTGGACTCGATGATCTTAGAGGTCTTTTCCAACCTCAATGATTCTATGATTCTATAAGCTATCCCAGTCAACCTTTTATGTCTGAAAAGGTTAACAAAATGCAAATAGCAATAACTTCCCAAGCCAAATATATTCATATACATACACTCACCTACTTGGTGATGGAACTAGAGTAGACTTGGATGCTGAAATAGCCCAGGACCCCTTCCCCACCAGTATTTCTCCTGTTGACAACAATGCACATGTACTGGATATAGCAAGTAGCAGCCTGCAGGCAGGCAAGCCTGCACACCAGAGCAGAGGAAAGCCGGGGAAACATGAGGGAGACTGCGGTGACATGTCTGCCTCTCTTTCCCCCACCTTGGGTGATACGGATGACCCAGTCTGAGGAAGAGGTGGGGAAGGAAGGCAGCCAGTACCCAGCTACACCCAGCAGCAACCATCCCTAAGGGGGACAAGCCCTTCTAGGCATTATAGCGGAGAGAGGGAGGCTGGTGGTTTCAGGCTGCCCTTCGTTTCAGTCTGTTCAGGCACAGAAAAGTCAGATGGGGTCAAAATGACTGTAAAAAGCAAAATCATAAGGAAACAGACATCCACCCTCCAGCCAGATCCCTTATGAGAATAAAACTGCCAGCACTATGTACATCCTATATGATCTGGATTGTATATGTTTCTTTTATTCAGCTTTTTCCCATTCTCCTATAATCACCTCAATTAAATTTATTAATACTCAGTATGCATTCCTAATTTTCTTTGCTTATATAAATGTTAATCAATGTGGCAAATGCAAAAAATTCTATGATTTTTTGATGGTCTTTGTAAATGTTTCTGTGTTTAAACAAATAAATAAATTGTGCTCTATCCACGTGGGGTGCATGAGATCCAGCCTGAGGACTGCTGGTAAATTCTTGCATTACTCTGTTAGTATCAGTATTTACAGAAGTCTGCTGCTGTTTGTTCCTCTCTATCCAATTCTATGGTGTATCATCTACTCAAACATTTTATGCTCTCTGGAGGAATTGTAGAAATGGCCAGGAAAGATAAAAGTAGAAGGTCGAACAACAAACTGCACTGTGCAATTAACCTGGCTGCTGTTCCTAAATCACAAATGGAGGCTATTTTCCAAAAAAAAGGATCAATATACAGTTTGTTATTGTTACACATGAAGGAAAAATAAATGCTGTCTTGAGCTTCTTTTCATGCTGAATTGCTTATCACTCCTTAGCAGCTTGGTATAGTACAGAAGGCAAACAAGCCTTCAAAGGTCCCCCTTTCAGAGACCAGGGCTGGAGCATTCAAATGACATTGGTTCAGTTCCAGGTTCAGATGATGTTGACTTTTAAACCTCAGCAACGCAGAAGGTGTTAGGCTATGGGAAAAACATAACTCCAACCCAAATGTCGAGGAAGATTGAGCATGACTGAGACCAGTCTCACATCAGTGTAGATGAGTATCCACCCCCTGCATGCTGCGTTCATAGTATGACTGATAAGCCTGATGTGCAGACAATCAGATTTCCACTTCCTTACCCCTATATTGCCTCCTAGAGGAAATGGGACACTCGGGTGTTATACCAACTTTGCAGCGCCTTTGAAGAGAGAGAACGGTCTGTATCTGTAGTACAGGAAAATGTTGCATGTTTTCCTAACAGTCTTCAGGTGAAGTAACAGGAGAAGTTGCAGGTATTGATGAAATACGTAGCTGCTTAACATACCAGAAGTAACTCAGGGACAGTTCTGTTCTAATCCTTTACCACCCTGTGAAGCTGCCTTTCTGGATAGATTCTTGTCTCTGAAGACCCACTGCTCGTAGGCTTTATGTGATATGGTGATGGAGATAGGTACCCTTGAGAAACTGTAGAACATCAGAGTAGGTAGGGGACTACTTGAAATTCTCCTGCCAGAAGTAGATTTAGTGCATTGAAGAAGTACATAAACAGAAAAGAAATGGAAAAAATAAAAATATAATTCAAGATCTATTCTAAAATGAGAGGCATCTGATGTCATGAAGGAAATGCTAGCGTTAAAAAAGTCTGTTTGCCTTGTTTTTACCAGGAAAGGCCATTTTTCTTTTTGCAGCATCTATTTTTAAACAGTTGAATTAAAATTAATTATTTCATGTTTGATAACCCTTTTTGCACAGAGACCTGTCTGAAAGAGTCATTGATTTTCCAGTTCGCAGCATGTTCACCAGCCGCAGTATGAGTGCTTCATCTTTTAATCTCCAATATGAAAGGAACAACAGAGGTCACTGTGGACTTGTATTGTTGAAAGTGATTACTGGCAGAGCTGAGATAGCTTTCAACAAGGCCAGCCTGCTCTTCATTTAAGTTTATATATATTTATTTCTCTCTGCTTCCCCGCCACCACCTGGGACCCACATGCTCATAAGTCCAGAGAGAGCTAATTAAAATGACTTGTTCCTTTTAAATAAGTCTGCTAGCAGCTTGGTACAAAGCCAGAGCAGGTATCATTTTAATATACCTGCTTTAAAAATGATGGTATTGTCCTTTCCTTTCTCTTGAGCAAAATGTCTCCTGTTTCTGTTCTTCCTTACCCCACCTTTAATTACTGTTTATTAGAGACATTGAATTCACCGCCTTGGAGACTTGAAAGTGGAGAATCTGCTGGAGAGCCTGCTGTAGTAAATCTCATGCCTATTTTACCTCTGGTATTTTACAGTAGACCCCTTGATAAAAAACAGTCCATATCTGAAAGAACTTCTGATAACAGGCAGGAGACACAGGCATAAAGACGAAAAATTATACTGTAAATTATTTCCATACCATTTAACCATTCAAATCTGCTGTTTTGAAAGCAAACACCTTCCTTCTTTGGACTTTCACATTCACTTGTACTTTCAAGGATCCTGAAGCAAATGGACTAAATTAAAGAAACTAAATATTCTGTCCCTGTAATGGAAAATACATAATGAGAGGCAGCAGTTTCTAAGTCTGCTTGTAACCGCAAAGATTATTGTGTTCCAGTATATTCCAGAGCTAGCAGTGAAATAACAGACAATACACTGAATCTTTAAGTGTAAGATTCAGTGATGAATCTTATGATGATTCTTCACCATAAGATGAATACATAGCTTTATCATTAGAAGATAGACATTCCAAGATGAACCTTGTGCTAGTAAATTTAAAGAATATTTACCTTCCTGAGTCTCTCTTTCAGTAGTTTTTACTGCAACCAAGACAAAAAAGCCTCCAACCTTATTATATGAATATATTTTTAACTTAGACTTTCAAGCCAACCTGTCCCCTAACAATGAATGGAATATTACACTGACTGTATGGAGCTGTCTCAAGTGCACGTGTGATTTTTTTGAAGAGTGTAACAGGTATCTAGAAATTTTGTTTACTTATTTTAACAACAAGTTGAAGGGAAAATTTCTTATTCTGCTTTTTCTGATGTAGGGTTAAGGGTTTTTCCACATCAAAAAGGATTTCTTTGTGTGCAAATTGAACTGCAAGGTATTTTTCCTCACTTGAGGTGCAGGGTAATATTCAAATGCTCATTCAGCTGTAGTCTACGTTATTGTCTTTTGAGATGTGATATGGGTCTGATAATTAACTTGGTTTATCTAAAAAAAAAACCCAAACAAGAA
The DNA here is from genome assembly GCF_965638725.1 of Aptenodytes patagonicus. Classification (NCBI taxonomy): domain Eukaryota; kingdom Metazoa; phylum Chordata; class Aves; order Sphenisciformes; family Spheniscidae; genus Aptenodytes; species Aptenodytes patagonicus. The sequence goes on from NC_134963.1 coordinate 4,877,870, forward strand.
CCTAAAGTTTTTTAAACGCTACCTATTTTAAAATTCCATGGTAATTCTTAGAAACTAAGTGCCTAAATTGCCTTTGAAAATAGGACTTACAGGTGTTCCTGAGAATGTAAAACAAGGATTGGTTTCTATACATCAAGGTAGCAAAGTGTGACAAAGGTTAGACACTTAAGGTCAGCTCTGTAACGGTAGTTAGGTACCTTGTGGGTTTTCCACCCTAGCAATACAAATTTGCAAGAGCTGAAGATTTGGCCACCAGTGTTTTATCAGCTCTGTGATTGCTGTAAGATTTCTGGCTTCCTTTATACCTACTTCCGATCATCCAGTCGCGGGGGGGCCGCTTGGTCTGATAGCTGCAAACGTAACCAAACATTGTGCTTTACATGTATGTTTCAGGCAAATGTTTAAATTGGCATTTGCAAAACTTGGCTGGCTGCTGGTAGCCATTTGAGAGACAAATGTCACTTATCGGATTATATTACACATTCCATAAATGCCAGTCATCCCTTTCTGCTGCTCCAATACAGTAAAGAACTGGGATGAATCTGAGACCAAGAAACTTACTCTGGTTCTTTACATAATATACTATATTGCTGTCTTTTACCCACAATTACAGTGCTTACCCATGGGCTTGATATTTCCATTACTGGAGAACCATAAAAAATATTGTAACTGTCCATTGTGGTGGCATATGCCACAAACTCCTCTCCCCCACCCCCCATTCAATTACATGGGAAATTGTAGCTAGACCTATTATTAAAAATGCCTTCACACATTAACTTGACACATTGCAGCTTCACTAATAGGATGCATTGGAAGCTAATTCTAACTTTTAAAATAGTAAACTCTAGTAAATCATAAACATGGCATCTTTTGTATGATGCATACTGTATATAAATTATAGAGCAATACTCTATTGGACTTCAGCTATTTCTTCACTCTTGTTTTCACTATGATTCCTGACATTTTATACAACGGTTTATTTTGCAATGACTACAAAAAATAGCTCATCCACCTTCTATTGGGTATGAAGAACCACATCCAGTTTAAAATGGGACAGTCCTTAATGCTTATATGTGAGATGTCATTCTGTCCTGGTTTCGGCAGGGATAGAGTTAATTTCCTTCCTAGCAGCTGGTACAGTGCTGTGCTTTGGATTTAGGATGAGAACAACGTTGATAACGCACTGATGGTTTAGTTGTTGCTAGATAGTGCTTACACTAGTCAAGGACTTTTCAGCTTCTCATGCTCTGCCGACGAAGAAGGCTGGAGGTGCACAAGAAGCTGGGAGGGGGCACAGCCAAACTGGCCAAAGGGACATTCCACACCATGTGCCGTCATGCTCAGTACATAAACTGGGGAAAGCTGGCCGGGGGGGCCGCTGCTCGGGGACTGGCTGGGCATCAGTCGGCGGGTGGTGAGCAATGGCATGGTGCATCGCTTGTTTTTTGTATTATTATTATTATTATTACATTATTATTATTATAGTTATTATTATTTTATTTCAATTATTAAACTGTTCTTATCTCAACCCACGAGTTTTTCTCACTTCTATTCTTCCAATTCTCTCCCCCATCCCACCGGAGGTGGGGAGGAGTGAGCGAGTGGCTCTGTGGTACTCAGTTGCCAACCGAGGTTAAACCATGACACATTCCTACGGGTCATCATGCTGACTTCACCAAAACTACTCAGAACTGGTTGTTAAGAATGGATGTCTCCAATTCTATGCACAAGAGGAGCACAAGATCTCATTTCTCACTACTCGGAATAGGGCTTAAATGCTGCAAAGGAATCCTTTGCCCAGGGTGAACTTCATCCTGATGCTAGGATGACAACAATGTAGTCTTAACTAGATAGCTTTTTTCCCAATCCTAATTCTGTAATTCAAATCCAGGAGAGTGAGTGAAGTATAATCGATTGCTCAGTAAAACACCCAATTAGAGTAGATTATCTGAAATAAAAGAATGGCAAACAAGAATTTATTTTTCTTTGTCATTAGGGAAGCTTGAGAACATAATCACTGCAGAGCCAAAGAGGAAATCATCAACAGAGAAGAGAAATTTTTTTATTTAAAAACATGCATTATTTTTCTTTTCAGGGGCTTGTTTTTTGGGGAAGTTGTTGGGTATTTTTATTGTTTGTTCAGGGGTTTTTTGGCTGTTGATTCGACGGACATGGCTTGGGCCTTCCTTTGCCTGCTGATGTCCCTCATCTTTACATCTTTATAGTCTTTGCTAGTCATTTACATAAGCAATGACAGTAATCAATCATTTCTCTTCCATTGACTGCTCAAACAAGATGAATATTGCTCCTCACTGAAACAGAGTATAAAATGCAAACTTGGCCATCAGTGCTGAGCTTGGATATTAAAGTTCATTGTTTTAAGCATTTTCTTCTGCAAAATAACACTGACAGATTTATTATTCTTGCTGTGTTTAGTGCTGTGAATTGGTTTATGTTTGTTTGTTGAGATTGCCCTTTGCCAGCATGGCAAGACCAGCGATGGGCCACTCATCAAAATCCTGTGTCTCCCAGGACTCATTAGTGTTCTGGGATGATTTCACCCCCTCCCTCTTCTCCTGTGAATTAAACTGTCAAATCATTGAGCCAACAGTTCATGACCAGTCTAAAAATACTGAGGAAAATAAGTTCTGCATGGTTTATAAACAGAGTTATGGGTCATCTTGGATGACAGAGAGCAGTAGGCATTAGATTATGGGGTTTTTTTGCTTCCACCTCTTTGTCCTGATTATTCAGAAGGGGTCTGCTTATGCTTAAGCTCCTCATCCTCCCAGGCTGCCTTCTGTTGCTCTCCCCACATACTGCCGAGCTGTTATTTGTAAAAGACAGCTGACATCTGTGCGGGTGGGACGAGTGGTCTGCCATACAGACCCTCGTCAGCACTCGTGTGCCAGCCTGTAAGAGGACCCATTGCAGCAGCTATAGACAGTCCTTTTTAACTGTAGAATAATGTCTTCTGGGGATGTGTGAGCATTAGGCTGGTAATGTTGTTTCCAGTAATAAACAAACAGGAAGCAAAGTCCTATTCACTTGCTCCTGAGAACCCCACCATCTGTCATCATGTAGCGATTTTCAGACTCGCTGGTTTGCTAATTAATCATATTGGATGTGAGGGTAACTTGCATTTGGCATTTCTGCAGGGAAATAAGGTAGAAAAGTCC